>NW_020537646.1:57646112-57751938 GCF_003426905.1 Ctenocephalides felis | reverse complement strand
TATCATTTGGTTGTCTAAATCAATAAAATTTTTAATTACAGCCGCTAAGTTGCCTGTTTTTATCTTCACCTCTTTATGTATGTTTGGCTTTGATTTGACAATCATGTGCAGGTCATTTATCAGTTTTCAAGGCTCTTCAATAATTCATTATGTTTTAAAATGACGTTTTCTGAATGTTTTTTTGACAGTTCAGCCATTGGTTCTCCTTTACTATTTACGTCGTCGTCTGAACTTGCTAGCGGGTTTGAGCTACATCTGATAAACCTGGGCATAGCGCTGTATTTAGAATATTTGATGCACTGGTTGTATCAACAGTTGCATTGTTTGACACTATGTCCCCTCTGATGGGGAACATTTTAACAAAAATTTTACCTGTACCCAGAGGCGAGGTTTACTCAGCTCACTGACTTATAAGTAACTTATTAAAATTGATATAACTATTATAACTTTATACGACAACATATCTAATTTCTGACGTGAGAAAATTTTATGTGTATGTGTGTGTGTGTGTTTTGTGTGTCCGCATTTTTTCGTTCACGTTTTCGGGCGCACGGATCAACCGATTTGAAAGGTTCAAAAAACATTCGATTTCTAATGATTGGGATATGTGCTAATTAGTTTTTGCCAAAGGCAGGTCCAGCCGATACGGAAATAAAGAGCAAAGATTGCAGAAAATAAAAATCGAGTTTTTGAGAGAACGGATATCCGATTTGAATGATCTACAAAATATTCAAATAGTAATGATTGGGAGAAGTGGTAATTATTCTGAATATTTTGGCATACCTTAGAAAAAATGGAGTATGTGTGTACGATTTTGGGAACACCGATCAACCGATTTGAATAATTAAAAAAAACATTTGATTCGTATTGATAAGGTGCTGATTAGTTTTTGGCGAAGGCAGGTCTAGCCGTTCCGTAGATACGGAGCAAAAAGTGATAAAAACGTTATCTCAGTTTTTAAGAGAACGGAGCGTCCGATTTTAATATTTCAAAAAAGATTTTACTTGCATTGACAAGATAAAGAACTGATTAAATTTTTGGGATCTAGCGGTTATGGACTCTCAATAAAAATAAGTTAAAAAAATGTCATTTTGCGGTCAAAATGTTCATTGGGCATATGTACATCAAATTATCAGATATTTTACAGAGATTTTAATAATGTGTACACATTTTGTGTAATTTTACTTGAGTTTCGTACCAAGATTTTAATTACGGTACGGGAAGTTCCAGCAATTTGCCTTAAGGTACGATGCCATGCACCCCACTAGTTATTCCATAGGTGTCATATGTATGGTGTATATTTTTTATCACGATTCTATAAGATCGTTCCTGGTTTATCTGATATGTGTGATATACTACATTTTTCATTTGAAAAAACTTGATTACTGACCTATATTGATCTGGTAAATTAGAGTTTATTCTGATGATGTCATTCGGTATAGATTTAAGTTTATATTCCTTTTCTTCTATGATTTCATTTAAATCACTTTTCATATCCGGGAATTCTGTAATGCCGTACAAAAATATTAGTGGGGGTCTTTGTATTTTAGTGGTAGTCATTGTGTTGTTTTTATCAGTTTGATTAACTGTATATTGGATGTTTTTGTTGTCAAATTTAATATGTCAAATCTATTTGATACTTTTATTGAATTGTTTGAGGAGGTTTGCCTACGCTTAGAAGTTTTACTTGATGATTTTAGGACTTGCCATGAGACAGTCGGCATAGGTACAGCCCCAGTTTCTTCAGTATCATGTTTGGCCACATCCCCAGTAGAAATACATCTGAGCTGGAGATGATTTTAATGCAAGCTAAATATTTAAAAGTATAGCCAATGTTAAAAATGTTTAGCCCACGTTCACAACGTGCGATTAATATGAGCAGTGTATGAGACGCAAATATTAGATTTACATGAAATTTCCATGTTGCTAAATGTGGGATAAATATGAGCTATTTATGATATGTTTTACATATGATTTTTTCATATTGCTGAATCTGCTTTCCAAAATTATTAATCATATGTTATAATATATTGTTAAGAACTATTATATATTTATTATAATATTTTATGTGTAACACATTTTCATTAAAATATGTTTGTAATTTAATCTCGTATGTTGGCACCATTTATATAAAACTTTTATAAATCGACCCTTATCCGACAATAAGGGTCGAATCAGGTAAAAACTGATTATTATTGAGCGGGGGTCAGTTATGCTTGGACCGCCAACAAGTACAGATTAAAAATATCAACACCCAATAATGTAAGTTACAATTTTAAATAAAAGCTATAATTAATATCTCTTCATTTGGTGGCAGCTAATTACGATACCTACTCCGAAATCAATAATAAAATAATAAAAATATGTGTGTGTGAAAATAAACTTCAACTAGTGAATTCAAATTAAGTGTTAATATAAAAATTGTGGTGATAAAATTGGCGCATTCCTAAATATTAAACAAAATCATAACTAATTATTCTACAAATACCAAAACTATGATAAAATAGTACTCCAGTATAAAATACTACAATAATAAAACAAATCATCAAATAAAACTAAAACTAGTTGGTTTGGTATTTAGCCTTGAGGCAAGTTACATGAACTTCCCGATATGTGTAAAAAATTGACTTAATCAAAAAAAAGTGTAAATAATATACTTCATCAATCCTTGAAAATCAATTACTTTAAAAAACGATAATAATTTTAGTAAAGTTTGACGAATTTTTAAAATTAAACTACTTGTCGTAATGCCGTAATATTACAGTAAGTTCTATAAGACCATGATGTATATCGCCAAAAAAAAGTTCCATGAAAATCGGCTTAAATTTTTTTTTCAACAGTTCATTACAAGAAAACGACTCGGTAGATTTTCACCTAAAATTAATCAGTATCATTCCCAACTAATATCTTTCGAACAGTTTTTGATTTTTTAAAATCGGTTCGGTAGGATGAGCTTAAATGTGGACGAAAATTTAACACTTTTTTTCAACAGTTAATTACAAGAAAACGGCTCGGTAGATTTTCACCTAAAATTAATCAGTACCATTCCCAACTAATATCTTTCGAACAGTTTTTGATTTTTTAAAATCGGTTCGGTAGGATGAGCTTAAATGTGGACGAAAATTTAACACTTTTTTTCAACAGTTAATTACAAGAAAACGGCTCGGTAGATTTTCACCTAAAATTAATCAGTACCATTCCCAACTAATATCTTTCGAACAGTTTTTGATTTTTTAAAATCGGTTCGGTAGGATGAGCTTAAATGAGGACGAAAATTTAACACTTTTTTTCAACAGTTAATTACAAGAAAACGGCTCGGTAGATTTTCACCTAAAATTAATCAGTACCATTCTCAACAGTATATCTTTCGAACAGTTTTTGATTTTTTAAAATCGGTTCGGTAGGATGAGCTTAAATATGAACGAAAAGTTTAACAATTTTTTTTAAATTGCAAAGAAACGGTTTGGCAGATCGTCGCACAAAACTGACAAACGATAGTCCTCACCGAAATACATCAAATGGCTTTTAAATTTCTGAAATCGGTTCAGGCGCTTTTGAGAAAACGTCGATCAAAAGTCTAATTTTGACAAATGTCAAAAAAACAATACCAATTTTTGCAAACTTTGACGAATTTTTAAAGCTAAACGAGTTGTCGTAGGGCCGTAATATTTTAGTATGACCTAGAAAACTATGGTATCTACCGTCAAAAAAAAAATCATAAAAATCGTCGAATTTTTTTTTTTAAAACGTTATTACAAGAAAACGGCTCGGCCGATCTTTACCAAAAACTAATCAGCACGATTCCCAACCAATATCTATCAAATAGTTTTTGAATTTTCAGAATCGATTTAGAATTGCGGGCTAAAACGTGGGCGAAAAATTTTTCACTTTTCTGCAATTTACAACGAAACGGCCCGGCCGATCGCCGCACAAAACTCAGAGACGATAGTCCTCATCGAGATACATCGAATGGCTTTTAAATTTTTAAAATCGGTCCAGTCGTTTTTGAGAAAACGTCGATTTACGGCAAAAAATCTGTTCACATACACACACACACACACACATACACACACACACACATACACACACACATACTTTTTCCAAATTTGGTCTCATTCGATTCAGAATGGCTTGAAACGTCGAGAAAACATAAAATTAGCGAATCGGATTTTTTGATGAAAACAAACTTCTCCTTCGGGAAGTTAATAATTTAATGTAACCGTGTAATTAAGTGCATTACCGAACTTAATAAAACGAATATTATCTATGAGAAATTAAACCAAAACTTGAAAAGTGATACATCTACGCTATTTTGGTAATAATTGCTTATTTAAACCATTCATAATCGAGACTCTAATGTGCGTTTGTGGAATCAAAAAAATGTCTTACATTATAATCAAGATATAGAAGCAAAAATGGAATCGGACTGTAAACCAACAGAAATCCCAAAACTACGAAGGACTGTAATTGGATCGAGTAAATTCAGCAAGATTCCTCGCGAAGAAGGTCGGACCAATATGTTTACATCGGAAAAGATCTCGCTGCGTTCAACTTCATCAGTTTCTGACTCAATGCAGGAAGTATTATCATCTAGTAATAATGCATCTACAAGTCTCTCTCATCCACAATCTGATGTCAAGAAACCTCCTAATTCATGGCAAGTAGTCAATTTCAAAAAAAGAAAAACGTCATTTGAACCATTAGGAATAGATGTCAAAATTCAAAACAGATTTTCGGCCCTTTCAACAATAGACACAGCTAATGATGACAACTCAGTTAAACCGGCTCCAGTCAGTAAGCCCCCTCCAATATTTATATACAGAGTTGACGATATTAATGATATGTCAAATCAATTAAATGAAATAATTCCGCACGATCAATATTTCCTGAGAAGTTTAGCTAACAATACATTTAAAATTCTATGTAATTCTGTAGACCATTTTTGAACTCTATCCAGACATCTAAAAGAAACTAATGCTGTATATCATATATATCAATTGAAAGAAGAGAAGGCTTATATGGTTGTTCTTAGAAATGTACACTTTTCAATAAGCACAGAGTCAATTAAATTAGAACTATTAAAACAGGGTCATGTGGTACGTAATATCCTAAATATTAGACATAGAATAACAAAAGAACCTCTTAATATGTTTCTTGTTGATCTGGAACCAAATAGAAATAACAAAAATATTTATAACATTTACCAATTATTCAACTGCATAATACGCGTCGAACCACCGAGAAAGTCTAATAACATTATACAATGCACTCGCTGTCAACTTTAATCACACCAAAAAATATTGCAATAGACCATTTGCTTGTCTAAAATGCGGTGACAATTATAATACTGTGGGGAGATCAAGCAGACTGGCGATGATTTGTAAAAAACAATGGGACATGTCATGTATATTTTTGATATTGAAATATTTTTACAGTTAATAAATTTATATTTTTTTTAATTGTTGGGAGTTTCTAATTTAATATATTGTCATAATCATTACAACTCCCACAATACAAAAGTTTGTACCAAAGATCCGAATGCTCCGGCATGCTGTTATTTTTGCGACGGTGCTCATCCAGCTAATTATCGCGGTTGCTCTTACTTCCAAAAAATTAAAGAACAAAGAAACAAAACTCCAGTAAATCAATCAGTCATAAATCCAAATCCAAATAACCAAAATTTTAAAAATACTAATAATCTAAACAACATTTCTCCGGCCTTGAAGCCAACAATTCATGGCTCATCCTATGCAGACATTGCAAAAAACAATTATTCTGCTTCTAATCATTCACCATCAAATCCCGAATCTGATTCTCTAGCAACATTTATTTTAGAATTTAAAAATGTCTTCAATCAGCTTATACAACAGAACACCGTTATAATAAATATGTTATCCACGTTAGTCAATAACATAAACAATGGCAAAAATAATTAAAATTGCTGAATGGAATGCCAACGGTTTATTACCTCACAAAAATGAAGTAGAATGTTTTTTAAAATTAAACTTAATAGATATCTTATTAATCTCAGAATCACACTTCACTGAAAAAAACTACTTTAAAATTTATAACTACATTACTTATAACTCAAATCACACAAGTGGCAGGGCTCGCGGCAGTTCGGCTATATTAATCAAAAATAATATAAAGCATTTTGTTCTACCTAGTATTTGTGATGATTTTTTACAAGCAACTCAAATTTCTGTTGAAACAAATTTATATAATTTTTGTGTTTCTGCTGTTTATTGTCCACCAAGATTCAAAATTTCTTGTGCTCAGTTTTTTTCATTTTTCTCTCAATTAGATAATAAATTTATCATTGGTGGTGACTTTAATTGTAAACATATTGCCTGGGGCTCTAGACTGACTACAGCCAAAGGTAAGATACTTCATGCAGCCATGGGGCAAAATAACCTCTCCTTTATTTCAACTTGCAGTCCAACATATTGGCCTTCTGACCCTACTAAAATTCCAGAACTTTTAGATTTTTTTTATTGTAAAAGGTATCGATCATTCAAATCTTAATATTGAATCTAGTTTCGATCTCTCTTTAGATCATTCTCCAATACTTGTAACGTTTAGCACATTTCCTACTCCAGCTATCAACAATCATATTCTACACAACAAACTTTCTAACTGGACTCAATTTAAATCCATACTTGATTCAAAATTATTTCCAAAATCTAGGCCTACAAGCGCAATTGATATAGAGAATAAAATAGAATATTTTTCTGAGATTGTACGTGAAACAACCAAGCAGATAACCCCGAATATTATTCCAAGAAATGATAATCTAATAATTCCGCAAAAGATTAAGATGCTAATTGCACAGAAACGAAAAGCAAGACGTACCTGGCAAAATTCTCATCTACCTATGGATAAGACATCCCTTAATCATCTCAATAACACGCTGAGGAAAAAAATGAAAGAATGGAAGAATGGTACATTCAGGTCGTATTTATTGCAGCTAAATACGATAATTCCATATGGAAACCAATCAAGAACAAAAGTAAACCCTTACTACAAAACCCTCCTCTGAAGATAACTAACCAAAACGGTTTCATTTGGGCAAAAAGCACCGAAGAAAAAGCGGAGGCATTTGCTGATCATCTAAGTAGCATTTTTAGCGCTCGAAATATTTCCCAGAATAATTTAATAAACAATTTCGTAAAACAACCCATTCATTCTACACCGTTAGGACATTTTTCACCAAATGATGTCTTATGTGAAATTAAAAGGATGAAAAATAGATCTTCACCGGGTATGGACAAGATTACTCCAAAAATGTTAAAAGAATTGCCTACAAAAGGTATTTTATATATAACAAATATTTTTAACGCCATTCTTCAATATAATTATTGGCCCACAGCGTGGAAGACTGCAGAAATTATTATGATCGCTAAACCAAACAAAAACCATCACACTGCTAGTTCATACCGTCCTATCAGTCTTTTATCGATATTATCGAAAATTTTAGAGAGACTTTTGTTGCAGAGATTGTCAGAAGATCATCCGAATGATAGTTGGATTCCTCACCACCAGTTTGGCTTCAGAAAAAATCACTCTACAATTCAACAATGCAACAGAACGGTGTCTCGTATTCTTGACGCCATGAATAGAAAGGAACACAGCGTAGCCGTATTCTTAGATGTCAGCCAGGCTTTCGATAAGGTTTGGCACTCAGGACTCCTATATAAAATCAAAACAACTTTTTCAAACTACTTCCATATCTTAAGCTCATATTTGCTTAATAGAAAATTTAGAATCAAAATAAAAGATGAGACTTCGAGCATCAGAAATATAGAATGCGGGGTGCCACAGGGCAGTGTGCTAAGCCCTGTACTTTATCTTCTTTTTACAAACGATATGCCCACAGATGATCTTCTGACCATATGCACTTACGCCGATGACATAGCAATTATTTCATGCGATTCCGATATTAGAACAGCAACTTGTCAGTTACAAAATTATTTATCTAGTCTCGAAAAATGGTTTTTAGAATGGAATATCAAAATCAATATCGAAAAATCTCAGCACATAATTGTTTCTCTAAAACATCACAACAGTCCACCTATCATCATGAACAGTTCAATAATTCCACTATGCAATTCTGTTAAATATTTAGGCATGCACATTGATTCGAAATTGACATGGAGAACGCACATTGAATATAAAAAGAAACAAATCCAACTGAAAATAAAAGATTTTTACTGGATTTTTGGGAGGAAATCTGAAATCTCTCTCGATAACAAGGTACTTCTGTACAAAACTATCATAGTGCCCATTTGGATTAATGGTATCGAACTATGGGGTTGCTCATGCAAATCTACCATAAACATCATTCAAAGGTGCCAGAATAAAATTCTGCGTATCCTTACTAATGCGCCTTGGTATATTTCGAATTTTTGCCTACATAAGGATTTGAAAATCTCAACAGTCAACGAAATGATCGAGATTAAAAGTTCATCTTTCAACAATAAATTAATTCAGCATACAAATCCTACAATTCAAGCGATTCACAGACCGATAAGAAGATTGAGCAAGAGGCCAAGAGGTAGATTGAGGCCTTCCGATCTACCAAACACCTAGCCCAATGTCTGCTCGCGTCCTGATTTAGTACGCGGCATACATCATCACGTCATCGTTCATTTATGTTATTTTTTTTGTATTACTGTTTTAATTTAATTTTTATTTTAACTTTTTTCATTTTATATTCAATGTATTGCATTTTTTGTATTTTTTGTATTTTTTTTGCTCATATCAATTTTGTAAATAAGACATTTAAGTCTTGATTAACAAAAATAAATTGTAACAAAAAAAAAAAAAATTAGCTCTAGCTATTATTCCAAACTTTGATGAAAATGAAATCAATGTACGTGCATTTATTGATGCATGTGACTCGTTACATGTAAATTTATTACCCGAGAAAGCACATAAATTATTTTTAATAGTAAAAAGTAAGTTACCAAGTAAAGTATTAGTAAAAGTTATCCGTAATAAAATTTCAAATTATTCAGTATTAAAAACACATTTATGTAAAGAATATCATGACCAAACTTCTGTTTCCACTTTGTATTCCAAACTTATCAATATTAAGCAATTTCAAAATGAATCAGTTAAATCTTTTGGCGACAGAATTTCGGATATAGTTAATAAAATGTTTAACAAAGACTGCGAGTCTCAAGGGCAAGAAATAGCGGAAAGACTACGAATTGTATATATGGAGACGGCTCTCAGAAGTTTTGTCGATGGTATCAAAATTCCATTAAAAAAATTAATTAAATCATGTAGATTCAATGACTTAAATAATGCTATCAATTTTGCAGTGACTGAAGATTTAACTTCATCACATATTAACGTAAATTGTGAATTATGTAAAAAAATAAGGCACACCGCTAATAATTGTTTCTTTAGAACAAAATATAACCCAAATAATTTTCCTAAGACGTGTAGTTATTGTAAGAAAATAAGTCATACAATTAATGAATGCAGGCATCCCAATCGTAAAAGTTTTATTCCAACATCGCATGGACCAGTATCCTCAACCTCAAAAAAAAAAAGGAATCTTGTTTATATTGTCAAACGGATAGTCGGACGGAAAACGCAAAAACAGAAGACGTATCTCATAAAAACGAAATAGAGGGCAATCAAAAAAACTCGTCCGGGCCCGTTCCGGGACCGGAATTTTTGTAAGCAAAGATTCTAAATTAAATTTTAATAATACTTGTGATTCTGTAATTTTTCAATTGTTAGACATGCCAAATAATTTTAATAATTTTTTAATAGATACCGATAGTGATATTTCATTAATTAAACTTCATGCTATAGACAAAGATACTCTTGTATATCCCGATAAAAAAATTGAAGTACTTAGAATCACGGCGAATTCACTTATCACCCATGGTGTCTCCTATATTAAGCTTAAATTTTCAGATCAAATTATAGAACATCCTTTTCAAGTAATATCAAATTTTCCTATAAAATATTCTGGCATCATCGGTAAAGATTTTTTGATGAAATTTAAGGCAAATATTAATTACTACTTAAAATCACTATCCCTACAATTTAATGATCAAGTAATTATATCGCCATTAGTAAATCATCAAAAAATTTTGATACCTTTGCGATCGGAAATAAAAATAAAAATAGATACTAAATTAACCGAAGACGCTTTATGTCTATCAAAACAATTTAATAATGGTTTAATATTAGCCAACAGTGTTGCGAAGCCAATCGATAATTGTTTCATTATAAGTGTAATGAATCCAACATCTAAGGATCAATTCCTTAGAGGTACATTTTGAACCGTTGAATATTTATGAAGTTATCGACACTATAAATATAAATCAAGAATCAAAATCATTAAATCAAGACAACTTAAATAAAGAAACAATCGATATCAAATGTTTATTCAATAAGGTTCAAAATAATGAAATAATAATCGACGATAAAAATCAAAGAATAAATGAAGTTTTAAAATGCATCCAAACGAATCACATGACGGAACTAAAAAAAATCAATATTAAATATTTGTAAAAATTTTCAAGATCTTTTTCATTTGGAAAATGATAATCTTTCACATAGGGACACAATTACGCACACCTTACCTAGAGTTGATAACAATGACAAACCTATTTACGTTAAGCCATGTAGACTACCACATTTCCATAAACACGAAATTCATAAACAAGTAACGCAAATGTTAGACGACGATATCATTCAAAATTCTCAAAGTCCTTGGAATTTTCCCTTAGTTGTAGTTCCAAAAAAACCTGACGCTAACGGAAATAAAAAATGGAGAATTTGCGTAGACTTTAGAAAACTAAACGCTATCACAAAATCAGAAACTTTTCCTTTACCAAACATTACAGACATAATAGACCAACTGGGAAATTCTCGTTTTTTCACGACATTAGACCTAGCCCAAGGCTTTCATCAAATTTTATTAAATGAGACTGACAAAGAAAAAACAGCATTTTCGACTGACTTCGGGCACTTTATGTATGTTTATTATGGTTATAACTAGTACACCATGAAGCATTCGTTTTTACAAGATACGAGATCTCGTTTCAAAATTGAAATATGACTATTTCATTGTATGTGAGATTGAAAAATCTGCTTCCGCTGATCTTTCATTTTCTTAAAACAACGCAATTAAGCGAATGTTCAAATTCGCACAATTTGAGTAAAATGTGCAGAGTATATAGAATACTGAAGCAAGCGTTTACTATAAATGAAGCGTTTACTATAAAGCGACCAAAAAATTGATTGAGCTAGTGATTTGAGTATAATATTCGAAAAGAACGTTGTATTCATAACAAACTTCGTCATTCGTTTAGGCATCTGACGATGCTAAGCAGATATACATGGCAGTGCTCTCACACAATGCATAAGCGCGCTAAGCGGTTGCAAACCGCGTCACGCTTATTTTGCACACTGCGCAATATTTTGCGACTAGCTCTGGTAAAAAGTTATTGAAACGAATGATCCATCTTTGCAAGACAATTTTATACGTCGTAGGTTATACGACATATAGCACACGTTTCATTCACCTAATAGTAAATGTACGTTAATGATCCTTCCGCTAAATATTCAAGTTTGGTCAATATTTATACCATATTGACATATATAAACCATATTCAAAATTGTTGACCTTATATTCTGAAATATTAAATATTATTTAATTATTATTGAACAAACACCATTAATAAAAAAAGAGTGCGCGTAAGGATCACACGCGATTGAAGTAAAACTTATTTGCTACTGTACAAAGTAGAAAATTTAAGTTAAGTAAAAATAAATAAATTATATAATAATTTGGAATAATGTTTATTAGTAATATGGCAACGCTCGTGATGCACACGAGCACACATTTATTAGTGTCGAAATTATTATATACATTTATATAATGATAAATTATAAATTATATATTTATGATTGCATTAAAAATATGTATAATATTTACAAACAACAAAGCAATCAAAGTCATACTTGAAATATGACATGATCGGTTTAAAGTAATTGCTGATTAATAAATTCTATAATATTCGTTCACACAGTGGATTATGTTAAACAACGCCTAAACAAATATTGTTTTTGCAAATTCACTCATCCTGTAACAATTGTGTTTTAAGAACTTCATGTAATTAAAATTAACACACATTAATTTACAGTTTGTATTTTTTTACTTTTTCGCTGGTGATATAATTTCATTCTTTGAACGGCTGTCTTGCCTAAAGAATTGAAGCCATACTTTTATATTTGTTTTATTGATCAAGCCCTGCACATAGCTTGATCTATGAATCATTTTATTTTTTATGTGTACGTTAGTGCAATGATCATCATCAATATTACGAGGTAATAAATTAACCATATTATTCCAAATTGTCTATTTGCATGTCGCAATCGTCTAATTTGCATGAAACACAACCTAGGTGAAATTAACCTTTTAGATACAGTATCTAGTTTAGGTACATAATTTGGTATGGATGGAAATACAAACCCGTTAAGTTTATACAAAGTGGGAATTTTACTCGAATTTAATGCGTTTCGACAAGTTTGACATTCAACCTGATTATTTGAATCAATATTTAGAAAACCATTTTTAACATTTTTAAGTCACTTTGAAACCAAAGTCTATCACACACAAAACATACATAGCCAAAAATTTTCATGCATTCCTAAACAAATTGAAGTCTTTATATGGAAGTTCAAATACTTCATTTGACTCTTGCAAAAGATCAGTTCTTGTCACATTATTAGTCACATTATATACAGAATCATCAATTTGAAGTTGACGTGATGTAGTTGCTGTATCAGAAAAAGTAACGGCAGTACTTTCAGCAAAAAAGAAAATAGAATAATATGTTTAAATGTAAATAGTTGTAGCGTTTTTCAGGAGTCAAATAGCTTGAAAAGATTTTTACTTATGTCATTGGTGTTGACATTAACATATAAATTGATACCTCTGGCTCAAGATTTTCTAATAAATTGGAAGTAACAGATTATTTTCCTGCAGTTGTTTTGTTTGACGATGTAATCTTGATCTTTCAGAGTTTGTAAGAGGCTTTGAACCTACATCAATATTTATAATTACTATTATAATAAATTAAAATTATTCTTCATAGCCATCATAAAAGAGAAACATGTAAACTTACGTTAAATTTCCAATACAGAAATATTGTTTCCACAATTTCACTTATCATGTAATTGTGTTTGTAGAACTTTATTATTGACTGCTTGTTTGTTTTGACTATTTTGCTGGTGATACATTTTCATTATTTGAGCAACTGCAGTATATAAAAATATTTTCCATTTTAGTAATAACCTCAAAGGTATATAGTATCCTCGAAAAACTCGAATAATACAAATTGCTTCAATTAACTTACATTTCTTACGCTGCGCAGATTTTTCATATGATTTTCATTTGCGATCATTTGCACTTCAATTATTTATGAGGGACGGTAAAAAAATTATTCCGATCCTGACATTTTTATTAACTCACACTCACGATTGATATCTATTTAACTTTAAAAAGTTTTGACATAACACTGGAAAATTGAACAACATGTGACTTTTCAAATTCAAGCTTTTGGTGACGTATGATGGACGTATTTACGTATAAAGCACGCTTTCGGTGACGCATGCACGTATAAAGTCACGCATCAGAATCGACCCGTATAGATATCATATCATCGAGAGCGAATGACTCTCACTTCAGCTTGACGTAACAATTTCCGTTGCATTTGTACGGATTTACGCCGATGTCGCGCTTAAAGAAGTTTTACTTCAAAAATATGTATTTTGAGTAAATATATACATTTTTTTAAAAGTCAATATATTGAATTTTATCAATTTTATTACAATTTACATATCATTTTTCATGATTATAGGATATATAATTTTTAACTTCCCGTAGGGTAGTTATAGTAATGGGCTGAAAATCGAAAAAGAAAATTTTTGCATTTCTCGACGTTTTAAAGGTTTCTGAACATTTTGGCACATCTCAGAAAAAATAAATGTGTGTGTATGTGCGGCGCACGGATCAACCGATTTGAATGGTTTCAAAAACATTCGATTTCTATTAATAGATAGATGTGCTGATTAGTTTTTGGCAAAGGCAGGTTTAGCCGTTACGGAGATATGGAGCAAAGAGTGCAGAAAATAGGAATCGCGTTTTTGAGAAAACGGATCATCCGATTTGTATGATCCAAAAAATATTCAGTTCGTAATGACGGGGAAAGTGGTTATTAGTTTCTGGCAAGGGTAGGCCCAGCGGTTTCGGAGATGTAAACGTACCATATTACAGGATGTTAAGTAACGTTTGACTTTAAAGACGACTTTTAGAGAAAATAGAAAAGTGAACGAATTAAATCTGTTATATTGTATTAATTAGACTTTTAAAATTATTATAAAACAAGATTTTTCGTCGTAGAATGTCATATATAGAAATAATCGGCATTTTAATATAATCGGCCGGGAGTCGTTGTACGTTATTCCGTGATAACGCTCGAAGCATACATTTTTGATCGTATTGCCTTGATAAATATAGTTGAATAGGTTATAAAAAGTACGGTTAATTATAAAATAATACTCTGATATGATTTTAAACATTTATTTAGTTTTATAAATGTCATAAGATTATAAGAAGTTGAAAAACTTCTAAAATAAAAATAATATAAAGGCTGGCATTATTGTAGTAATAACAGTATAATAATCATTATCAATACTGTTTCTGTAAATCAAATAAATGAAACAATAAAGGAATAATTTTTAACGGCAATTAAACAAAAATATAAACTTAAAATAAATATAAAATTTATACTCAAAATAAAAAAAATAAACTTGAAATAAAAGTTACAATTCTGCCAACAAACGTAAATCTTTGAAGACTTTGAAATAATCTTTAAAGACATTCAAGTTAACAATAACTACTAGCTTAAATTAGGTTCGATTGGAAATTTTGTATGTTTTAGAAGCTTTGAAATACATTTAATATTATGACAAATTTCTTTTAAAGCTTTTTCCACGGTTTTGGGTGAATATTTAATTGGAGCCATCGTTCTTTGAAAAACCGAAAGACCGATTTAAAATCATACCCAAATAAATATACTGACATTGAATATAATTTTAATAACATTTAATAAACTGTATTAGACTATTAAAAAGTTACTGCATTGGAGAGTAGCCTCGGCAACTTATTTTCGAGTAATTGCAATTAATTAATTTAATAACTTACGATGTATGTTCGTTTTAATAATATGCAGGTTATATAATGAATATATTCCAAAAGCTTAATCGGATTAAAACTATCGTGTTTACAGGAATGTCCCTAGATCTTTGCATACATACATACATACCAGCGCTCTAATGAATCCGCGCCCTATAAGTACCGTGCGCTATACGGGCTATACCTGTATTTTTATTCAATTTATATAATAGAAATAATTGATCATAGATAAAAAGGTAGATATAAATGATTATCTCATTACTGCAATATTCTAGGTATATTGGAATAATGCAAATAATTGAAAAAAATCGCGTACTTTCTTACAAAAGAATAGTCATTAGGGTTAAAAATTAAAAAAAAACATATACCGTAATTACGTTACTGTATTTTGTAGTCATTAACAAACTTAATAACACCAGAAACGCCGCCGAATTTAAGCACAGTTAAAAATAAAAGATAAAACTATTTCAAGTCTACTTCTCGTAATTGCGGGATATTCACGGAATTACGTTCACTGGTTCAGTTGTGTGGACCTAATCGCGAGAGTCATGAAATTGACAATTTCTTGACAAATATATGCTCGATTTAACTATAAAATTAATCTCTTATTATTACTGATTAAAAATTTCACACATTTGAATCGATTAAGCTTATCGGAATCGAATAAAAACCTTAAGCAATGGAACCGTCACATAACCTAACTCGCTAACAAGCTAGTACGAAATGGCGATCGGGTTACGACCGATGTTTTCAAAAGCTTTTTACGGCTTTAAAAACTAATATTTAAATTCGAAAATCGTACTATTTTATTAGGATTCAAATTATAATTGATGTGCTATTGAATAGAATTATTATTTATTGACCGTTTTCTTATTTTGCGATCAAAATGAAAAATTCCCGTAGAAATGTACTATCCCGGAATAGTGTACATTTACCTTAATACATATTTTATCACAGTAAATATTTCGCGGCTTGATACGAGTTGATTCGAATCAAGTAAAATCTGATTCGAATCAAGTCGTTAAAGGCTTGATTCGAATGATTCGAATCACTTGATTCGACTTGGCACATCACTACTTTAAATAAATATTTTTGACTGTGATTTAGTCAAAAAATCGAAAATGAAAATTTTTATATATCTTTACGTATTGAAGGTTTCTGAATAATCTGGCATACCTTAGAAAAAATGGATGTATATGTGTGTGTGTGTGTGCGTATGTGTATGTGTGTGCGTGTGAGTGCGGATACAAATTTTTGTCGACGATTTAGGGAACACATAAACCGACAATATTTCAAAAAATATTTGTTTCGTATTGATAAGGAGACGTGCTGATTAGTTTTTGGCGGCGCCAGGTTTAGCCGTTCTGTAGATACGGAGCAAAAAGTGCCAAAAACTGTAACTCAGTTTTTAAGAGAACGGAGCTTCCGATTTTAATAATTCAAAAAAGGTTTTGCTTGTATTGACAAGATGATTAACTGATTTTTAGGAAGGCAGGTTCAGGGGTTATGGATTATCAATAAAAATAAGTTAAAAAAATATCATTTAGCGGTCAAAAATGTTTATTGGATATATGTACATCAAATTATCAGATATTTTATAGAGATTTTATCAATGTGTACACATTTTGTGTAATTTGTTTTTGGTACCAAGATTTTTGATTACGGTACGGGAAGTTCCAGCAATTTGCCTTAAGGCACGTTTCCATGCACCCCACTAGTTAAAATATATTTAGTATCTATAATATAACATTTTGTGCCATAATTAATTTTATTACAAACTACATATTATTTTTTGTGATTATAGGATATAAAATATTAAAAATATATTTAATATCTATGATATAACTTTTTGTGCCATAATTAATGTTTGTGTGTGTGTAAGTACTAATCATATGAAATATTATGAGTTCACTTGTTTGTTCACTCGATTTTCCATGTTATTATGGTTATAGCAAATTATTATTTCATATTATACACGGAGAATACAATCGGTAATGGTAATGAAAATAAATTAGATTTAAATTTAGCTCTAGCTATTATTCCAAATTTTGATGAAAATGAAATCAATGTACGTGCATTTATTGATGCATGTGACTCGTTACATGTAAATTCATTACCTGAGGAAGCACATAAATTATTTTTAATAGTGAAAAGTAAGTTACCAAGTAAAGTATTAGTAAAAGTTATCCGTTATAAAATTTCATATTATTCAGTATTAAAACCACATTTATGTAAAGAATATCATGACCAAACTTCTGTTTCCACTTTGTATTCCAAACTTATCAATATTAAGCAATTTCAAAATGAATCAGTTAAATCTTTCAGCGACAGAATTTTGGATATAGTTGATAAATTGTTTATTGTGAATTATGTAAGAAAATAGGGCACACCGCTAATAATTGTCTTTTTAGAACAAAATATAACCCAAATAATTTTTCTAAGATGTGTAGTTATTGTAAGAAAATAGGTCATACAATTAATGAATGCAGGCATCCCAATCGTAAAAGTTTTATTCCAACATCGCATAGACCAGTATCCTCAACCTCAAAAATAAAAAAGGAATCTTGTTCATATTGTCAAACGGATAGTCGGACGGAAAACGCAAAAACAGAAGACGTATCTCATAAAAACGAAATAGAGGGCAATCAAAAAAACTCGTCCGGGCCCGTTTCGGGACGGGAATTTTTGTAAGCAAAGATTCTAAATTAAATTTTAATAATACCTGTGATTCTGTAATTTTTCAATTGTTAGACATGCCAAATAATTTTAATAATTTTTTAATAGATACCGATAGTTATATTTCATTAATTAAACTTCATGCTATAGACAAAGATACTTTTGTATATCCCGATAAAAAAATTGAAGTACTTGGAATCACGGCGAATTCACTTATCACCCATGATGTCCCCTAAATTAAGCTTAAATTTTCAGGTCAAATTATAGAACATCATTTTCAAGTAATATCAAATCTTCTTATAAAATATTCTGGCATCATCGGTAAAGATTTTTTGATGAAATTTAAGGCAAATATTAATTACGACTTAAAATCACTATCCCTACAATTCAATGATCAAGTAATTATATCGCCATTAGTAAATCATCAAAAAATTTTGATACCTTTGCGATCGGAAATGAAAACTAGTTGGTTTGGTATTTAGCCTTGAGGCAAGTTACATGAACTTCCCGATATGTGTAAATAATTGACTTAATCAAAAAAAAGTGTAAATAATATACTTCATCAATCCTACTTTAAAAAACGATAATAATTTTAGTAAAGTTTGACGAATTTTTAAAATTAAACTACTTGTCGTAATGCCGTAATATTACAGTACGTTCTATAAGACCATGATGTATATCGCCAAAAAAAAGTTCCATGAAAATCGGCTTAAATTTTTTTTTCAACAGTTCATTACAAGAAAACGGCTCGGTAGATTTTCACCTAAAGTTAATCAGTATCATTCCCAACTAATATCTTTCGAACAGTTTTTGATTTTTTAACATCGGTTCGGTAGGATGAGCTTAAATGTGGACGAAAATTTAACACTTTTTTTCAACAGTTAATTACAAGAAAACGGCTCGGTAGATTTTCACCTAAAATTAATCAGTACCATTCCCAACTAATATCTTTCGAACAGTTTCGGTTCGGTAGGATGAGCTTAA
The DNA here is from genome assembly GCF_003426905.1 of Ctenocephalides felis. Taxonomy (NCBI): domain Eukaryota; kingdom Metazoa; phylum Arthropoda; class Insecta; order Siphonaptera; family Pulicidae; genus Ctenocephalides; species Ctenocephalides felis. The sequence goes on along the minus strand of NW_020537646.1, from coordinate 57,733,049 downwards.
ATGTGGACGAAAATTTAACACTTTTTTTCAACAGTTAATTACAAGAAAACGGCTCGGTAGATTTTCACCTAAAATTAATCAGTACCATTCCCAACTAATATCTTTCGAACAGTTTTTGATTTTTTAAAATCGGTTCGGTAGGATGAGCTTAAATGAGGACGAAAATTTAACACTTTTTTTCAACAGTTAATTACAAGAAAACGGCTCGGTAGATTTTCACCTAAAATTAATCAGTACCATTCTCAACTAATATCTTTCGAACAGTTTTTGATTTTTTAAAATCGGTTCGGTAGGATGAGCTTAAATATGGACGAAAAGTTTAACAATTTTTTTTAAATTGCAAAGAAACGGCTTGGCAGATCGTCGCACAAAACTGACAAACGATAGTCCTCACCGAAATACATCAAATGGCTTTTAAATTTCTGAAATCGGTTCAGGCGCTTTTGAGAAAACGTCGATCAAAAGTCTAATTTTGACAAATGTCAAAAAAACTATACCAATTTTTGCAAACTTTGACGAATTTTTAAAGCTAAACGAGTTGTCGTAGGGCCGTAATATTTTAGTATGACCTAGAAAACTATGGTATCTACCGTCAAAAAAAAATCATAAAAATCGTCGATTTTTTTTTTTTAAAATGTTATTACAAGAAAACGGCTCGGCCGATCTTTACCAAAAACTAATCAGCACGATTCCCAACCAATATCTATCGAATAGTTTTTGAATTTTCAGAATCGATTTAGAATTGCGGGCTAAAACGTGGGCGAAAATTTTTTTACTTTTCTGCAATTTACAACGAAACGGCTCAGACTCAGAGACGATAGTCCTCATCGAGATACATCGAATGGCTTTTAAATTTTTAAAATCGGTCCAGTCATTTTTGAGAAAACGTCGATTTACGGCAAAAAATCTGTTCACATACACACACACACATACACACACACATACACACACACATACTTTTTCCAAATTTGGTCTCATTCGATTCAGAATGGCTTGAAACGTCGAGAAAACATAAAATTAGCGAATCGGATTTTTTGATGAAAACATAAACTTCTCCTTCGGGAAGTTAATAAAAATACATACTAAATTTACCGAAGACGCTTTATGTCTATCAAAACAATTTAATAATGGTTTAATATTAGCCAACAGTGTCGCGAAGCCAATCGATAATTGTTTCATTATAAGTGTAATGAATCCAACATCTAAGGATCAATTCCTTAGAGGTACATTTTGATCCGTTGAATATTTATGAAGTTATCGACTCTATAAATATAAATCAAGAATCAAAATCGTTAAATCAAGACAACTTAAATAAAGAAACAATCAATATCAAATGTTTATTCAATAAGGTTCAAAATAATGAAATAATAATCGACGATAAAAATCAAAGAATAAATGAAGTTTTAAAATGCATCCAAACGAATCACATGACGGAACTAAAAAAAATCAATATTAAATATTTGTAAAAATTTTCAAGATCTTTTTCATTTGGAAAATGATAATCTTTCACATAGGGACACAATTACGCACACCTTACCTAGAGTTGATAACAATGACAAACCTATTTACGTTAAGCCATGTAGACTACAACATTTCCATAAACACGAAATTCATAAACAAGTAACGCAAATGTTAGACGACGATATCATTCAAAATTTTCAAAGTCCTTGGAATTTTCCCTTAGTTGTAGTTCCAAAAAAACCTGACGCTAATGGAAATAAAAAATGGAGAATTTGCGTAGACTTTAGAAAACTAAACGCTATCACAAAATCAGAAACTTTTCCTTTACCAAACATTACAGACATAATAGACCAACTGGGAAATTCTCGTTTTTTCACGACATTAGACCTAGCCCAAGGCTTTCATCAAATTTTATTAAATGAGACTGACAGAGAAAAAACAGCATTTTCGACTGACTTCGGGCACTTTATGTATGTTTATTATGGTTATAATTAGTACACCATGAAGCATTCGTTTTTACAAGATACGAGATCTCGTTTCAAAATTGAAATATGACTATTTCATTGTATGTGAGATTGAAAAATCTGCTTCCGCTGATCTTTCATTTTCTTAAAACAACGCAATTAAGCGAATGTTCAAATTCGCACAATTTGAGTAAAATGTGCAGAGTATATAGAATACTGAAGCAAGCGTTTACTATAAATGAAGCGTTTACTATAAAGCGACCAAAAAATTGATTGAGCTAGTGATTTGAGTATAATATTCGAAAAGAACATTGTTTTCATAACAAACTTCGTCATTCGTTTAGGCATCTGACGATGCTAAGCAGATATACATGGCAGTGCTCTCACACAATGCATAAGCGCGCTAAGCGGTCACCGCGTCACGCTTATTTTGCACACTGCGCAATATTTTGCGACTAGCTCTGGTAAAAAGTTATTGAAACGAATGATCCATCTTTGCAAGACAATTTTATACGTCGTAGGTTATACGACATATAGCACACGTTTCATTCACCTAATAGTAAATGTACGTTAATGATCCTTCCGCTAAATATTCAAGTTTGGTCAATATTTATACCATATTGACATATATAAACCATATTCAAAATTGTTGACCTTATATTCTGAAATATTAAATATTATTTAATTATTATTGAACAAACACCATTAATAAAAAAAGAGTGCGCGTAAGGATCACATGCGATTGAAGTAAAACTTATTTGCTACTGTACAAAGTAGAAAATTTAAGTTAAGTAAAAATAAATACATAATATAATAATTTAGAATAATGTTTATTAGTAATATGGCAACGCTCGTGATGCACACGAGCACACATTTATTAGTGTCGTCAATCATTATATACATTTATATAATGATAAATTATAAATTATATATTTATGATTGCATTAAAAATATGTATAATATTTACAAACAACAAAGCAATCAAAGTCATACTTGAAATATGACATGATCGGTTTAAAGTAATTGCTGATTAATAAATTCTATAATATTCGTTCACACAGTGGATTATGTTAAACAACGCCTAAACAAATATTGTTTTTGCAAGTAACAATTGTGTTTTAAGAACTTCATGTAATTAAAATTAACATACATTAATTTACAGTTTGTATTTTTTTACTTATTCGCTGGTGATATAATTTCATTCTTTGAACAGCTGTAAATTATCTGTAAAATATCTGTCTTGCCTAAAGAATTGAAGCCATACTTTTATATTTGTTTTATTTATCAAGCCCTGCACATAGCTTGATCTATGAATCATTTTCTTTTTTATGTGTACGTTAATGCAATGATCATCATCAATATTACGAGGTAATAAATTAACCATATTATTCCAAATTGTCTATTTGCATGTCGCAATCGTCTAATTTGCATGAAACACAACCTAGGTGAAATTAACCTTTTAGATACAGTATCTAGTTTAGGTAGATAATTTGGTATAGGTAGAAATACAAACCCGTTAAATTTACACAAAGTGGGAATTTTACTCGAATTTAATGCCTTTCGACAAGTTTGACATCCAACCTGATTATTTGAATCAATATTTAGAAAACCATTATTAAGAATTTGTTTTTGAGCATCATTTGAGATTTTTAAGTCACTTTGAAACCAAAGTCTATCACACACAAAGCATACATAGCCAAAAATTTTCGTGCATTCCTTAACAAATTGAAGTCTTTATATGAAAGTTCAAATACTTCATTTGACTTTTGCAAAAGATCAGTTCTTGTCACATTATTAGTCACATTATATACAGAATCATCAATTTGAAGTTGACGTGATGTAGTTGCTGTATCAGAAAAAGTAACGGCAGTACTTTCAGCAAAAAAGAAAACAGAATAATATGTTTAAATGTAAATAGCTGTAGCGTTTTTCAGGAGTCAAATAGCTCTAACAGATTTTTACTTATGTCATTGGTGTTGACATTAACATATAAACTGATACCTCTGGCTCAAGATTTTCTAATAAATTGGAAGTAACAGATTATTTTCTGCAGTTGTTTTGTTTGACGATGTAATCTTGATCTTTCAGAGTTTGTAAGAGGCTTTGAACCTACATCAATATTTATAATTACTATTATAATAAATTAAAATTATTCTTCAGGGCCATCATAAAAGAGAAACATGTAAACTTACGTTAAATTTCCAATGAAGAAATATTGTTTCCACAATTTCACTTATCATGTAATTGTGTTTGTAGAACTTTATTATTGACTGCTTGTTTGATTTGACTATTTTGTTGGTGATACATTTTCATTATTTGAGCAACTGCAGTATCTGTCTTTTGTAAAAATATTTTCCATTTTAGTAATAACCTCAAAGGTATATAGTAACCTCGAATAACTCGAATAATACAAATTACTTCAATTAATTTGCATTTCTTACGCAATGCAGATTTTTCAAATGATTTTCATTTGCGGTCATTTGCACTACAATTATTTATGAGGGACGGTAATGATATTATTTCGATCCTGACATTTTTATTAACTCACACTCACGATTGATATCTATTTAACCTTAAAAAGTTTTGACATAACACCGGAAAATTGAACAACATGCTTCAAGCTTTTGGTGACGTATGATGGACGTATTCACGTATAAAGCACGCTTTCGGTGACGCTCGCACAAATAAAGTCACGCATCAGAATCGACCCGTATAGATATCATATCACCGAGAGCGAATGACTCTCACTTCAGCTTGGCGTAACAATTTCCGATGTATTTGTACGGATTTACACCGATGTCGCGCTTAAAGAAGTTTTACTTCAAAAATATGTATTCTGAGTAAATATATACATTTTTTAAAAAGTCAATATATTGAATTTTATCAATTTTATTACAATTTACATATCATTTTTCATGAATATAAGATATATAATTTTTAACTTCCCGTAGGGTAGTTATAGTAATGGGCCGAAAAACGAAAATGAAATTTTTGCAGTTCTCGACGTTTTGAAGGTTTCTGAACATTTTGGCACACCTCAGAAAAAATGAATGTGTGTGTGTGCGACGCACGAATCAACCGATTTGGATAGTTTCAAAAACATTCGATTCCTATTAATAGACAGATGTGCTGATTAGTTTTTGGCAAAGGCAGGTTTAGCCGTTACGGAGATATGGAGCAAAGAGTGCAAAAAATAAAAATCGAGTTTTTGAACGGGGAAATCAATGATGGGGAAAGTGGTTATTAGTTTCTGGCAAGGGTAGGCCCAGCGGTTTCGGAGATGTAAATGTACCATATTACGGGATGTTAAGGAACGTTTGACTTTAAAGACGACTTTTAGAGAAAATAGGAAAGTGGACGAACTAAATCTGTTATATTTTAATAATTAGACCTTTAAGATTATTATTAAACAAGATTTTTATAGCCGGGAGTCGTTGTACGTTATTCCGTGATAGCGCTCGAAGCATACATTTTTGATCGTATTGCCTTGATAAATATAGTTGAATAGGTTATAAAAAGTACGGTTAAGGGGGTCTTCCTATGTGACTGCTTTTTAGGGATATTTTAGGATTTTTTTTCTACGATCAGTAAATATTTACAGCTTCAAGTTTTTTATCATTTATTAACACATATTTGCACAGTATAAACATAAAATTTCAGCTAAAAATAGTCAGTCAAACTAGAGTTACAGCGCTCTGAACACCCCCGCCTCGAAAAAAAGAGCTCCCACTTCCTCCACGATTCCGGCTGATGGGCTTATCTGAAAAAAAAATAAACGGCGTTTCAATTTGTAGGCTTAAAAGCACGGAATGACCTATAATCAAATGAATATAAAAAAAATTGAATTTTTGATAGACATTTGAAATAAAAGTTGCAAATTAGGCTTTTTTTTTGTTTTTTGCTATAAAAATTCGAAGTTTTGATCATTCCATGCGTTCAAATGAATTGAGTGTGTTCCGTAAATTTCAAGTAATTCGGTCAAGCCGTTTCTGAGATACAATGGAGGAAAGTTTGAAAAACACAGTTTTGAGAAAAACGCGTTTAAAGTTTCAAGTCCGTTAAAAACTATTAAAATATCAACTTACTCTCAATCGGCGATGCCTGGTCCATAGAGTATTCTTTCCTCTTCCTCTTTTGAAGCAGATTGTTCAGCTCTTGAGTCAATCCTGGCTTGTTTAACGACATCACTTACGCGCCGCTCAGGACTTAAGATTCGCTTTTCATCCCGTTTCTCAACATACGCTTGGGCTTCACGACCAACAGGGCATCCCATAATCGACATAACTTTTAAAATACCTTGAAAACCTATATTAAAGATAATAACTGCTAAGTAGCTAGCAATTTCAACAATTTTGGGACCAGAATGAAGATGTTTAGGAGCAAAAGTCCAAATCAAAAAATTCAAAGATTCGTTATTGTTTTGTGTTTCTGCTCCTAAACAACGAATTAATAATTCGTCTTTCGATAAATCTTCGAAAACCGGTTAGATAGCTTCTTGGATTTGCGGAATTAGAGGTGGTTTATCGTGATGAAATTGGTCCAGTTCATTATTAGCTTCAGCCTTACGCCATTTACACCAACTGTCTTCGCTTTCTGATCAAAATTGATGCTGAGGGTTTTGATCAGAAGAACATCTGTGATAGTACGTTGCCAAACTTCATTTCTCATATCTTCAAGCGAATCTGGATGGCGTCGAATTGCTAATCCGTAGAATTTTGTAATTTCTTGGATAACTTTATCAGTAAGTTTACCTGCTCCTTTTCTTCCTATTCCTTTATAGGTTTTATCCCTTTTAACAGCCAGAAGTCGTGTAAAATGGATATTTGAATAAAAGGGAGGCCGGGAATAAAGCAGACGGCACACAATAGACCCGGGCTCTAACTGCCAACTCAGCGCTTCGAACCGCTCTTTCTTTTACCTGTTGTATCTTTAAAACGACTTCGAATTTTCTAAAATCGCTTTACTACCGTATTCTAGACATGTTAAAGGAGCAATTTATGAAAAAAAAAATCGATTTTTTCAACCCATCACATAGGAAGACCCCCTTAATTATAAAATAATACTTTGATATGATTTTAAACATTTATTTAGTTTCATAAATGTCATAAAATTATAAGAAGTTGAAAAACTTCTAAAATAAAAATAAAATAAAGGCTGGCATTATTGTAGTAATAGCAGTGCAATAATCATTATCAATACTGTTTCGGTAAATCAAATAAATGAAACAATAAAGGAATAATTTTTAACGGCAATTAAACAAAAATATAAACTTAAAATAAATATAAAATTTGAACTCAAAATGAAGAAATTAAACTTGAAATAAAAGTTACAATTCTGCCAACAAACGTAAATCTTTAAAACTTTGAAATAATCTTTAAAGACTTTCAAGTTAACAATAACTACTAGCTTAAATTAGGTTCGATTAGAAATTTTGTATGTTTTAGAAGCTTTAAAATACATTCAATATTATGACAATTTTTTTTAAAAGCCTTTACCAGGGTTTTGGGTGAATATTTAATTGAAGCCATCGTTCTTTGAAAAACTGAAAGACCGATTTAAAATCATACCCAAATAAATTTACTGATATTGAATATAATTTTAATAATTTTTAATAAACTGTATTAGACTATTAAAAAGTTACTGCATTGGAGAGTAGCCTCGGCAACTTATTTTCGAGTAATTGCAATTCATATTAATTTAATAACTTACGATGTATGTTCGTTTTAATAATATGCAGGTTATATAATGGTTATATTCCAAAAGCTTAATCGGAATAAAACTATCGTGTTTACAGAAATGTCCCTAGATCTTTGCATACATACATACATACCAGCGCTCTAGTGAATCCGCGCCCTATAAGTACCGTGCGCTATACGGGCTATACCTGTAATTTTATTCAATTTGTATAATAGAAATAATTGATCATAGATAAAAAGGTAGATACAAATGATTATCTCATTACTACATTATTCTAGGTATATTGGAATAATGCAAATAATTGAAAAAAATCGCGTACTTTCTTACAAAAGAGTAGTCATTTCAAACTCAATTATTAGGGTTAGAAATTAAAAAAAAAACATATACCGTAATTAGGTTACTGTATTTTGTAGTCATTAACAAACTTAATAACACCAGAAACGCCGCCGAATTTAAGCACAGTTGAAAATAAAAGATAAAACTATTTCAAGTCTACTTCTCGTAATTGCGGGATACTCACGGAATTACGTTCACTGATTCAGTTGTGTGAACCTAATTGCGGGAGTCATGAAATTCACAATTTCTTGGCAAATATTTACTCGATTTAACTATAAAATTAATCTCTTATTATTACTGATCAAAAATTTCACACATTTGAATCGATTAAGCTTATCGGAATCGAATAAAAACCTTAAGCAATGGAACCGTCACATAACCTAACTCGCTAACAAGCTAGTACGAAATGGCGATCGGGTTACGACCGATGCTTTCAAAAGCTTTTTACGGCTTTAAAAACTAATATTTAAATTCGAAAATCGTACTATTTTATTAGGATTCAAATTATAATTGATGTGCTATTGAATAGAATTATTATTTATTGACCGTTTTCTTATTTTGCGATCAAAATGAAAAACTCCCGTAGAAATGTACTATCCCGGAATAGTGTACATTTACCTTAATACATATTTTATCACAGTAAATATTTTGCGGCTTGATACGAGTTGACTCGAATCAAGTAAAATCTGATCGTCGTTCACTTGAAATGTGAAATGTAAAATCTGACAAGTCGTTCACTTGATTCGACTTGGCACATCATTACTTTAAATAAATATTTTTGACTATGTGATTTAGTCAAGTTATAGTGATCGCAAAAAAATCGAAAATGAAAATTTTTATATATCTTTACGTATTGAAGGTTTCTGAATATTCTGGCATGCCTTAGAAAAAATGGATGTATATGTGTGTGTGTGCGTATGTGTATGTGTGTGTGCGGATACAAATTTTCGTCGACGATTTAGGGAACACCGATAAACCGATTTGGATATTTTAAAAAATATTCGTTTCGTATTGATAAGGAGACGTGCTGATTAGTTTTTGGCGGCGGCAGGTTTAGCCGTGCCGTAGATACGGAGCAAAAAGTCCCAAAAACTGTAACTCAGTTTTTAAGAGAACGGAGCTTCCGATTTTAATAATTCAAAAAAGGTTTTGCTTGTATTGACAAGATGATTAACTGATTTTTGGGAAGGCAGGTTCAGGGGTTATGGACTCTCAATAAAAATAAGTTAAAAAAATATCATTTAGCGGCCAAAAATGTTTATTGGACATATGTACATCAAATTATCAGATATTTTATAGAGATTTTATCAATGTGTACACATTTTGTGTAATTTTTTTTTGGTTCCGTACCAAGATTTTTGATTACGGTACGGGAAGTTCCAGCAATTTGCCTTAAGGCACGTTCCCATGCACCCCATTAGTTAAAATATATTTTGTATCTACAATATAACATTTTGTGCCATAAATAATTTTATTACAGACTACATATTATTTTTTATGATTATAGGATATAAAATATTAAAAATATATTTAATATTTATGATATAACTTTTTGAGCCATAATTAATGATTGTGTGTGTAAGTACTAATCATATGAAATATTAAGAGTTCACTTGTTTGTTCACTCGATTTTCCATGTAATTATGGTTATAGCAAATTATTATTTCATATTATACACCATTGATTCTCTTATTCACTAAAACTTTACATACAAAGTTTTGTTTTTAATTTCACAAATTAATATTTTATCCACACATTAACTTTTATTAATTTTATTAAAGTTTACACACAATTATTATTGTATAATTCTTGAAGATTTAACAAATTTCCCGCACCACGCTGCTAGATGTTTCTTATGCCAAATGGCGACGCGTTTCTATGTGTGTGTCGAATTTCGACTGTTTGGTATAACGCACTGATGATTAATGTGTAGTTCCAACCAATATTTATGTTTAATACAATAAAAATAAGAAATAATTAGCGTATTATAACGACAACTGTGCGACACAAATCTCTTTTATTAAGATAGTATTTCTAAATTTTTCACAAAACAATAAAAACGTCACGAAAAGGATTTACATTCGTTCCACACATGTGTAGAATTTTGGTAAAAATATTTTTTAAAAAAGTCTTTTTTCCATTATATCTTCAACCAGTCTACGAACAACACACTATCTATTTGTGATTTTTTAAATAAGTATTTTTTGGAAATATTGTGTAATTACCAGTTTAATGTTTATAATACATAGTATGTAGTGCATTACCATATCTTGATACCATAGATTATTAAAATTTAACACTAAGATTAACTAATTGCAAGTACTATTTATTCTTTTTATTTATTTTTTCACTCCAATTCAATTGTTTTTGTTTTTTAATTTTAGTTTTTAGTTTCCACTGAAAGAAAGCTAGGATTATGGCCGAAACGTATGGATTTAAAATAAGTTTTTGAAAAAAATTCATGTTTTTAATTGATGTTATGCCCTATTACTAGACTTTGTTAATACATATGTCGACATCAAATTCAGAATTATTCAATATATATATATATATATATATATATATATATATATATATATATATATATATATATATATTGAATGGTAGAGTCTTGGATTTGTGTATATTTTGTAGAGTTTCGAACAAGAATCCCAAACAAAAAAATTTCAAAAGTACCCTAGTACAACACTCTATAGAAAACGCCCATTCATTTAATTTCACTCCAAAGATTTTATATCATGAAAGTTGCATCTTTAGAAGGTTATTCGCGGAGAGTTGTCTCATTCTCATAAATGTTTCTAACAGTGTTAACATTAGATCAGATCACAACCTATTACATGATTCATATGTAATTTTTTTACACTTTTTGACAAACAATTAATATCGACTTCCTTTTAAGATCAACAATTTAAGTATTCACACCCTGACATATAAAAACACACACATACAATCTCACATCTCTCGTTCAAGTGTTTACACGTGTTACAAAGGACACACAAGTTTCAATTAGTTAATTTTCAAAAGCCAATCGAACAACATCCAGAGAACAATATTATTTGTGTTTTCAAATAATAATTTTAAAAAAGACAAATCTTTTAGTAATTTTGATTTACAAAATCTAATTATTCGGCGGAAAATTAACTCACAAATTCATTTTTGTTAAAAAAGCTTGTTTAGTGAAAAAGTGCTAACAAATATTCAAACATACAGGTAATTAATTCAACTTTGTCATTAACCGTTTCTTAAAAAATTTTCCATAACTTTCAAAAAATTTTCTATTATGTTTAATATCCTGTTCTGATAATCCACTCATTTATTTTTATCATTTTTATCATTTTCATTTTGAACATATTATCATATTTCTGTACATTATTATATTTTTTTGCAATTAATTCATTATTTAAGAAAAATCTATTTTCTTTTCCTAAACATATTGTTTGCTAAAATCTCATCAAGATCATGTTTCTTGACAGATGTCCTGAAGATGGAACGTACCTAGTTCCGAAACGTCGACAATAAACAAATAATTAAATAAAGAAATTGTTTTTTTAAAAACTTTTCTTGTTTTTTATTTTGTATTATTTTTGGATTCTTGTTCGAAACTCTACAAAATATACACAAATCCAAGACTCTACCATTCAATATATTCCAAGAACATTATGGAACGAAATTTCTTTCAAAACTTATCAAGAACTGTAGATTACAAACAAATATGTTTAATGAAAAAATATTCAAAACTTAACTCTAAATATGCTAATGTTATTAACAAAAAAATATTTCTAATTCGATGTAAAAATGAATGGATTATACCTAATTTTATTTCTAATATTATAAACAAACAATTCTTATACAACACTTTCAACATCTATAAAATTGAACGACAAATTAATTACCTGAAAATGTCTGTTTTGAATCTAGAAATAAAAAATACTTTTATCTACATAAATTACTTGAAATCACAACTGGATAACATAATCAATACACTTTCCAATACTTTGAACAAAGACCTCTTAAATCAATTTTTAGCTTTTGAAAACTATAAATTTAACAAACATTTTAATACTACTGAAGAAAAACATATTAAAAAAACTAAAACTTTAATTAAAAAAAGAGATGACAACTATCCCTTCAAAATCTCTAAATCTTGTACAGATAAGTGGTTAGTTAATAAAACTGATATTTACATTCCAGAAAATGTTAAATATATTCTAGCATTAGGTCCAAAATTTGCATATTCTCCTCAGAAATACAGTAAAACAGATTTCATAAAAATTCTAAGTAATATTGAATACAACATTAGAAACATTGAAACAAACAAACAGAATAACATTAGATCAAAACTATGTGACAGACTGGTAAAACATATAAAGAAAGTAAATAATAAATTTCAAAACTTTCATTTAAAGAAACTCCACAAAGACATTTTAGAAACTAAAGCTTTCATTAAATCTTACTTAAAGATGATACAACATATAATATTTTAACAGAAGATCCCACACAACGTTTTTCTAGAATAGCTTTTCAATTAATCAATGATCTGAAAAACAAAAAACTAATTTCTGAGAATTTTGCTTTTAACCTAAAAATACAACACCCTATCTCCCCTAAGATGTACTGTCTTCCAAAAATACACAAACCTGAATGCTCTTTCAGACCGATTGTCTCCTACATTGGCTCTCCTTTTTACAATATTTCGAAACTCATTTCTGATGTCCTAAAAAATGTTACATTCAATTCTCCCTATTATGTCAAGAATTCGTACCAATTTGTGAATTTAATTAATAACCGCAACATCCCTGAAAATCACTTATTTCTAAGCTTAGATGTGGTCAACCTTTTTACATGTGTCCCACATGAATTAATCCTAAACTCAATCGATAAACGTTGGCACACAATTTGTAACTTTACTGACTTTCCGAAAACAGTCTTCACTCATATTATCAACACTATTTTAAATTACTCCTATTTCCATTGCCAAGACAACTTTTATTCTCAAATTAAAGGCGCAGCTATGGGATGTCCCTTATCTCCCGGAATCATCGACTTAGTTTTACAAACACTAGAAATTTCCGTTTTCTCAACTTTAAAATTTCAAATTAACTTTTATATTAGATATGTAGATGACACTTTTTTTATTATTAACAAAAATCATATAAACACAGTACTAGATCTCTTCAATAATTTTAACAATAATATAATTTTCACACATGAACTACAAAATAACAACAGACTTAATTTCTTGGATGTATCCGTTTACAACACTAATAACTTTATTCGAACAAATTGGTATAGAAAAACTACATGGTCGGGTAGATACTTACATTATTCCTCATACTGTCCCAGAAACTATAAGATAAACACTATTATTTCCCTTACAGACCATGCTATTTTGTTGTCTCACCAAACTTTCCATCCACAAAATTTATCGCTAGTAAAAATAACTCTAATTGAAAATGGTTACCCAAAAAATCTCATTCATTCAGTTATTCAAAAAAGACGAACTTTCTTAAAAACACAAATTAATTCTCCCAATACCAGTACTAACATCAAAAACACCAATCTTATTTACTGCAGCATACCATACGTTGAAGATTTATATTATTATTTTGCCAAAATTTTGTTAGAAGAAAACATTTTAATATCAGGCTCATCCTTACACTCCTTCAACCAATTCTTTACGAACATTAAATCCCCTACCCCATCCAATCTCAATACTAATGTAGTATATTCTGTTTCTTGTAATGACTGTGCTTTTCAATATATTGGACAAACCTCCCAATATGTACACAAGAGAATGAGACAACATGAACTAAGTGTGGTCCACCATAAACAAAAAAATTTCAAAAGTACCCTAGTACAACACTCTATAGAAAACGCCCATTCATTTAATTTCACTCCAAAGATTTTATATCATGAAAGTTGCATCTTTAGAAGGTTATTCGCGGAGAGTTGTCTCATTCTCATAAATGTTTCTAACAGTGTTAACATTAGATCAGATCACAACCTATTACATGATTCATATTTAAATTTTTTACACTTTTTGACAAGCAATTAATATCGACTTCCTTTTAAGATCAACAATTTAAGTATTCACACCCTGACATATAAAAACACACACATACAATCTCACATCTCTCGTTCAAGTGTTTACACGTGTTACAAAGGACACACAAGTTTCAATTAGTTAATTTTCAAAAGCCAATCGAACAACATCCAGAGAACAATATTATTTGTGTTTTCAAATAATAATTTTAAAAAAGACAAATCTTTTAGTAATTTTGATTTACAAAATCTAATTATTCGGCGGAAAATTAACTCACAAATTCATTTTTGTTAAAAAAGCTTGTTTAGTGAAAAAGTGCTAACAAATATTCAAACATACAGGTAATTCATTCAATTTTGTCATTAACCGTTTCTTAAAAAATTTTCCATAACTTTCAAAAAATTTTCTATTATGTTTAATATCCTGTTCTGATAATCCACTCATTTATTTTTATCATTTTCATTTTGAACATATTATCATATTTCTGTACATTATTATATTTTTTTGCAATTAATTCATTATTTAAGAAAAATCTATTTTCTTTTCCTAAACATATTGTTTGCTAAAATCTCATCAAGATCATGTTTCTTGACAGATGTCCTGAAGATGGAACGTACCTAGTTCCGAAACGTCGACAATAAACAAATAATTAAATAAAGAAATTGTTTTTTTAAAAACTTTTCTTGTTTTTTATTTTGTATTATTTTTGGATTCTTGTTCGAAACTCTACAAAATATATATATATATATATATATATATATATATATACATATATATATATATATATATATATATATATCTTTTTATATGTAAAAATGGAACTCTCTATCAAATGATTCAGTAAAACTCAAAAACGGCTAAACCGATTTGGCCAATCCTACTCTTGAAAAATTCGTGCCAATCCAGTCCTAAAGGTCCTAAAGGTGAGAAATTATTTCAAATCCGCGTAGAAACTTTACATTTTCAACTTGAAAATTTTTGGTAAACAGTACTTGATTTAAAATGGCTTCCTGTGGCGGACGTAGCTCAGAGGTATCATATCCGACTCACATGCCGGAGATCGTTGGTTCGACTTGTTAATTTGTAGAATATACAAGAAAAAATAGAAGTAAATAGAAAAAAAAGAAGTTTAGAAGATGAGAAGAACATATTGAGAAACATGAAGAGGAATGAAAATTGAATGGAAGATTAGGATATAAGGAGAGATAGTATATATTATATATGATGAATGTATAAGAAATATATATGTAAGAATTGTATAGAATATGATGTAGAATAAAATGAATAATGTATGTGGCTAAAAATGTTGTAATGGAGGCCAATAAAATCAAACAAAAAAAAATGGCATCCCACACAATATTATTCATGATGACAGATGTATAGCCTACTCATATGTCAAATGGTTTTGACAAGTTAAAACAGATTATGTGTTGTTATTCTTTTAATTTTAAAATTTAATTATTTATATATTTTTAAACGTTAATAAGAATGCTTATTTTGATTTTATATGAGGTTTTTATTTAATTTTCAAGTGTTTGCTCACTGCCTTTTTGTATTCTTTTATCAAGAGCTTGAAATAATACTATTATTATTGATTAAGGCTTGCTTATGAAAAAATAAATAAATAATTTTGTTTCAAACGGTGTGCTGTGCAAGTACTTATTGGTTTAATGTGAATAATGTATTACCAAAACTTTTTCTGAATCATACTATTATTGCATGTAGGTTATTCAAATTGAGATCCTAAATTTGGAATTCATCGAAGGGGACACCGTAGACATTTCTGTCTAATCACTTATTGCAAGTTATATTAGACAGCGATATGAATAAGAAAATTGGATTATAACACAGATAGTAATTTTAGAAATCATATCCATAAAAATCTCAATTATGTGTACATACAAGAACAAGATCTTCGGAAACAAAGTTGTTTGAAAATTGCTTATAAAGCTCACATTATGTTATGTGACATTCACATAAGTAGTGTTAGAAGTATCGAGGCAAAGTATCGATACCGAGTACTGAAAAAAAAAATCGAGGCAAAGTATCGATTCCAAAAAAGTATCGTGGCAAAAGTATCGATACTACTCAGTATCGAATATTGAGTACTTTTCACTAAAATCAAACATAAGTGCAAGAGAGATCTAAAACTCTCTATAGATCGAATTAAAATATTATGATAAATTCTATTGCCTGAATTTGATGCTGTTAAATCAGCATCATTTTCAATATTTTGAGAAGTTTAAAACAATAATTTTTCGATACTAATTTCAAATTCGATTTATATCAAAAAGAAAAATACTCATTAATTAAAAAATAGTATTGTTTTGTGACAAAAGTATTCATTTATGAATTTAGTATCGGCTAATTTATATCATAAAGAAAAATACTCATTAATTAAAAAATAGTATTGTTTTGTGACAAAAGTATTCATTTAAGAATTTAGTATCGGCTAATTTATATCACAAAGAAAAATACTCATTAATTAAAAAATAGTATTGTTTTGTGACAAAAGTATTCATTTATGAATTTAGTATCGGCTAATTTATATCACAAAGAAAAATACTCATTAATTAAAAAATAGTATTGTTTTGTGACAAAAATATTCACTTATGAATTTAGTATCGGCTTATTTATACCACAAAGAAAAATATTCATTAATTAAAATATAGTATTGTTTTGTGACAAAAGTATTTATTTATGAATTTAGTATCGGCTAATTTATATCACAAAGAAAAATACTCATTAATTAAAAAATAGTATTGTTTTGTGACAAAAGTATTCATTTAAGAATTTAGTATCGGCTAATTTATATCACAAAGAAAAATACTCATTGATTAAAAAATAGTATTGTTTTGTGACAAAAGTATTCATTTGTGAATTTAGTATCGGCTAATTTATATCATAAAAGTATCGGCTTTAAATATTAGAATCGTAATTATAATAATTTTAATGGAAATACTTAGCGATTATAAAATAGTATTTATATTAGAAAAAACAAGTATCGGCTTTAAATATTAGAATCCGAATTATAATAATTTTAATGGAAATACTTAATGATTAAAAAGCAGTATTTATTTTTTGAAAAAAGTATTGTCTTTAGAAATGAGAATCGAAAATATAAATAAAAATACTTAGCGAATATAAAATAGTATTCATTTTAGAAAAAACAAGTATCGGCTTTAAATATTAAAATCGGAAGTATAATAATTTTAATGGGAATACTTAGCGATTATAAAATAGTATTTATTTTAGAAAAAACAAGTATCGGCTTTAAATATTAGAATCGTAATTATAATAATTTTAATGGAAATACTTAGCGATTATAAAATAGTATTTATTTTAGAAAAAACAAGTATCGGCTTTGAATATTAGAATCGGAATTATAATAATTTTAATGAAAATACTTAGCGATTATAAAATAGTATTTATTTTAGGAAAAAACAAGTGTCGGCTTTAAAAGTTAGGATCGGAAATCGAATGTCTTAATAAATTATTCAACCAAAGTTGGTTGCGTTTGCGTGATAATTTCGCAGAGAACAAGATTTTTGCATATAATATACAAAATTTATTATCGTGGATAAACATATGTTCTCGGGGGTGACAAAAATTATATTATCGACGTATGTAATCTTGAACTCTAATTCTTTTATTCATTGTTAATCATTGGTTTCGAACTGGGGGCATTCATAAACATTTCCTTTCACAAAAACCATATCGCACTCGACTTATCGCTTGTTTTGTTCGTTATCTATGAAGAGCGGTGCGACCGCGACAAAAGATAATGAGTGGTTTCATAAAATGCGGTCGAACTTTTGGTGGGGTCGAAAAATATAGCCGATACTTTTTGAGTAGAATCGGCGCAAAGTATCGATACCGCCAAAAGAATCGGCCTGCAGTACCGATTCCAAAAGTACTCAGTATCGAAGTCAAAGTATCGATACTTACTCAGTATCGATACTATCGTTCTAACACTACACATAAGTACAGTTTAAATAGATATGGAAGTAATCATTTCAAATATATACAGTACAATCTATTTACAATTAGTGTTAGAAGTATCGAGGCAAAGTATCGATACCGAGTACTGAAAAGAATCGAGGCAAAATATCGATACCCAAAAAGAATCGTGGCAAAAGTATTGATACTACTCAGTATCAAACTCAATACTTTTTATCAAAATCAAACGAAAGAACTAAAACTCACTACAGATCGAATTACAATATTATGATAAGTTCTACTGCCTGTATTTGATGCTGTTAAATACGGATATACGGATTTACCTAAAATCATAATTTCAATTGAAGCTTTTAACTGCCCTTTATTGTTCACTTTAGAAATAGAGTAACAATGTAATTTAATGGTACATATGAGACATTCAACGGAATTATTATTATATTATTTTATGAAGTTGCAAAAGTATCATTGGTTCGAATTAAAATAGTGATTCATCGACGATTAAACATAATTACCTATCAACGAAAGTGACGACTTTCAGTAGAAGTATTTAATGGTTTCATGAACGATTTTAATTTTAAATTGAAAATATAACTTTAATAGAAATACTTAATGAATATAAATTAGTACTTATTTTCAACAAAAGTATCAAATTTTGAATATAGAAACGAAAATATAACTAGTTGGTATTGGTATTTTGCCTTGAGGCAAGTTACATGAACTTCCCAAAATGTGTATATAATCGACTTAGTCAATAAAAAATAAATTAATTTATGAGTGGTTAAAAGTATTCCGAGTGGATTTATTACACATCATTGCAAACGAACGAACGAACACGTTGACTCGGTATATTTTCTAAAAGCAAATTTTCAAAAATCAATAATTTTAATTAATAAATAATTATAATTGAACCAGTTTCCGTAGGACTTTAATGGTTTACTATGTTCAAGACCAAGTACACTATCGTTATACCAACTAAATCATCTAATTTTATTTTTAACAAACGTCAAAAAACTACTCATTTTCTCAAACCTTGATAATTTTTTAAAATTAAACTACTTGTCTTAAGGCCGTAATAATTCTGTAAGTTCTATAATATGTGAGACATGATATATAACGCCAAAAAAAGTTCCATAAAAATCGGCCTAAATTTTTTTCAACAGTTAATTACTAATCAGTATCATTTCCAACTAATATCTTTCAAACAGTTTTTAATTTTTTAAAGTCGTTTTGGTAGTATGAGCTTAAATGTGGATATTCAACACTATTAAACTTTAAATTAAATTAAAGGTTTAACACTATTTTCCAAATTACAAAAAAAAAAAAACGAAAAATTGAGAAACGATAATTCTCATCGAGATACATCAAATGCTTTTTAAATATCAGAAATCGGTTCAGGCGTTTTTGAGCAAACGTCGATGAAAGTTTTAATTTTGACAAATGCCAAAAAGACCATACTAATTTTTGCAAACTTTGACGAATTTTTAAAGCTAAACCAGTTGTCGTAGGGCCGTAATATTTTAGTATGATCTAGAAGACTATGGTATCTACCGTCAAAAAAATAATCATAAAAATCGTCAACAATTTTTTTTTAAAACTTTATTACAAGAAAACGGCCGGCCGATCTCTACCAAAAACTAATCAGCACAATTCCCAACCAATATTTTTGCACGGTTTTTGAAATTTCAAAATTGATTCAGAATTGCGGGCTAAAACGTAAACGAAAAATTTTTTACTTTTCTGCGATTTATAAAGGAACGGCTTGGCCGATCGTCGCAAAAAACTGGCAGACAATAGTCCTCATCGAGATACATCGAGTGGCTTTTAAATTTTTGAAATTGGTCCAACCGTTTTCGAGAAAACGTCGATTTACGGCAAAAAATCTATTCACATACACATACACACACACATACTTTTTCCAAATTTGGTGTCGTTTGATTCAGAATGGCTTGAAACGTCGAGAAAACATAAATTTAGCAATTCGGATTTTTTGATGAAAACATAAACTTCTCCTTCGGGAAGTTAATAATTTTAATAGAAATACTCAGTGACTATAAATTAGTATTTATTTTTTTATAAAAAAAGTAGCGACTTTTCAATAAAATTACGTTATATCGTTTCGAAATAGTTTTTGCACATCATTTTATTTAAATTAATTACAAAAAATATACAATTATAATCAGAATAAAAACTATATAAAAAAATTTAACACCGCGTATAATATATAATGAAGGCTTATAAAACTAATAAATATTAAGAATAGACAGAGAAACAAAATAAAATTTAACTTTACCATAATTACTTCTATTATCATTAAATACGCAGTATAAAAATTAAATTTTATAATATTGCAGGATATGGTATATCTTTCGAAGCAATCAACCTATATGTAAACTAGGCTTTTATTCAATCGCGTTAGTTATAATACTGATTATGAATGATATTCGAAACTAACTGTTGTGCGCCAGCACCCTTATATTCAATTATTCACTTATCTATGCTCTATGGACTCATCATCCCTCTATGGTGTTGTGTGTCAGCACCCTTATATTCAACACTTTGCTGTATGGACTCTACCGTCACTCTATGGAATATCTGAACTACAACCCTTCAGGATTCCGCTCTATATATGAGCTCTATGGGCAATATTTCCGGCTCGAACGGGAGCCTGTAGGATAATGTGAAAGCCGGCATTCTCTTCCTAACCTCAGTGGCATACATTTGAATGCATTAATCATATATTAAATATAATTGTTGTTTGTCTGAAATATATCTTTGTGAAAGTTGACAGTTTTCTTTATAAATACCTCCTTCGCTAAAGCAAAAATCTTAACATATTGGTGGCCAGCGGTGAATCGAAAAAGAACAGGCTTGTAAGAGAGGTAAAAACTTGTGATTTTACAACAAGAATCCAAGAAAAATCAACAGCGTCGCAGATAGCAAAGAATATAACGTGAAACGAACCCGAGAATTGGACACAAGGCCGCACATCATATGTAGAGCATTCCTAGCTATTTGGACAAAGGATCCGCCATTGGAGCGTCGCATACACAAAGAAGCGTCTTTTCTGACCGTCATTACAGCACAAAGGAAAGATAGTAACATTCATTTAATTATATTTGATTATGGTTTTTGCCAAGTTCTAGACATTTCATTCTTTATTTTATGTTAAATACTTATTTTCTAATTCTACTTACCAAATTTTTTCTAATTTAACTACCAAAATCTTGCTTTGATATTCAAATTCTATATTATCTCTACTTTCTAATTCTAATATCAATACATCATAAGCAATTTTATTAAAATAAGTATTTACTTTTGCTATATTATAGTACTCTTATACCAAATTTTATTTTTATGCTATATTGTAAGCAAATTTATTAAATCTATTTCATGAAAATACTCTATCATACTATATCTATTGCCACGTTGTGTTTTTATATATTGTAAACAAAATTATAAATAATAATATTTGTATAATATAGGGTATTTATGCTTGTTAAGGAGTACTGCACCAACCTCAGACTGCCACAACAAAGAGTGATCAGCCGTTTGCGCGACTTTATTTGACATATCTACAAGGTTTCTCTGGAAACAGGTAACCTTATTCCACATTTATTAAATTCAGTCTTTAATCATAAGCTAATCATCATATCCAAACATTCTATTACACCTGAGTTCCTTTCCTTCTTTCGTTACCACTTATTGAAAAAAGTTACAAACATGTCTGCACTACAAAGAGCTATGGATGCTATAGATTGCTTTGATGGTTCAAGCAAATTACAGCTTGATCAATTTTTTTGTTCTTGTACATATGCCTTTAAAGTTGTTAAATTAAGTGATCATGATGCATTATTAGACTACATTCTATATATAAAAATTAAAGGAAAGGCCATGCAGGCAATTCAGTATAGAAAATTTGAAAGCTTTGACGAGCTTAAAGCTGCTTTAGAAGAACTTTATTTAGATAATAGGTCTGTTTCTTCTCTTCAAATTGAGTTCAATCAATCTAGGCAGGGTTTCAATGAAAGTGCTAGGGATTTCGGTTTACGGTTACAAGATATTTTAAGGGAGTTGATCGATGCAACTATAAAACAAATTGAAATACCAGATTCCAATGTTTATTGCTCAAAATTACTTAATTATCAAGCGTTACATATTTTTCAAGAGGGCCTACATAATGATTTAAAATTTTTAATAAAGGCTAAACAACTAAAGACGTTAGAATTAGCAATTTCGGCAGCCGTTGAGGAAGAAAAGTTATTAAATTCGTCCAAAAACTTCAAATCAAATTTTAAAAAGCCTAATAACTATTCCTTTCGTCCCACATCCCATATTAAATCTATTCCGACAACATGCAATTACTGTAAAAAGTTAGGGCATAGCATTTCTGATTGTAGGAAGCGTATCCATAATGAACAATCTAAATCGAAAGTTAATATCGTAGACAGGGCTATCGATAAAAGTGGACCTAGTACTAGTAAAGTTTTCCCAGACACAAACGAAAATTCTTCTGGCCTCGTAAGTGAACTAAAACTTACTCACCTTTCTTGCATTAATAATTCCAAACAGAATCTAGCTTTTGTAAATATCGAATGTTTGAGTACAATAACAGATCGTATAAACTTGTTAGTAGACACGGGAGCAGAAGTGAGTCTTATCAAACTTTCAGTTTTACAAAATGATTTAAGAATTGATCACACAAATGAGGATAAGCTCAAATTATGTGGTATATCTGGAAATAGTGTGAATGCAATAGGTAGGATTATTATAAAATTTAGATTAGGCGATAGAATTATAAGTCATAGCTTTTACGTAGTCGATAATACAGTGCCCATTAGAGGTGAGGGTATTTTAGGATTAGATTTCTTGAAAGAATTCAATGGAAATATAAATATTAAAGAATCTTTAGTTAATTTCAATAGGGTTTCTTTGCCTTTAAATTTTGCAAATACTCTAATTAGTTTAAATCCACGCACTGAATCTGTAGTGCAGGTGTCTACATTTACTAATGATACAGAAATTATAGAGAAAACAGAATTGAAAAGTGGCGTTTTTATCAGTAATACCTTAGTATCTCCCCATAATTTTAAATGCTTTGTAAATATTGTTAATACAAATGAATATGAAATTAGATAAGGTTAATCATGAAAATTTAAATACAGAGGAGAAATCAATCTTAAAGCAAATAGGGAATATAATGACATTTTTTATATCGATGGAGATCAACTTCCTCATACAGTTTCGCACAAAATCTGCACTATCCCAAATGTTCCTCCTGTAAATATTAAACCTTATAGATTGCCTGAAAAACACAAAAATGAAATAAACAAACAAGTAAAAGAAATGCTTGATAGCGATATTATCGAACCTAGTAGTAGTCCTTGGAACGCTCCCTTATTGATTGTACCTAAGAAATCTGAAAACGGAATATTAAAGTGGAGGTTAGTTGTAGATTTCAGAAAATTAAATAACATTACTATAGGTGACTCTTTCCCACCGCCTAATATAACAGATATTCTTGACCAACTTGGCAATTCCAAGTATTTTTCAACGCTTGATCTTGCATCGGGTTTTCATCAAATCCCAATGGATGATCAAGATAAAATTAAAATTGCATTTTCCACTCAAACTTCGCACTATCATTTTAAACGAATGCCATATGATTTGTCAAACGCACCAGCCACATTTCAAAGGCTGATAAACTCTGTGTTGACAGGGCTACAGGGTTTAAAGTGTTTTGTTTATTTGGACAAGTCGTTAAAGGCTTGATGCGAATTATTCGAATCACTTGATTCGACTTGGCACATCACTACTTTAAATAAATACTTTTGACTATGTGATTCAGTCAAGTTACAGTGATCGCAAAAAAATCGAAGATAAAAATTTTTATATATCTTTACGTTTCGAAGGTTTGTGAATATTCTGGCATACCTTGGAAAAAAATGGATGTATATGTGTGTGTGTGTGCGTATGTGTATGAGTATATGTGCGTGTGTGTGCGGATACAAATTTTTGTCGACGATTTAGGGAACACCGATCAACCGATTTGAATATTTCAAAAAACATTCGTTTCGTATTGATAAGGAGACGTGCTGATTAGTTTTTGGCGGCGGCAGGTTTAGCCGTTCCGTAGATACGGAGTAAAAAGTGCCAAAAACTGTAACTCAGTTTTTAAGAGAACGGAGCTTCTGATATTAATAATTCAAAAAAGATTTTGCTTGTATTGACAAGATGATTAACTGATTTTTGGGAAGGCAGGTCCAGGGGTTATGGACTCTCATTAAAAATAAGTTAAAAAAAATATCATTTAGCGGTCAAAAATGTTTATTGGACATATGTACATCAAATTATCAGATATTTTATAGAGATTTTATCAATGTGTACATATTTTGTGTATTTTTTTTTGGTTCCGTACCAAGATTTTTAATTACGGTACGGGAAGTTCCAGCAATTTGCTTTAAGGCACGATGCCATGCACCGGACTAGCTAAAATATATTTAGTATCTATAATATAACATTTTGTGCCATAATTAATTTTATTACAGACTACATATTATTTTTATGATTATAGGATATAAAATATTTAAAATATATTTAATATTTATGATATAACTTTTTGTGCCATAATTAAAGTTTGTGTGTGTGTAAGTACTAATCATATGAGATATTAAGAGGTCACTTGTTTGTTCACTCGATTTTCCATGTTATTATGGTTATAGCAAATTATTATTTCATATTATACACCATTGATTCTCTAATTCACTAAAATTTTACATACAAAGTTTCGTTTTTAATTTCACAAATTAATATTTTATCCACACATTAACTTTTATTAATTTTATTACAGTTTACACACAATTATTATTGTATAATTCTTGAAGATTTAACAAATTTCCCGCACCAGGCTTCTAGATGTTTTTTATGCCAAATGGCGACGCGTTTCTATGTGTGTGTCGAATTTCGACAGTTTGGTATAACGCACTGATGATTAATGTGTGGTTCCATCCAGTATTTATGTTTAATGCAATAAAAATAAGAAATAATTAGCGTATTATAACGACAACTGTGCGACACAAATCTCTTTTATTAAGATAGTATTTCCAAATTTCTCACAAAACAATAAAAACGTCGCGCAAAGGATTTACATTCGTTCCACACATGTGTAGAATTTCGGTAAAAATATTTTTTAAAATGTCTTTTTTCCATCATATCTTCAACCAGTCTACGAACAACACACTATCTATTTGTGATTTTTTAAATAAGTATTTTTTGGAAATATTGTGTAATTACCAGTTTAATGTTTATAATACATAGTATGTAGTGCATTACCATATCTTGATACCATAGATTATTAAAATTTAACACTAAGATTAACTAATTGCAAGTACTATTTATTCTTTTTATTTATTTTTTCACTCCAATTCAATTGTTTTTGTTTTTTAATTTTAGTTTTTAGTTTCCACTGAAAGAAAACTAGGATTATGGCCGAAACGTATGGATTTAAAATAAGTTTTTGAAAGAAATTCATGTTTTTAATTGATGTTATGCCCTATTACTAGACTTTGTTAATACATATGTCGACATCAAATTCAGAATTATTCAATATATATATATATATATATATATATATATATATATATATATATATATATATATATATATATATATATATATATATATATATATATATATATATATATGAGTAAATTCTTCAAGGGCATACATCAAATAAAAGGCAAAGATTTAGAAGTTAATCTTTAATTTTTCCAAACGTTTCGACATAGTATTTTATGTCATCATCAGTGGATCTACAGAATGAATATTGAAAAATTAATATAAACTAGGAAAAAATGACAGAAATTGGAAAAAGAACTATAGATATAAGTAATATAATTATAACAATAACAATTATACTTAACAGATAGATAAACAAGAGAAATGAAAAGTAAAAAGAAATATATACAAAGATACAAAAGCGTAATATATATATACATAAATATACACACAAACAAACATGTATATATGATATACATGTAAAAACACGTACACATATGCATATATACATACGAATAATACGTATTTATAAACATATACATACGGACATGTACATATGTATATATACACATATATACATACATACACATACACATATACATATATACATACATACACATATATGTCGACGTCACTCCAGTATTCAGGACTGTAAGATCGAGCCTCGCTGCCATGTCCGTAACTTCGTTTCCTTTGGTGTCTGAGAAATCTGCGCCCCATTCCACAAACTTAGCATTGAAGTCTCCAGCTATTAAGACTTCGCCATTAAATCCACAGATGGTGTTCTCGATGCTGGTCAGCTTCTGGCGGAACACGCTGATTCCTTCGTTGGGAGATAAATATACGCTCATGATATACATTTCAGGGGTTTTTATCCAGACATAACCATCCCCAGATCCGGTATCTTCCGAGTCACTAACCAGATAGCTGCTGTACTCGTCTTATCCACGTACCATGATTTAACAAAGGCGCTCTGGTATTGTTCGCTGATTATGCAGACGTCAATTTTGTCCTCAGCTACGCGCTGGTAAAGTAGGTTCTGCGCAAGCGAACATCTATTCAAGTTTCCTTGAAGTATTCGTGTCATTTCTGCGCTTTCGTCGCTTCCGCTAGGGCGGCTCTGTATACATTACATGCACCCGAACCGGAGATATGGCACACGCTATCTTTGTCTTTTCCATTTGAAGTGCACAGAAAGCATTTTGGTTGTTCCGTGCAGTCTGCTGATTTGTGGTTCTCGCCACCGCACTTATAGCAGCATTTGCTCCGATCTGGTCCTTTACAGTAGCGAGACTGGTGTCCAAATCCGAGACATTTGAAGCACCGAGGTACTCTTGCCACTAATCGAATGCGACAATTCACCCATCCGATCTTGATGCGGGCCTTTTCGAGGGCCTTCATAGCACTAGCCTCATCGATCTCGCAGAAGGCTGCCCGTTGACCTCTAGGGGTAACCTTAGTTAGGTTCACGCGCCTTATCTCAAGGTTTTCTTTGTAATCTCTCGTTAATGCTTCCCGGATTTCGGCTTCGGTAGACACTCCGTCCAGATCAAGTATTTCGATGGTGGTCATCGGCGTCAATCGCTTGACTGTTCCACAGCCGCCTACCGCCGTTTTAATTGCTTCCGTGAAAGCTGTGTCATCATTGGTCTTTTTGCTAATCTCTAGCAATACTCCGCCCTCCTTTGTTTGGCGTATGGACTTAATGTTCGCTCCGCTTTCTTCGGGGTTTACCTTGCCTTTTATGTTCTTTAGCAAGTCAGCGTAGGTTTGTCCAGCCGAAGGCTTTATGAGGATTGCCTTGGTCCGAGCTTTTTTCCGCCTTGTTTTCTGAAGCACTTTCACGGGGCCATCCTTACGCCCGTTGCCTTCTTGACTCTCTTTAGCCGTTCGTTTTTGCGCACCGTTCTCGCGCGGTTCTGGAGCCTTCTTCTTTTTCCGGTCAACTAATTTCCAATCGCCCTCTTGCGTGGGCTTTTTGGTTTGACGTTCAGTGGATAAGATCGGGCTTGGCGAAGATAATTGCCTTTTTTGGGATCTTTTACCACTTTGCTTGTTATGGGTGTGCACGGCGGCGCAGTTGTCGCCATCCATGGTGATGTTTGAGTCGTCGTCGCAACTTGTTCCATTGGTTTTTCGAGCGTGGTAGAGAGATCTCTCAGTGCCAGGTTGTACGCCGTACTGATTGAACCTGCTAGACGTCTTATATCACCGTGGACATTTGTCTTCTTTTGGATGAAAACCAGCAGTTCATGAATCTTTTCACCCAAGCGTTCAACGTGAGATGGGCGACCGCTACCAATCGGAGCTGAATGAAGTCTGCCTCGGTTTGTGCGCACTGGCAGACCCTCGTCAGTTTCGTGTGTATCCACTTCCATAGTGGCAGTTTTTGTGAATTTTTCCTTATTTAATTCCATGCTATTAAAAGTACCAGCGCATCGTACGCAGAGGGGCGAGTTGTTTTAACTGGGAGCGGGTGTACCCTCGAAGATGATACTTCTACCCCAGTTCCCTGAGGCCCAGTCAACACTTAGCCATGTCCAGGAAAACACGGACGGACCAGACTCGCCCGGGGCGGTGCAGATTCCGACCTCTGCACTCACTGCGTACTTCCTGATCAAGGCCCGAAGTGGCTGGCTCCTGATTTACTGCTGCTACTTACACCTCGGCAGAGCAAGCTCACATCAGCCGTAACCCAGGTTATCGGAAATATTAACACAAGGGCGCAGGCACTCCCAGTGGGTGGCAGCAGGAAACGATCACGGGTTAAAGTCAAGGTAAAGTGACTTCCCCTTCATATCTCGTTTTGGTCCGCGGAGGCTATTTTATTTCACCCCTATCCGCCAGCCCGAAGGCTGGTTAGCACGTTCCCCGATCCGCCACCTGGGGACGCGCTCGGTAGGAGTTGGGATTCACCCCGAACATTGTAAATACCATGCTGGAAAGCAAGGAAAACTGGGCCGAGGTAGCAGCTTATGCACGGCGCCTCTTGACAGCAAGAATCGCCGAGAGGGACCAATAAACTTAGGAGCTAACGTCACGTGACGCAACACGGACTGGGTCGAAGTAATGCTAACGCGGTTCCGACCCAGTCTTCCCCGTGATCATATGCGGGGAAATGAGGAGAGGAGGTTTTTTAGTGGGTGGAAATCCCACACTACCGTCCATCATCTTTTAAACACACGGTGTCTTTGAAAGATTTTTCCTTCTCTATATATAAAAAGAAAAAAAAAACATACACACATATATATATATATATATATATACATATACATACATATGCAATACAGACACAGACACATAGAGAAGTATGGCGTGGTCTCTCGGACAAACAATTTTGGTCTGCTAATTTATCGTTAATCCACACAACACTTATTAATAACTCTTATCCTCCTAATCTCATAAACTCTGTCACGTACAATAGACACAAATTTTTCAATAATAACAATAATACCTTTTCTTCTTCCACCAAAATCTCCAAAGACAATAACTTTATTGGTAATGTTTGTCTCCCGTTTATTAAAGAACTCTTTCCCATTTGGAAAAAAACTGTTCCACAAGGTTGACTTAAGATTAATTTGTAACATAGACTTAGCCCTTAGCTCCCTTTTTTCCAACCTCAAACCACCCACTAGTTTGGAACGCACATCAAATATTGTTTATAAATTAAAATGCAATGATTGTGATTCCATTTACATAGGTGAAACTGGACAAAATTTAATAAAACGACTAAAACAACATGATAATAACTCTAAAAACCCACGACAAAATCACACCATGATAACAGAACATATAAAAATTTTTAAACATTCTTTTAACTTTTATAACGCTAGTATACTTTATCACGAACGGAACATTATTCAGAGAAGATTTGCTGAATCTTGTCTAATCAGCATCTCCAAATTTTGTATTAATAAACGCCATGATGCCTCCTTACTCTGTGAAAATTATCAGGTGATACTTAATAATATTTCCAAATTTGTTTCCTCTTAACCTACGTAATTCCTAACTTGTAAACCTACCCTTACGCGGTCCGATCCCGAACTTTGATTCTTAGCCTCTCACCCATACTTCGAAACACTGATTGTAAAAAAAACCGCCAACTATTCCCGCCAAACACATGTTACTACAGCCTCGGGCTCTGTCACATAAACTACGTTCTCTGTGCAAAATATATTATATATTTCACAAATATTTTGCTATGCTCTGTTCAACAAAATAATATAAAAAAACAAGTTAATGTATATATGATAGTGCAAAATTATGTTCCTTGCGCTAGCTACTGTTGTAAGACCATATTTATGTAAGTTACCTTCATTGTCTATATATGTGTATGTGTCTGTATTGCATATGTATGTATATGTATATATATATATATATATATATATATATATATATATATGTATGTATATATGTATATGTGTATGTGTATGTATGTATATATGTGTATATATACATATGTACATGTCCGTATGTATATGTTTATATATAAGTATTATTCGTATGTATATATGCATATGTGTGCGTGTTTTTACATGTATATCATATATACATGTTTGTTTGTGTGTATATTTATGTATATATATATTACGCTTTTGTATGTTTGTATATATTTCTTTTTACTTTTCATTTCTCTTGTTTATCTATCTGTTAAGTATAATTGTTATTGTTATAATTATATTACTTATATCTATAGTTCTTTTTCCAATTTCTGTCATTTTTTTCTAGTTTATATTAATTTTTCAATATTCATTCTGTAGATCCACTGATGATGACATAAAATACTATGTCGAAACGTTTGGAAAAATTAAAGATTAACTTCTAAATCTTTGCCTTTTATTTGATGTATGCCCTTGAAGAACTTACTCATATTTCTCAACATCAAAACTAACTTCTTTAACATATATATATATATATATATATATATATATATATATATATATATATATATATATATATATATATATCTTTTTATAAGTAAAAATGGAGCTCTCAATCAAATGATTCAGTAAAACTCAAAAACGGCTAAACCGATTTGGCCAATCCTACTCTTGAAAAATTCGTGCCAATCCAGTTCTAAAGGTCCTAAAGGTGAGAAATTATTTCAAATCCGCGTAGAAACTTTACATTTTCAACTTGAAAATTTTTGGTAAACAGTACTTGATTTAAAATGGCTTTCTGTGGCGGACGTAGCTCAGAGGTAGCATGTCCGACTCACATGCCGGAGATCGTTGGTTCGACTTGTTAATTTGTAGAATATACAAGAAAAAATAGAAGTAAATAGAAAAAAATAAGTTTAGAAGATGAGAAGAACATATTGAGAAACAAGAAGAAGAATGAAAATTGAATGGAAGATTAGGATATAAGAAGAGATAGTATATATTATATATGATGAATGTATAAGAAATATATATGTAAGAATTGTATAGAATATGATGTAGAATAAAATGAATAATGTATGTGGCTAAAAATACTGTAATGGGGGCCAATAAAATTTAAAACTAGCTGTAAGTGGAATTCTGTCTTGAGGCAATTATGGCATCGTGCCTTAAGGCAAATAGCTGGAACTTCCCGTACCGTAACGAAATGTTCGAGGAATACTGAATGTTGTCAAATAGATTATTATAAATATTGTAACATTGTCTAATATTTATAAGAATTATATAAACTGAATTGCAGAGTTGAAATTAATTGTAAAGTATATTAGAACTATAGTCAGAATTAAAAATAAAATCTGAAATATTTTCGATATACAAAAAACTAAAAAAAAAAAAAAAAAATCGGATTTTTTTTTCCAAAATCAATTATTTTGTTAAGACAAGCAGAAAGTTTTTTGAATCATTTAAATCGGACGCTTAGTTCTCTCAAAAACTGCCATTTTTTACATATTTAGCTCCGTATCTTCGAAATGGCTGGGCCTGCCTTTGCGAAAAACTAATAAACACTTCTCCCAATCATTACTAATTGAATGTTTTTTACATCATTCAAATCGGATACTCCGTTCTCTCAAAAATTTGATTTTTATTTTCTGCACTCTTTGCTCCGTATCTCCGAAACGGCTGGACCTGCCTTTAAGGCAGGGTAAGTTATTGTAATGGGCCGAAAATCGGAATTGAAAATTTTTACATTTCTCGACGTTTTGAAGGTTTCTGAACGTTTTGGCATACCTCAGAAAAAATGGATGTGTGTGTGTGTGTGTGTGTGTGTGTGTATGTATGGATACAAATTTTCGCCCACGTTTTCGGGCGTACGGATCAACCGATTTGAATGGTTCGAAAAACATTCGATTCCAATTGATAGGGAAAAGAGCTGATTAGTTTTTGGCGAAGGCAGGTCCAACCGTTTCGGAGATACGGAGAAAAGAGTGCAGAAAATAGAAATCGAATTTTTGAGAGAACGGAGTATCCGATTTGAATGATCTAAAAAACATTCAATTAGTAATTATTGGAAGAAGTGTTTATTAGTTTTTGGCAAAGGCAGGCAATATGTAAAAAATGGCAACTTTTGAGAGAACTAATCGTCCGATTTAAATGATTCAAAGAACTTTCTGCTTGTCTTAACAAAATAATTGATTTTGGAAAAAAAAAAATTCCATTTTTTTTTTTTCAGTTTTTTGTATATCGAAAATATTTCAGATTTTATTTTTAATTCTGACTATAGTTCTAATATACTTTACAAATAATACAAAAACAAAATACAAAATTTCAACTCTGCAATTCAGTTTATATAATTCTTATAAATATTAGACAATGTTACAATACTTATAATAATCTATTTGAAAACATTCAGTATTCCACGAACATTTCGTTACGGTACGGGAAGTTTCAGCAATTTGCCTTAAGGCACGATGCCATAATTGCCTCAAGACAGAATTCCACTTACAGCTAGTTATTGATTAAGGCTTGCTTATGAAAAAATAAATAAATAATTTTGTTTCAAACGGTGTGCTGTGCAAGTACTTATTGGTTTAATGTGAATAATGTGTTACCAAAACTTTTTCTGAATCATATTATTATTGCATGTAGGTTATTCAAATTGAGATCCTAAATTTGGAATTCATCGAAGGGGACACCGTAGACATTTCTGTCTAATCACTTATTGCAAGTTATAATAGACAGCGATATTAATAAGAAAATTGAATTATAACACAGATAGTAATTTTAGAAATCATATCCATAAAAATCTTAATTATGTGTACATACAAGAACAAGATCTTCGGAAACAAAGTTGTTTGAAAATTGCTTATAAAGCTCACATTATGTTATGTGACATCCACATAAGTAGTGTTAGAAGTATCGAGGCAAAGTATCGATACCGAGTACTGAAAAAAAATCGAGGCAAAGTATCGATTCCAAAAAAGTATCGTGGCAAAAGTATCGATACTACTCAGTATCGAATATTGAGTACTTTTCACTAAAATCAAACATAAGTGCAAGAGAGATCTAAAACTCTCTATAGATCGAATTAAAATATTATGATAAATTCTATTGCCTGTATTTGATGCTGTTAAATCAGCATCATTTTCAATATTTTGAGAAGTTTAAAACAATAATTTTTCGATACTAATTTCAAATTCGATTTATATCAAAAAGAAAAATACTCATTAATTAAAAAATAGTATTGTTTTGTGACAAAAGTATTCATTTATGAATTTAGTATCGGCTAATTTATATCATAAAGAAAAATACTCATTAATTAAAAAATAGTATTGTTTTGTGACAAAAGTATTCATTTAAAATTTAGTATCGGCTAATTTATATCACAAAGAAAAATACTCATTAATTAAAAAATAGTATTGTTTTGTGACAAAAGTATTCATTTATGAATTTAGTATCGGCTAATTTATATCACAAAGAAAAATACTCATTAATTAAAAAATAGTATTGTTTTGTGACAAAAATATTCACTTATGAATTTAGTATCGGCTTATTTATACCACAAAGAAAAATACTAATTAATTAAAAAATAGTATTGTTTTGTGACAAAAGTATTTATTTATGAATTTAGTATCGGCTAATTTATATTACAAAGAAAAATACTCATTAATTAAAAAATAGTATTGTTTTGTGACAAAAGTATTCATTTAAGAATTTAGTATCAACTAATTTATATCACAAAGAAAAATACTCATTGATTAAAAAATAGTATTGTTTTGTGACAAAAGTATTCATTTGTGAATTTAGTATCGGCTAATTTATATCATAAAAGTATCGGCTTTAAATATTAGAATCGTAATTATAATAATTTTAATGGAAATACTTAGCGATTATAAAATAGTATTTATGTTAGAAAAAACAAGTATCGGCTTTAAATATTAGAATCGGAATTATATTAATTTTAATGGAAATACTTAATGATTACAAAGCAGTATTTATTTTTTAAAAAAAGTTTAGGTTTTAAAAATGAGAATCGAAAATATAAATAAAACTATTTAGCGATTATGAAATAGTATTTATTTTGGAAAAAAGTATCGGCTTTAAATATTAGAATCGTAATTATAATAATTTTAATGAAAATACTTAGCGATTATAAAATAGTATTTATTTTAGAAAAAACAAGTATCAGCTTTAAATATTAGAATCGTAATTATAATAATTTTAATGGAAATACTTAGCGATTATAAAATAGTATTTATTCTAGAAAAAACAAGTACCGGATTTAAATATTAGAATCGGAATTATAATAATTTTAATGGTAATACTTAGCGATTATAAAATAGTATTTATTTTAGAAAAAACAAATATCGGCTTTAAATATTAGAATCGGAATTATAATAATTTTAATGGAAATACTTAGCGATTATAAAATAGTATTTATTTTAGAAAAAACAAGTATCGGCTTTAAATATTAGAATCGTAATTATAATTACTTTAAAAGGCTTTAAAAGTTAGGATCGGAAATCGAATGTCTTAATAAATTATTCAACCAAAGTTGGTTGCGTTTTTGTGATAATTTCGCAGAGAACATGATTTTTGCATATAATATACAAAATTTATTATCGTGGATAAACTCGGGGGTAACAAAAATTATATTATCGACGTACGTAATTTTAAACTCTAATTGTTTTATTTATTGTTAATCATTGGTTTCGAACTGGGGGCATTCATAAACATTTCCTTTAACAAAAACCATATCGCACTCGACTTATCGCTTGTTTTGTTCGTTATCTATGAAGAGCGGTGCGACCGCGACAAAAGATAATGAGTGGTGTTCATAAAATGCGGTCGAACTTTTGGTGAGGTCGAAAAATATAGCCGATACTTTTAGAGTTGAATCGGCGCAAAGTATCGATACCGCCAAAAGAATCAGCTTGAAGTACCGATTCCAAAAGTACTCAGTATCGAAGTCAAAGTATCGATACTTACTCAGTATCGATACTATCGTTCTAACACTACACATAAGTACAGTTTAAATAGATATGGAAGTAATCATTTCAAATATATACAATACAATCTATTTACAATTAGTGTTAGAAGTATCGAGGCAAAGTATCAATACCGAGTACTGAAAAGAATCGAGGCAAAATATCGATACCCAAAAATAATCGTGGCAAAAGTATCGATACTACTCAGTATCAAACTCAATACTTTTTATCAAAATCAAACGAAAAAACTAAAACTCACTACAAATCGAATTACAATATTACGATAAGTTCTACTGCCTGTATTTGATGCTGTTAAATCAGCATCATTTTCAATATTTTGAGAACATTGAAAAATACTCAATAATTATACAATAGTATTGTTTTGTGACAAAAGTATTCATTTATGAATTTAGTGTCGGCTAATTCATATTAAAAAGAAAAATACTCAATATTTCGAAAGTATTCATTTATGAATTTAGTGCCGGCTAATTTATATTAAAAAGAAAAATACTCAATATTTACGAAAGTATTCATTTATGAATTTAGTGTCGGCTAATTTATATCAAAAAGAATAATACTCAATAATTAAAAATTAGTATCGTTTTGTGACGAAAGTGTTCATTTATGAATTTAGTAAATGAAGAAATTCAACAAAAAACAAACAACTACAAAAGAAGAATAGACGAACACCCAAATTACTTGGCACACAAAGTATTCTCAGAAGCGCGCCCAACAAGGCTAAAACGAAAAATTCTAAATGATCTCATAAATTTGTGAACGCTAACATTATTATTATTATTATTATCTTACTATTTCTATTATTATTATTATATTGTTATATTTTATTATTTTTCTAGTATTATTTTTTTATTCAGAAATTTTATTTATATTATTTATTAATTTTATTTTTATTATTATTTGCTTATATTTTATATCAAATCATATTACGGATATTATTTTCATGTAAATTTTATCTTTTGCACTTTTATTTATTTAAATTTATGTTATTATTTATCAATATTACTAGATGTTAATAATTTATCAGTTGTAATAATTATTGAAATTAAAAAAAAATGAATTTAGTAGTATTACCTCAATAATAGTAGTTTTTAATATTTTAAAGCACAGGTTACACTTTGCATCATTCTTACTCTTTTTTTCAAAATATTTCCACATAACACTACTTATTTTCTTTGTCTATTTTTAAATATTGTTCTTATATAATGATTATAGTATGTACTATAACGTAAAATGCACTATTTTTTAAGTGTTTTTATTTGTTTATGAAATATTGAAACTGTATCACACCTTTATAAATTTTCAAAATCAAATAATTTTTTTAAAAAACTGTGTTGAATACCTAACTAACGTCTTAGAAATGATCCAACTAGAGAATATTTCTAAATATTTTTCAATACAAAATATTCTGTACTTTTTGTCTATTGACAAACCTTCAATAGCCTTTGTCCTATTTCCCGTATCAGTAATACTAGAAGACTATGGTATCTATCGTCAAAAAAATAATCATGAAAATCGTCAAATTTTTTTTTTAAACTTTATTACAAGAAAACGGCCGGCCGATCTCTACCAAAAACTAATCAGCACAATTCCCAACCAATATTTTTGTACGGTTTTTGAATTTTCAAAATTGATTCAGACTTGCGGGCTAAAACGTAAGCAAAAAATTTTTTACTTTTCTGCGATTTATAAAGGAACGGCTTGGCCGATCGTCGCACAAAACTGACAGACAATAGTCCTCATCGAGATACATCGAGTGGCTTTTAAATTTTTGAAATTGATTCAACCGTTTTCGAGAAAACGTCGATTTACGGCATAAAATCTGTTCATATACACATACACACACACATACTTTTTCCAAATTTGGTCTCGTTTGATTCAGAATGGCTTGAAACGTCGAGAAAACATAAATTTAGCAATTCGGATTTTTTGATGAAAACATAAACTTCTCCTTCGGGAAGTTAATAATTTTAATAGAAATACTCAGTGACTATAAATTAGTATTTATTTTTTTATAAAAAAAGTAGCGACTTTTCAATAAAATTACGTTATATCGTTTCGAAATAGTTTTTGCACATCATTTTATTCAAATTAATTACAAAAAATATACAATTATAATCAGAATAAAAACTATATAAAAAAATTTAACACCGCGTATAATATATAATGAAGGCTTATAAAACTAATAAATATTAAGAATAGACAGAGAAACAAAATAATATTTAACATTACCATAATTACTTCTATTATCATTAAATACGCAGTATAAAAATTAAATTTTATAATATTGCAGGATATGGTATATCTTTCGAAGCAATCAACCTATATGTAAACTAGGCTTTTATTCAATCGCGTTAGTTATAATACTGATTATGAATGATATTCGAAACTAACTGTTGTGCGCCAGCACCCTTATATTCAATTATTTACTTATCTATGATCTATGGACTCATCATCTCTCTATGGTGTTGTGTGTCAGCACCCTTATATTCAACACTTTGCTGTATGAACTCTACCGTCATTCTATGGAATACCTGAACTACACCCCTTCAGGATTCCGCTCTATATATGAGCTCTATGGGCAATATTTCCGGCTCGAACGGAAGCCTCTAGGATGATGTGAAAGCCGGCATTCTCTTCCTAACCTCAGTGGCATACATTTGAACGCATTAATCATATATTAAATATAATTGTTGTTTGTCTGAAATATATCTTTGTGAAAGTTGATAGTTTTCTTTATAAATACCTCCTTCGCTAAAGCAAAAATCTTAACATATTGGTGGCCAGCGGTGAATCGAAAAAAAAGGCTTGTAAGAGAGGTAAAAACTTGTGATTTTACAGCAAGAATTCAAGAAAAATCAACAGCGTCGCAGATAGCAAAGAATATAACGTGAAACGAACCCGAGAATTAGACACAAGGCCGCACATCATATGTAGAGCATTCCTAGCAATTTGGACAAAGGATCCGCCATTGGAGCGTCGCATACACAAAGAAGCGTCTTTTCTGACCGCCATTACAGCATAAAGGGAAGATAGTAACATTCATTTCATTATATTTGATTATGTTTTTTGCCAAATTCTAGACATTTCATTCTCTATTTTATGTTAAATACTTATTTTCTAATTCTAATTACCAATTTTTTTCTAATTTAATTACCAAAATCTTGCTTTGATATTCAAATTCTATATTATCTCAACATTCTAATTCTAATATCAATATATCATAAGTAATTTTATTTAAATAAGTATTTACTTTTGCTATATTATAGTACTATTATACCAAATTTTATTTTTATGCTATATTGTAAGCAAATTTATTAAATCTATTTCTTGAAAATACTCTATCATACTATATCTATTGCCACGTTGTGTTTTTATATATTGTAAACAAAATTATTAATAATATTTGTATAATATAGGGTATTTATGCTTGTTAAAAAGTACTGCACCAACCTCAGACTGCCGCAACAAAGAGTGATCAGCCGTTCGCGCGATTTTATTTGACATATCTACAAGTTTTCTCTGGAAACAGGTCACCTTATTTCACATTTATTAAATTCAGTCTTTAATCATAAGCTAATCATCATATCCAAACATTCTATTACACCTGAGTTCCTTTCCTTCTTTCGTTACCACTTATTGAAAAAAGTTACAAACATGTCTGCACTACAAAGAGCTATGGATGCTATAGATTGCTTTGATGGTTCAAGCAAATTACAGCTTGATCAATTTTTTTGTTCTTGTACGTATGCATTTAAAGTTGTTAAATTAAGTGATCATGATGCATTATTAGACTACATTTTATATATAAAAATTAAAGGAAAGGCCATGCAGGCAATTCAGTACAGAAAATTTGAAAACTTTGACGAGCTTAAAGCTGCTTTAGAAGAACTTTATTTAGATAATAGGTCTGTTTCTTCACTTCAAATCGAATTCAATCAGTGTAGGCAGGGTTTCAATAAAAGTGCTAGGGATTTTGGTTTAAGGTTGCAAGATATTTTAAGGGAGTTGATCGATGCAACTATAAAACAAATTGAAATACCAGATTCCAATGTTTATTGCTTAAAATTACTTAATTATCAAGCGTTACATATTTTTCAAGAGGGCCTACATCATGATTTAAAAATTTTAATAAAGGCTAAACAACTAAAGACGTTAGAATTAGCAATTTCGGCAGCCGTTGAGGAAGAAAAGTTATTAAATTCATCCAAAAACTTCAAATCAAATTTTAAAAATCCTACTCTTAATAACTATTCATTTCGTCCCACATCCCATATTAAATCTATTCCAATAACATGCGATTACTGCAAAAACTTAGGTCATAGCATTTCTGATTGTAGGAAGCGTATACATAATGAACAATCTAAACCTAAAATTAATATCTATGAAAGTGCACCTAGTACTAGTAAAGTTTTTCCAGACACAAGTGATAATTCGTCTAGCCTCGTAAGTGAGCTAAAAAAGGCTTACCTTTCTTGCATTAATAGTTC
This sequence comes from Ctenocephalides felis, assembly GCF_003426905.1. Classification (NCBI taxonomy): domain Eukaryota; kingdom Metazoa; phylum Arthropoda; class Insecta; order Siphonaptera; family Pulicidae; genus Ctenocephalides; species Ctenocephalides felis. Next base: position 57,693,662 of record NW_020537646.1, on the reverse strand, counting down.
AAAACAAAATCTAGCTTTTGTAAATATTGAAGGTTTGAGTACAATAACAGATCGTATAAACTTATTAGTAGACACGGGAGCAGAAGTGAGTGTTATTAAACTCTCAGTTTTACAAAATGATTTAAGAGTTGATCACACAAATGAAGATAAGCTCAAATTATGTGGTGTATCTGGAAATAGTGTGAATGCAATAGGTAGGATTATTATAAAATTTAGATTAGGTGATAGAATTATAAGTCATAGCTTTTACGTAGTTGATAATACAGTGCCCATTAGAGGTAAGGGTATTCTAGGATTAGATTTCTTGAAAGAATTCAATGGAAATATAAATATTAAAGAATTTTTAGTTAATTTCAATAGGGTTTCTTTGCCTTTAAATTTTACAAATACTCTAACTAGTTTAAACCTCGCACTGAATCTGTAGTGCAGGTGTCTACAATTAGTAATGATACAAGAGTTATAGAAAAGACGGAATTTAAAAGTAGCGTTTTTTCGGTAATACCTTACTATCTCCCCATAATTTTAAATACTTTGTAAATAAATAAGGTTAATACTAACGCCGATGCTTTAAGTATAATTTGCGTGCTTTCCGGTTCTAAATCTCATGACGATTTTAAAAAAGCATTAGAAAATAACGTCATTATAAATAAAAATGTAGTTGATGTAAATACTGATATTTTTTCACACCAGTCATTTTCGATTGGTATACCAAAGAACTTGACAACTTCCGATATTCTTTTTTCCAAATTTAAGGAAAAATTTAATAAAATTAATGAACTGCAAGCACAGAATAAAGATTTAGGCGATGTTGCTTTTATCAAACACAATGATTCATTCATTTTTTATTTAATTACTAGAGTCACAGAATCCGACAGCACGTCTTCTGAAATTTTATTCAATTCTCTATCTAAATTAAGAGATTTATGTTTACAACACAATATCAACAAAATTGCTATACCTGTTTTAGTAAATACATCAGATATCGTAGAATGGTCTGAAATAAAGTCAATGATTCGTTTTATTTTTAAAGATACTAATATACTTATACATATACTTAATTATCCGTTAACTAACATTCTTACTCCCAGTGATAAGGAAACTATATTTCTAAAATTTCATGTCACACCCATAGGAGGTCATCAAGGGTTCAAACGAACTTTCAAAAGAATTGTTTTAAAAAATAATTGGTCAAACCTCAAACGAGACTTAAGGTTTTATATAGAAAATTGCGAGATTTGCCAAAGAAATAAAAATTATAATTCAAATAAATTTCCAATAGTAATTACAGACACTCCCACAAAGCCATTCCAAATTCCCGATTCCCAATATACATATGATGATTATGCTAGTGAGATTAAAAATAGAATTCCAAATGCAAATAAAGTCGCACAAAAAATTTTAATTGAAAGTAAAAATAAATCCAAATTATATTATGACAAAAATACAACCATGACTGAATTTAATATTGGTGATCAGGTTCTGTTAAAAAATGAGACAATCCAAAAAGGAAGGTCTAAAAAGTTACAAATGCCTTGGACAGGACCTTATACTATTTTAACAAAAAGTTCAGAAGTTTTTTTTTTTTTTCTTTGTTACAATTTATTTTTGTTAATCAAGACTTTAATGTCTTATTTACAAAATTGATATGAGCAAAAAAAAAAATACAAAAAAACAAAAAATGCAATACATTGAATATAAAATGAAAAAATTTAAAATAAAAATTAAATTAAAACAGTAATACAAAAATAATAACATAAATGAACATTGACGTGATGATGTATGCCGCGTACTACGTCAGTGTTTGGTAGATCGGAAGGCCATTTCTTGCTCAATCTTCTTATAGGTCTCTGAATGGCTTGAATTGTAAGATTCGTATGCTGGATTAATTTGTTGTTGAAAGATGAACTTCTAATCTTGATCATTTCGTTGACTGTTGAGATTTTCAAATCCTTATGTAGGCAAAAATTCGAAATATACCAAGGCGCATTAGTAAGAATACGCAGAATTTTATTCTGGCACCTTTGAATAATGTTTATGTTAGATTTGCATGAGCAACCCCATAGTTCGATTCCATAAGTCCAAATGGGCACTATGATTGTTTTATACAAAAGTACCTTGTTATCGAGAGAGATTTCAGATTTCCTCCCAAAAAGCCAGTAAAAATCTTTTATTTTCAGTTGGATTTGTTTCTTTTTATATTCAATGTGCGTTCTCCATGTCAATTTTGAATCAATGTGCATGCCTAAATATTTAACAGAATTGCATAGTGGAATTATTGAATTGTTCATGATTATAGGTGGACTGTTGTGATGTTTTAGAGAAACAATTATGTGCTGATATTTTTCGATATTGATTTTGATATTCCAATCTAAAAACCATTTTTCGAGACTAGATAAATAATTTTGTAACTGACAAGTTGCTGTTCTAATATCGGAATTGCATGAAATAATTGCTATGTCATCGGCGTAAGTGCATATGGTTAGAAGATCATCTGTGGGCATATCGTTTGTGAAAAGAAGATAAAGTACAGGGCTTAGCACACTGCCCTGTGGTACCCCGCATTCTATATTTCTGATGCTCGAAGTCACATCTTTAATTTTGATTCTAAATTTTCTATTAAGCAAATATGAGCTTAAGATATTGAAGTAGTTTCGAAAAGTTGTTTTGATTTTATATAGGAGTCCTGAGTGCCAAACCTTATGGAAAGCCTGGCTGACATCTAAGAATACGGCTACGCTGTGTTTCTTTCTATTCATAGCTTCAAGAATACGAGACACCGTTCTGTTGCATTGTTGAATTGTAGAGTGATTTTTTCTGAAGCCAAACTGGTGGTGAGGAATCCAACTATCATTCGGATGATCTTCAAAAAGTTCAGACGTGAATTACACTTTGTTGTGCGGGCGGAGGCAGGTGAAAGTTCATGTCAATAGAATTAAAAAAAATTATTGATGCTATTTAAATTTTTTTCCAATACTATTATGTTTGTTATTATTCAATTATAACTTCAACTTTATGTATTTTAATAACTAATTTAAACTAAATTCTAATGTTAAATATGTTTACAGTTTCTACTATTTAATTGTAATACTTTTCCAATTTGTAATTTTATTTTATTATAATGTTTTACTAATTTCTAATTTTTAAAGGTAACTTTAAAATTTTAATTTTAATTATAATGTGATTCAATTTTAATTTTTTAGTTATAATACTTCTCTAAATTTGAATGATAATGTTTTTCCAATTTTTATGTAAATCTGAATGTTTGCCATGTCATGTAAATATTTCATATCGATTATAGTTCATGTTTTGTTATAAATGTCTGAATTTGGTAAGAACTATAGAGTTTGTTCGGAGTGGCAGTTTGTGACGATCCACAACTGTTCCAAACTCATTCTGATTTCCATTTCATTCATTTCTGATTGACATCGAACGGTCAAAACGATCTGCGCATGCGTCCCACGGTTGCGGACTGTCGGTGACTGCACACCGAACAAACTCATAATCTCTTAAAGGAGAGAGGAATCTTGTGCGCCAGCACCCTTATATTCAATTATTCACTTATCTATGCTCTAAGGACTCATCATCCCTCTATGGTGTTGTGTGTCAGCACCCTTATATTCAACACTTTGCTGTATGGACTCTTTTGTCACTCTATAGAATACCTGAACTACAACCCTTCAGGATTCCCCTCTATATATGAGCTCTATGGGCAATATTTCCGGCTCGAACGGGAGCCTCTAGGATGATGTGAAAGCCGGCATTCTCTTCCTAACCTCAGTGGCATACATTTGAACGCATTAATCATATATTAAATGTAATTGTTGTTAGTCTGAAATATATCTTTCTGAAAGTTGATAGTTTTCTTTATAAATACCTTCTTCGCTAAAGCAAAAATCTTAACATAACAATAGGCAATAAAAAATAATTGTGTTAAAAAATCTTTAGAATTATTTTATTACGATTATCCTATTACATATAATAGCTATTTTTTTGTATAGCGAAAGAAATGCTTTTATGCATCCCAGACCGGTCTTCTGTCTGGGTATGTCGGACTCGATACCGCCCTGGTATAATACCGACTAAAACCTCCGCTTTGCCCCTGCCTCTGGTCCCCACGGAAACCGCCGTTAGGCATTACTTCGTGGGGGGAGGATCTAGAATGTTACAATTCTTAACTTGTTATAAATAATGTTATAATTCATAAACATTATACTTATCTTTTAAATGAGCAAAGTCCCATTCGCCCTTTCTCTCTCTATAGAACGCAGGTCCATTAAAACGTCTCTCGCAAATCTGTCTATGGCGTTCCAAGCAGCTTCACTTGTCAGCATCACTTCAACAACATTACCTGGGGTAATTCTGCGTCCCAATGTCTCTTCCACGTCATCCCGTAGAGCACCAAATCGCGGGCACACGAAGAACACATGTTCAGCATCTTCGATTTCGCCCAAACAATATGGGCAATCCGGCGAGCTATCGTGCTTGAATCGGTGTAGGTAGGCTCGAAAACAGCCGTGCCCCGATAGCATTTGCGTAGTATAATAGTTTACTTCGCCGTGCTTGCGACTTAGCCAGACTTTGATGTTAGGAATGAGACGATGCGTCCATCTGCCCTTTACTGCGACATCCCACAGTTGCTGCCACCGGTCAATGCTGTTCTGCCGTTCTTCTAATCTCAGCTTTTCAGGACACAGTTGTTGATGTCTTTTATGGTGAATTGTCCGTCTTTCCTCTGCTAAGACTAAGAGAGGCACAGTTCCTGAAATGACGCACACTGCTTCCGCCGATATTGTGTGAAATGCGCGAGCAATTCTTATAGCACTGAGACGATATAAGGGCCCTGCCATTCTCCTCGATTTTTGAGATTTAAGAGCGTCAGCCCATATGGAGATACCATATGTCAGCACCGAAGTAATAACTGACGATAGTAATATCCTTCTGGTTTGTTTAGGACCTCCAATATTAGGCATCAGTCGAGCAAGTTTCGTCCTAACTATTGACGCTTTAGCACTAACGTGTTCCACCTGTTGATTGAAATTCAAACGAGCATCAAGCATTACGCCAATGCTACAGATGTGAGGTTTTGACGTGATCTCATGATTTCCTATCTTTAGCTTGATGGTCTCAATTCTTTTCCTACTAGTGATAAGAACAGCTTTACTTTTTTGTTGTGCTAATTGGAGATTCATTGTTCCCATCCACCGATCAATTTTTCCAAATGTAATATCGAATAGGCTTACGATGTCATCAATTTGTTTGGAGACAACCACTATGGCAACATCGTCTGCATATGCTACTAGTTTCACACATTCTGGAATCTCTAGTCTCAAAAGGCCATCATACATAATATTCCACAGCAAAGGGCCTAGAACAGAGTCCTGCGGCACACCTCCTGTTATATTATATTCTTCTGTACCATCGCGTGAATGGTACATTAGAATTCTGTCTGTAAAGTAGCTTGCGACTATATTGCATAGGTATGCTGGCACGTTCTTGTCACGAAGTGCATTCATAATGCAATCCCAGTTTGCAGAATTGAAAGCATTTTTTATATCCAATGTAGCTACAAGGCAGTACTTTTTTGAACCCCCCTTCCATCTGGTTCCGGCAATTGCCTCCTTGGCGGTATTAACTACCAAGTTTATAGCATCGATAGTTGATCGCCCTTTGCGAAAACCATACTGATTGTCTGCTAGGATTGGATCAACTACTGCATCTATTCTTTGGTGAATTATTCTTTCAAGAATTTTACCCGCTGTATCCAGCATGCATATTGGACGGTAGGATGATGGTTCATCTGGTGGTTTTTTTCCTTTGGGAATAAGCACTAATCTTTGCTGTTTCCATTTTCGTGGAAAAACCCCTTCTTTCAGGCATGTATTATATGCATTAAGAAACATTGTTGGAGATGTCATAATTGATGTTTTTAAGGCAATATTAGGAATTCCATCTAATCCCGGTGCCTTGCTATTTCCAACGCAATGACAAGCTTCCATCAGTTCTTGCAGTGTTATAAGTGGAAACAAAGTAGTTACTATTTTATTCAATAGTCGTGGGCAAGTTGGTGAAGGTATTGGCTGGCTTTTGAGGCGAGACATTACAGTCTCATAAGGTCTTCCCCATTGATTTCCCTCGACTTCATCCAAAAGTTTTTTCCAGCACCTAACTTTACTATCTTTGATAGCTTTATTTAGTTGCCTACGTGCTTGTTTATATTCCACTACCAGTTGTGCAGAATTACTAAGACTATATCCACGCTGAGAGATCCTTATTTTCTTTAGGCACTCTTTACGAAGAGAGCTGATTTCTTCAGTCCACCAGTGCACAGATTGTCTTTGATTTATGCCATGTTTACGAGTCATACTAATATTACAGGCTTTGGTTATTCTCTCCATCAGCTCTCTAGTATGCTCATCTGCGTGTTCTGAAATTATAGGTTTGCAATTTAAGGCAACTCTCATGACGCTTTCATCAAAAGATTTTATTTTCCACCCAATGGCTTTAGATATTTTCGCATGTCTTCTAATGTTTCTATTTGTTGGTATTTCCCAGATGATTGCATTGTGGTCACTAGCAGTGTAGATATCTAATACCTCCCAATTGCAAATTCCTCTGACGAGGCTATTGCTAACAAAAGTAAGGTCTATTATTGAGCTTGCATTGCCCTTTTCAAAGGTTGGTTTATCACCACTATTAAGTAAAATAACGTCAAGTGCATTGAAGGCCTCTAAAAGTGCTTTACCTCTTGCATTAGTCTTCCTACTTCCCCAGTCTACCGCCCATGCGTTAAAGTCACCGGCTATTTGCATCCTCCACAAGACGATCTAAAAAATCGACAAAATCTGGCAAAGAAAGACTATGTGGAGCGTAACAGATATATAAATGTATGCCATCTAATGAGGCTGCGACAAATCCAGCGTTGCTATTGTTAACAACATTTTGAAAACAAAATTTGTCTGCATAAGCAAGTCGTGTGCAGCCTCACAATGATTCATGTTTAGCTGTATTATCTTCATGCTTTTGCGTTCATTATTTTCTCTATGGCCTCCCTATATACAGGACATCTATGAGTGCCGGCACGATGTTCCACATTTTCAGAGTATCTATTTTCAGCGCATAGTGCACATTTTGCTGCATTTATACAGTTGGCTATTTTGTGACCTTCTTGTCCACATCTAATGCATAGATTGGTCCGATTCACTTCGCTCTTGCACTGTGATCCATAATGTCCAAATAGCCAGCATTTAAAACATCGAATTGGTTTCTTGATGATTTTAATTCGACAGTTGACCCATCCAATTCGTATTTTGCTACTTGCTTTGAGCAGATCGTGTACAACTGCCGCTGGAAGAGCTACAGTAGCAATCTGGGTACCTCTATATGCCTTACGAAGCCTAATTGCTTCTGCTGGTGTGTTGCAGGCTCCTCCGGTTGCTTTTTGTAGTGCTATCTGGATATCAATTTTTGAGGTTTCATCATCAATATCCCTTATTTCTATAGTTTCTTGGTGCCCCTTATGAATAACTTTGGCCTCATCCTTTAACACACCTGCGATAATCTGTTGTAGTCCTTGGCCTTTGTCCGCACTTTTCTTAGAAATAGTTATCAACAAGTCTCCATTTCTGGTTTTGTTTATTTTGTCTACTGTCGTATTTACCTTGTCATCAGGGACATCATGTTTGATGCGACGTAATATTTCGGAATAATTAACTTTTTCGGTCGGCCGGATTAATAAGGCATTTGGTTTTGGAAAAATTCTATGATTTTTTATCATTTTATGGTTAGTGTCCTGTTCTGACAGATGTACCCTTGCTTCCTTTTTTTTCTGTTTTCTCGGCTGAACTTTATGCCAGTCTGACTATCTATGATCGTCTGACGTCTTGGCAAACCATTTTTCTCATTAACCTGATTCTTGCTTATATGTTGTGAGTTTCGGTTTCTTGTGGCTTTGCTTGTGTCCTGCCGTACACTTTTTTCTATAGAGGCTGTCTCACAACATTGCACTTCATTTATCATAACTTCCGTATCATCCGTGGTTCGGCCTTTTCTTCTAACAATTGGTTGTCTAAATCAATAAATCTTTTAATTACGGCCGCTATGTTGCCTGTTGTTATTTTCACCTCTTTATGTATGTTTGACTTTGATTTGACAATCATATGCAGTTCATTTATCAGATTCTCAAGGCACTTCAATGACTTATTCCGTTGTAAAATGACATTTTTCGGAATTATATGTGACAGTTCAGCCACTGGTTCTACTTTACTAGTCATACCGTCGCATGAGCTGGTCAGCGGGTTTTGGGCTATATCTGATATACCTGGACATAGCGTTCTACCTACATAAATTCTACCTGCACCCAGAGGCGAGGATCACTCAGCTCACTGACTTATTAGTAACTTATTAAAACTGATGGAACTAATTATAAATTTCGTACGACAAAATAACATATAATAGCTGTATGTGTACAAATGCACTGGACGCATTTGCATATTATGCTCTTTTTACAATAGATTAGGTACGATGACCATCCTTTCAACCCGAAAGTAAACAGTTTATTGTAAAAATTAGAGATATGATCTATTGTTAATTGTACTTTCAGACACAGATAGGAAAAACCTATATAATCCTATATATTTTTATTATGTTTAATAATAAAATGATTAACAAATAATTAATTGATTTCAAAAGAATGAAAAAGCAAAAATTAGTTGTAAGTTTAGATCGCGACGATATGATTTGCCGACGCCCGGCATCCGCGTGAAACAATGAAATGACAAAGCCTCCGCCGTTACAATCGTAAGTCTTACTTATTTTAGAAATAAGATTGTAAAGTAATATTTATTTTAGAAAAAAAGTATCGGCTTTAAAAATTAAAATCGGAAATCGAATGTCTTAATAAATTATTTAACCAAAGTTGGTTGCGTGACATTTTCGCAGATAACAAGATATTTGCATACAACATACAAAATTTATTATCTCGGGGGTGACAGAATTATATTATCGACGTACGTAATCTTAAACTCTGTTGTGCGCCAGCACCCTTATATTCAATTATTCACTTATCTATGCTCTATGGACTCATCATCCCTCTATGGTGTTGTGTGTCAGCACCCTTATATTCAACACTTTATTCACTCTATGGAATACCTGAACTACAACCCTTCAGGATTCCGCTCTATATATGAGCTCTATGGGCAATATTTCCGGCTCGAACGGGAGCCTCTAGGATGATGTGAAAGCCGGCACTCTCTTCCTAACCTCAGTGGCATACATTTGAATGCATTAATCATATATTAAATATAATTGTTGTTTGTCTGAAATATATCTTTTTGAAAGTTGATAGTTTTCTTTATAAATACCTCCTTCGCTAAAGCAAAAATCTTAACATATTGGTGGCCAGCGGTGAATCGAATTAAAAAACAGGCTTGTAAGAGAGGTAAAAACTTGTGATTTTACAACAAGAATCCAAGAAAAATCGACAGCGTCGCAGATAGCAAAGAGCATAACGTGAAACGGACCCCAGAATTGGACACAAGCCCGCACAGCTTATGTAGAGCATTCCTAGCTATTTGGACAAAGGATCCGCCATTGGAGCGTCGCATACACAAAGAAGCGTCTTTTCTGACCGCAATTACAGCAACTTTCTAATTCTAATATCAATATATCATAAGCAATTTTATTAAAATAAGTATTTACTTTTGCTATATTAGAGTACTCTTATACCAAATTTTATTTTTATGCTATATTGTAAGCAAATTTATTAAATCTATTTCATGAAAATACTCTATCATACTATATCTATTGCCACGTTGTGTTTTTATATATTGTAAACAAAATTATTAATAATATTTGTATAATATAGGGTATTTATGCTTGTTAAGAAGTACTGCACCAACCTTAGACTGCCACAACAAAGAGTGATCAGCCGTTCGCGTGACTTTATTTGACATATCTACAAGTTTTCTCTGTAAACAGGTAAGCTTATTTCACATTTATTAAATTCAGTCTTTAATCATAAGCTAGTCATCATATCCAAACATTCTATTACACCTGAGTTCCTTTCCTTCTTTCGTTACCACTTATTGAAAAAAGTTACAAACATGTCTGCACTACAAAGAGCTATGGATGCTTTAGATTGCTTTGATGGTTCAAGCAAATTACAGCTTGATCAATTTTTTCGTTCTTGTACGTATGCCTTTGAAGTTGTTAAATTAAATGATCATGATGCATTATTAGACTACATTCTATATATAGAAATTAAAGGAAAGGCCATGCAGGCAATTCAGTATAGAAAATTTGAAAACTTTGACGAGCTTAAAGCTGCTTTAGAAGAACTTTATTTAGATAATAGGTCTGTTTCTTCTCTTCAAATTGAGTTCAATCAATGTAGGCAGGGTTTCAATGAAAGTGCTAGGGATTTTGGTTTACGGTCACAAGATATTTTAATGGAGTTGATTGATGCAACTATAAAACAAATAGAAATACCAGATTCCAATGTTTATTGCTCAAAATTACTTAATTATCAAGCGTTACATATTTTTCAAGAGGGCCTACATCATGATTTAAAAATTTTAATAAAGGCTAAACAACTGAAGACGTTAGAATTAGCAATTTCGGCAGCCGTTGAGGAAGAAAAGTTATTAAATTCATCCAAAAACTTCAAATCAAATTTTAAAAAGCTTAATAACTATTCCTTTCGTCCCACATCCCATATTAAATCTATTCCGACAACATGCAATTACTGTAAAAAGTTAGGGCATAGCATTTCTGATTGTAGGAAGCGTATCCATAATGAACCATCTAAATCGAAAATTAATATCGTAGACAGGGCTATCGATGAAAGTGGACCTAGTACTAGTAAAGTTTTCCCAGACACAAACGATAATTCTTCTAGCCTTGTAAGTGAGCTAAAAAAGGTTTACCTTTCTTGCATTAATAGTTCCAAACAGAATCTAGCTTTTGTAAATATCGAATGTTTGAGTACAATAACAGATCGTATAAACTTGTTAGTAGATACGGGAGCAGAAGTGAGTCTTATCAAACTTTCAGTTTTACAAAATGATTTAAGAATTGATCACACAAATGAGGATAAGCTCAAATTATGTGGTGTATCTGGAAATAGTGTGAATGCAATAGGTAGGATTATTATAAAATTTAGATTAGGCGATAGAATTATGAGTCATAGCTTTTACGTAGTCGATAATACAGTGCCCATTAGAGGTGAGGGTATTTTAGGATTAGATTTCTTGAAAGAATTTAATGGAAATATAAATATTAAAGAATCTTTAGTTAATTTCAATAGGGTTTCTTTGCCTTTAAATTTTGCAAATACTCTAATTAGTTTAAAACCACGCACTGAATCTGTAGTGCAGGTGTCTACATTTACTAATGATACAGGAATTATAGAGAAAACAGAATTGAAAAGTGGCGTTTTTATCAGTAATACCTTAGTATCTCCCCATAATTTTAAATGCTTTGTAAATATTGTTAATACAAATGAATATGAAATTAAATTAGATTTACCTAAGTTTAAATTAGAACGAATAGATATTTTAGAATCCGTTAGTTTAGGGTTTATAGGAAATACCACAGTAAATAAAGCTATAAATTTTAAATCAGATAGAATAAAAATTATTTTAGATAAGGTTAATCATGAAAATTTAAATACAGAGGAGAAATCAATCTTAAAGCAATTATGTAGGGAATATAATGACATTTTTTATATCGATGGAGATCAACTTCCTCATACTAATACAATTTCCCACAAAATCTGCACTATCCCAAATGTTCCTCCTGTAAATATTAAACCTTATAGATTGCCTTAAAAACACAAAAATAAACAAACAAGTAAAAGAAATGCTTGATAGCGATATTATTGAACCTAGTAGTAGTCCTTGGAACGCTCCCTTATTGATTGTACCTGATAAATCTGAAAACGGAATATTAAAGTGGAGGTTAGTTGTAGACTTCAGAAAATTAAATAACATTACTATAGGTGACTCTTTCACACTGCCTAATATAACAGAAATTCTTAACCAACTTGGCAATTCCAAGTATTTTTCAACGCTTGATCTTGCATCGGGTTTTCATCAAATCCCAATGGATGATCAAGATAAGATTAAAACTGTATTTTCCACTTAAACTTCGCACTATCATTTTAAACGAATGCCATATGGTTTGTCAAACGCACCAGCCACATTTCAAAGGCTGATGAACTCTGTGTTGACAGGGCTACAGGTTTTAAAGAGTTTTGTTTATTTGGACGATGTGGTCATTTACTCAAACACCTTGTTAGATCATTATAATCGTTTATGTGAAGTTTTAGATAGACTCAGAATTAATAATCTAAGATTGCAACCAAATAAATGTAATTTTTTTCGAAAGGAAGTATTTTATCTAGGTCATATAATTTCATCTGAAGGCATTAAACCAGATCCTTCAAAAATAAGTGCCGTTCGTGATTTCCCAGTTCCCAAATGCCCTGAGGACGTCAAATCTTTTCTCGGTTTGGCCGGGTATTATCGCAAATTTATAAATAATTTTTCTATGATATCTAAACCCTTAAGTAATTTGTTAAAGAAATATGTAAATTTTAAATGGACTTCTCACGAACAAGAATCTTTTGAAACTCTTAAATCGCTTTTAGTTAGTGCTCCGATATTACAATATCCAAATTTTAATGAGACGTTTAACATAACCACTGACGCGTCTGGCAAGGGAATAGGAGCAATATTATCACAAGGCGCAATTGGCAGTGACCTTCCTGTTGCTTATGCCAGTAGGACTTTAAATAAAGCGGAGGAAAACTACTCCACTATAGAGAAGGAACTCTTAGCCGTAGTGTGGGCTGTTCAACATTTTCGACCCTATATATATGGTTTTAAATTTAACATTTTCACGGATCACGAACCACTTATGTGGTTAATGAATCTGAAAGATCCCGGCTCTAGGCTTATGCGTTGGAAAATAAAGCTCGAAGAGTACGACTATAATATTGTTTATAAAAAGGGTAAGATTAATACTAACGCCGATGCTCTAAGCAGAATTTTTGTACTTTTCTGTTCTAAATCTCATTACGATTTTAAAAGAGCATTAGAAAATAATGTTATTATAAATAAAAATGTAGTTGATGTAAATACTGATATTTTCTCACACCAGTCATTTTCCATTGGAATACCAAAAAACTTTATAACTTCTGACCTTCTTTTTTCCAAATTTAGGGAAAAATTTAATAAAATTAATAAACTTCAATCTCAGAATAAAGATTTAGGCGAAGTTGCTTTTATCGAACACAATGGTTCATTCATTTTTTATTTAATTACTAGAGTCACAGAATCCCACAGCACGTCTTCTGAAATTTTATTCACTTCCCTATCTAAATTAAAAGATTTATGTTTACAACACAATATTAACACAATTGCTATACCTGTTTCAGTAAATACATCAGATATCGTAGAATGGTCGGAAATAAGGTCAATGATTCGTTTTATTTTTAAAGATACCAATATACTTATACATATACTTAATTATCCTTTAACTAACATTCTTACTCCCAGTGATAAGGAAACTATATTTCGAGAATTTCATGACACACCCATAGGAGGTCATCAAGGATTCAAACGAACTTTTAAAAGAATTGTTTTCAAATATAATTGGTCAAATCTCAAACGAGATTTAAGGGTTTATATAAAAAATGCGAGATTTGCCAAAGAAATAAAAATTACAAATCAAATAAATTCCCAATGGTAATTACGGACACTCCCACGAAGCCATTCGAAAAATGCGCGCTAGATATAGTCGGACCTTTTACCGAGACTCCTAATCAAAATAAATATATTTTAACATTCCAAGACCTACTAACTAAATTTAGTCGAGCAATCCCTCTCAAATTTCAGGACTCTGAAAGCGTAGCACGAGCTTTTGTAGAAAACATTGTTTGTAACTACGGAGTGCCTTCAAAAATACTTACAGACCAGGGTACTAATTTTTTAAGTGCGTTATTCAAACAGGTTTGCAAAATTTGAAAAATAAAAAAAATTCAAACGACTGCATATCACCCTCAGTCTAACGGAGCTCTCGAGAGATCTCACAGGACTCTGGTAGAGTACATTCGAAATTTTATAAAACCAGATCAGTCTGATTGGGATTTATGGTTACCATACCCTACATTCACATATAATACTACACCACATTCTTCAACTGGTTATAGCCCTTTCCAGCTAGTATTTGGATATAACCCTGAATTACCATCATCCCTCTCCCAAATTCCCGATTTCCAATATACATATGATGATTATGCTAGTGAAATTAAAAATAGAATTCAAAATGCAAATAAAGTTGCACGAGAAATTTTAATTGAAAGTAAAAATAAATCCAAATTATATTATGACAAAAATACAACTATGACTGAATTTAATATTGGTGATCAGGTTCTGTTAAAAAATGAGACAATCCAAAAAGGAAAGTCTAAAAAGTTACAAATGCCTTGGACAGGACCTTATACTATTTTAACAAAAAATTCAGACGTGAATTACACTTTGTTGTGCGGGCGGAGGCAGGTGAAAGTTAATGTCAATAGAATTAAAAAATTCATTGATACTATTTAAATTTTTTTTTCAATACTATTATGTTTGTTATTACTCAATTATAACTTCAACTTTATGTATTTAATTAACTAATTTAAACTAAATTCTAATGTTAAATATGTTTTCAGTTTCTACTATTTAATTGTAATACTTTTCCAATTTGTAATTTTATTTTATTATAATGTTTTCCTAATTTCTAATTTTCAACCAATACTATTATGTTTGTTATTATTCAATTATAACTTCAACTTTATGTATTTTAATAACTAATTTAAACTAAATTCTAATGTTAAATATGTTTACAGTTTCTACTATTTAATTGTAATACTTTTCCAATTTGTAATTTTATTTTATTATAATGTTTTTCTAATTTCTAATTTTTGACTGTACTAATTTTAACAAAAAGTAACTTTAAAATTTTAATTTTAATTATAATGTGATTCAATTTTAAATTTTTAGTTATAACACTTTTCTAAATTTAAATGATAATGTTTTTCCAATTTTTATGTAAATCTTAATGTTTGCCATGTCATGTAAATATTTCATATAGATTATAGTTCATGTTTTGTTATAAATGTCTGAATTTGGTAAGAACTATAATCTCCTGAAGGAGGGAGGAATGTTGTGCGCCAGCACACTTATATTCAATTATTCACTTATCTATGCTCTATGGACTCATCATCCCTCTATGGTGTTGTGTGTCAGCACCCTTATATTCAACACTTTGCTGTATGGACTCTACCGTCACTCTATGGAATACCTGAACTACAACCCTTCAGGATTCCGCTCTATATATGAGCTCTATGGGCAATATTTCCGGCTCGAACGGGAGCCTCTAGAATGATGTGAAAGCCGGCACTCTCTTCCTAACCTCAGTGGCATACATTTGAACGCATTAATCATATATTAAATATAATTGTTGTTTGTCTGAAATATATCTTTGTGAAAGTTGATAGTTTTCTTTATAAATACCTCCTTCGCTAAAGCAAAAATCTTAACAACTCTAATTCTTTTATTTATTGTTAATCATCGGCTTCGAACTGGGGGCATTCATAAACATTTTCTTTAACAAAAACCATATCGCACTCGAATTATCGCTGGTTTTGTTCGTTATCTATGAAGAGCGGTTCGGCCGCGACAAAAGAGAATGAGTGGTGTTCATAAAATGCGGTCGAAGGCTTTTTGAGTAGAATCGGCGCAAAGTATCGATTTCGCTAAAAGAATCGGCCAGAAGTATTGATTCCAAAAGTACTCAGTATCGAAGTTAAAGTATCGATACTTACTCAGAATCGATGCTGTCGTTCTAACACTATTTACAATACAAATTTTTCATTACAATACTAGAATGATCTTTGTAGTTATATTTTCCATGACATTTATATTTTTAGGGTTTGACAAATGTCACAGCTCACAGAAGAATGGAAAGTATCAGCAGTACGAACTTGCGTTATATTACATAGACATTCTATGCATAGAAAGAAGTTTTTCCAGCATTCTAATTAGCAATGAAAAAAATAAAAAAGTTAAACATATTCCACATGGTAATAATGACATTTTTACAGATTTTTTTTATGTTGTTCAGATACAAATGGGTCATTCTTTTACAAACCGGACACTAATTAACCTTG
Source organism: Ctenocephalides felis (assembly GCF_003426905.1). Taxonomy (NCBI): domain Eukaryota; kingdom Metazoa; phylum Arthropoda; class Insecta; order Siphonaptera; family Pulicidae; genus Ctenocephalides; species Ctenocephalides felis. The sequence goes on along the minus strand of NW_020537646.1, from coordinate 57,677,449 downwards.
ACATTTTAGAATTGTCTGAAAATTTGTTTACAGATACTATTTATAAAATCATTTGACACGTATTTCAGGATTTTGCTGAAAAAAATTTTTTTACGTAAATATTTACAATTGAAATATGGATTTTTTGCTCAATTTCTATGAACATCATCTGCGGTAAATTATATATCTCCGAATGTGCTGATCCGATCAGTATTATTTTTTTATTACACTCATATTGAAGTGAACTTTGTAATGATAAAAATTTTTTTTTTGTTTTTGCAATTTTCTTAACAATAACAACCCTTAAATATTTACAAAGGTTTTACTCGGCCTTTACCCGAATTGAATCGATCAAAAAAAAAAAAAAACATATATTTTCTTGTTTTCTCTGCAACAAAATTCTTTTTACAATTTGTTGGAGGATTTGTTACATCGAAAGATATTAAATATTTTCAAGCGCGAGCCGCGCTTTTCACGTCGTGGACCTCAAAGACTTGTACTTATTTGTCGCTCTCGAATGACAATCATATTGTTTTTCGGTTGAAAAATATTTTATAATTTCGCTTCTGGCGAAAAATGAACATATTTTTTTTTTTTTGCATACTTTTATTGTCAATCAAAATTAAATACATTTTTTAAGATAATGTGATGTTGGTTTTAATGCATATAAGAGATTATCTCCTATGAGATATCTTTCTTTTATATTTTTATTTTTGACATTTATTTAAGGTCGAATGGCCATTTTTTTTTCAATCTGCGTGTCGGATATTCCTCGCTTAACTCTTTTAAATACGTGTTTAGGTGACCTGGTAGTTTTTCATGGTATCTCTTGCTCCTATTTTTTAACATTTCATTAATAGTTTTTATTTTTAAGTCTTTATGTAGGGTGTCATTTGTAACATACCAGGGTGCGTTTACAATGCATCTTAAAATTTTTGATTGCGCTACTTGTATTTTTTTTATATTTGAATTGCTTGCGCACGCCCATAGCTCAATGCCGTATGTCCAGATTGGGATAATTATTGTTTTATATATAAGGAGTTTGTTTTCATAGCACATATTTGAACTCCTGCCAATTAGCCAATACAACTCTTTGAACTTCTTCTCTATCTGTTTTCTTTTCATTTTGATGTGCGTTGACCAGCTTAATTTTCTATCGAGATGAATCCCAAGGTATTTTACACTCTCATATTTCGGTATTTCTATGTTGTTTATTTTTACGCTTGGGCAATCTAGGGTTCTTGTTGTGAAGGTTATATGGCTAGATTTTGTTTCATTTATTTTAATCTTCCACTTATTGAGCCACTTTTCAAATTCAGAGACATATTGTTGAACTTTTGACGTTGCGACGGATGCATTTGTATGAGTTCCCATGACAACTGTATCATCGGCAAAAGTTCCAATTATGACATTGCTGTCAGTTGGAATGTCGTGTGTATATATGAGGTATAAAAGTGGCCCTAAAACACTCCCTTGTGGAACCCCCGACTTGATGTTACATAATTCTGATGTTTCTGTTCCAACTCTAGTTCTGAATAATCTATTTGTTAAGTAACTTTTCAATAGTAAAAATATTTTGTGCGGCAAAGAATTTTTTATCTTGATGAGTAGACCCTTGTGCCATACTTTATCAAATGCCTGTTTGACATCGATAAAGATTGCTGAACAATATTCCTTTCTTTCTATTGCCTTTTGGATGCTATTTACTATCCTATGGCATTGTTGTATTGTGGAGTGCTGGGTTCTAAACCCGAATTGATGATCAGGTATTATATTTAAATACTCTTTTATTCTTACTAATATTAGTTTTTCCAACAATTTTGATAGAATTGGCAGTAAACTAATTGGTCTGTAAGATGTGACATTTGAAGCTGGTTTTCCTGGTTTTAAAATCATTATAACCTCTGAAACTTTAAAACATTTTGGCCAATATCCCAACCTAAATATTTCATTATAAATATATGTCAGCAGAACAATTGCTTTTCTGACAATTCTTTCAAGACCCTTCCTTTTATGTTATCTATCCCTGCACTATTCTTATTGTTTATAAGTTTAATAGACTCTTTTATTTCTTTTGGTGTTACTTTTTTTATAATTGTAGAATCATCATGAATTGCTTTTAGAGCATTCCTTACGTCGTTGTCAATAACGTCATCATTTGGAGTAAACACATCTGATAAATAAATTGCAAACAAATTTGCCTTTTCTTGGTCACTTTTGGCCCATTCGCCTAATGATGGTGATTCCATTCTTATTGGGGCGTTAAAATGGATTGGTTTCTTCAAAGATTTTATTGGATTCCATATCGAATAATCGTATCTACTAAGATTAGTAATGTATTCCGCTACACTGTTGTTCCGCATGACTTTCAGCTTTTGTTTTAGATCATTCGATAAATTGTTGAATACAGTTTTATCCCTAGGATTACGTGATCTTTGCCATATTTTCCTTGCTCGTCTTTTTTTCCTTATTAATATTTTAATTTCCATTGGGATATTAGATGTTGTATTGCTATATGTTATATGTGGAGTTGCATTTTGTACAGATTTTTTCAGAGTATTTATATAAAAATTTAAGTTATTCTCTATATCTGCTTCAGATTTCAATCTTACTTAAGTCTAATTTAGCATCGATTTCTTCTCTAAAAGAGTTCCAGTTTGTATTACTATTAAAAAGACCATTAATTTTTTTCACTCTTATTACTGTGGTGCTAATTGTTGCTATAATAGGTGTATGATCTGATGACAAATCTGAATTATCTTCTATGTTTGTGTATAAATCAGAAATACCATTTATTATATAAAAATCTAAAAGGTCAGGGTGTTTGTTTCTATCCGTAGGCCAATAAGTAGGTTTTCCAGTCGATAAGAATAAATAATTTTTTTTTTAAAAGCAATTGTGCCAACTGCTTACCTTTAGGAGTGGTAAGTCTAGAGCCCCATAATGTATTTGCTATTAAAATCACCACCCACTACAAATCTATGTCCTAATGTATCAAAGAATTTTTCATAATCATCTGTTTTCATCCTGTGACGTGGAGGACAATATACAGAAGAAACAATGATATCGTAAGGAAATGTATTAATGCAAATTGTAGATGCTTGCAAGTAATTTTCTTGAAAATTTGTTAGTGAGTAGTGTGAAATGCTGTTTTTAATCAATATACCAGATCCAGCGTGTGCAGTATTGTCTGGATGATTAGTATTATAGAAGGAATAGAAAGGAATCTTGAAATGTAGATTACTTGTTAAATGCGTTTCACTGATTAGCATCACATCAATCATATGTTGTTGTAAAAATATTATTAATTCATTTTTATGGTTTAGAACACCATTTGCATTCCATTGAGCAATCCGAAGAAACTTGGCCATTAATTTTTAACTAATTTGGATAACATGTTCATGACTAACCTGTTTTGCTCCATTAGTTGTTTGAACATGTCTTTAAAATCACTAATTAATGTGATAAGAGCAACGGTTACCTGTGACTGATCGTTTTCGTTATTTCGTTGTAACTTTAATACTTCTGAGTAGCTTCTATGGTAGCTGTAAGAATTAGCTAATGGACGTCTGGTTTCTTCTGTTTTCGATGTTTTAACTCTATCCGTGGTTCGTCTTCCTTCTTGAAAGTAGTAATTATGTTGTTTGTAATAATCCTTGTGAAAAAGACAACCTTTGTAGTTTGCCGGATGAGCACCACCACATAGAATACATGTTGCTGGAGATGATCTTTCTTTCTTACATACGGAAGTATTACGAGGACCACCGCATTTAACGCAGGCAAAAGGTCTGTTGCAATAATTTTTGGAATGTCCATACATTTGACATTTAGTACATTGTATAACACCTTTGTTTTTACGTGGCGGTTCCACCACAATCACATGATTAAGCAATTTTTTTAGTTTATATATTTCGCCATTGTTTTCTGCAGGTTCTAAATCAACAAAAAACATGTTTAAGGGCAATTTGGTTTTGTGTCGTTTCACATTAATTATACACCTTACTTTAAAATTAAGTTTCTCTAATTAATTTTTTATTTCATTGGTGTCATATGTACGGTGTATATTTTTAATCACAATTCTATAAGACCGTTCCTGGTTTATCTGATAAGTGTGATATACTACATTTTTCTTTTTAAAAAACTTGATTACTGCCCTATATTGGTCCGGTAAATTAGTGTTTATTCTAATGATATCATTCGGCATAGATTTAAGTATATAATCATTTTCATCCATGATTTTATTTAAATCACTTCTCATATCCGGAAAGTCTGTAATGCCGTACACAAATATTGGTGGAGGTCTTTGTATTTTAGTGGTGGACGTTGTGATGTTTTTATCCGTTTGATTTACGGCATTGGAATTTGATGTTTCAGTTATCAAATTTAATATGTCAAATCTATTTGAAACTTTTATTGGATTTTCAAGTGAATTGTTTGATGATGTGCGCCTACGCTTAAAAGTTTTACTTGAACTTACTACTTGCCATGAGACAGACGGCATAGGCGTTGCTTCGGTATCTTCAGTATCAATATTCATCTTAGGATGTTCGGTTATTTGATTGTGTGTTTCCTTTTTCGATTCTGAAGAAGCTGCTGTACCCCCAATCATGGGGGCACATAAACTTTAGTTTAGCCTTTCAGTAAATTAATCTTAGAGCAATAATTACTCAATTTGTAGTAATTTTTTAATTTATTAAAAACTCGGTTGTGTCAAACTTATGTAAAAACAAAAGAAAAAAATGAACATATAGTCGAAAAAAAAACATTAGGGGAGAGCGGAGCTTAAAAGTACGTGGGTAAAAGGATCCACTGCCAATATCTCAAAAACAAGTAAAGTTAGAAATTTTTTAACAACAATATTTGATTAATTAAATTAAATAAAACAATGGACGGTGACTAATACGTGAAATGTCAAACGTCAAACTAGTGAGTCAAAAATGAGGATCGCAATTTTTGTCAAAAATTTTACGATGTATAATAGTTTAAAAATTTATAAATTTATTAATTTTGGTTAATAAATCGTTACCGAATATGTATACATAACTGATGTATTTGGCCATAACTGAATGCAGCTGGGCAGAAAGAGAAAGCGGCACTTCTGCAAATACATAAAAAAGACAGAACAAGCGTTGCAAGTCGGCTCGCATATTGTATAAAGGTGGGTCGGTTTTGCCGTCAACGAAACGAAACGGTTAACGGGTTTCCGTCAACTAGTTAAATAACTAGTTATTTTTCAACTATAGTTATTTTTAACGATTCAACGCTAGCAACGTCAAGAAACTGATAGTTGAAATAACTGTTTCATTGAAAGTTGGTAATATGAAGTTTGTCCTTAAATAAAATGTCAAGTTGGCGTTATTCACTGATTTAATGAATAAAAAAAAAGTGAATTGTCACATTTATTAGGTACACACACACACACACATATATATATATATATATATATATATATATATATGTATATATATTTCACATTTATTATTATTAATACTAAGGTTTATTTTAAAAAACTTAAATATTTTCGTTACAGCAAAGCCATATATTAAAACATCGAATTTATATGTTATATAAAAATAGCAATATAAAAATATATATTTATATAAAAAATTTATAAAAAATAGTAAATCAATTTTTTGGTTTGGTTCAAAAAAATTATCATAAGACAAATGTTATGAAAATTTATTAACCATTGAAAACGATAATAAATGTAATTGATTTTCTAAAATTAAACGATTTGACGCATGTGGCAAGTTTCTTTTAATATGTACCCGTTACATCTGCAGTATTATAAAAGCAGTAGCCTAACAATAAGCGATTTTCATAGTATTAGTTCATTAACGAAGAAGAAACGGTTGAAAATAACGGTTCGTTGATTCAACGCCCATCACTAATCTTGTAGGCTACCAGCTTCTCGCGTGCACGCACACATTGATAAAAAGGACGACAACAATACAAAAATTCAAAAGATTATTATCGACAATATTTTGTCAAGCGCGAATTTATTTTTATATACTTAACTATTTTCGACAATAATAATTTAAATATAACTGCATTATATTTAATAATTGTATTAATAATATTTGTATTATATTGTTACTGTTTTAATTTTTATCAATGGCAAAACATATTTCGCCACACAGGCAGTTTTATGACCTTTTAGGTATACGTTTTTTTCCAGAAAATACACAAATATTACTTTAAAGATACAGAACAATGAAATTGTCAAGTGTGAATAGCTCCAATGTATAATGTATTGAATAGTAAGGGGTCATATTTCTAATTACGACAATCTTTGGCCGTGAATGACGGCAATCAGGAATATACATACCGTATATATGTATGTATATATATTACCACTTTCCACAGCCTGAAATAACAATACTTTAAAGTGCAAAATTATATAATTGTGTAAAAGTAATAATATGGTAATCGAACTACCCGATATAATATTAATTATCGAATGGAAATATAGCAGAATAAAAATTAGAAAGCAGAAGTATTATTATTTGTTTATTAAATGTTTTGCTTTTATTACAAAGTTTACTACATTATTCTTATATAAAATTAATTCAAAAAATCAATTATTTTCTCATCAAGAGAACATAATTAAATTGAATTTGATTCTCAAGTTTTGCGTTTTTACTTGGTCAACACTGTTAAAATTACGACTCATTGAGTCGATCATGTGGTCGACCACAAAATTTTACAACTCGTCATTTATTTGTGAATTTTTTGTAAAAACTATTTTATTGATATTTTTTAATTTTATTTTATTCATAAATTTTCATTTCAAAAAATCAAATGGGGTTTGACAAATCCTTTGATGCATAAACAACGCGCTATAGAACACATTTGTGTCGAGTATTTCGGTTTCAAAGTTGTCGGAGTCGTGGAGTTGTTAAGCGGATATAACTCCTCTCTGAAGCGGAGTCAAATCCGAGCCAATCCGGCTTCGGATATGATAAGCCCATCTCTAATATATATTATATATTATAGTTATTTTAATTCGGACATTGTATATATATATATATATATATATATATATATATATATATATATATATATATATATATATATATATATATTGTAGTGGTATTCACCCTTTACAATAATTATAAATAATATTATAAATTCGATATAACAGTCAATATGAATAAAGCAGTTAGTATGACTGAGCTAGCGATATTGTATGCAACAAAGTATCAGAGATAAACATGCACGTGCACCAGTATGAATAACAATCTGTAACCGCAACTGCGTCTAAAGTAAATAGTTGAGTCATTCGTAACGGTTTTCTTCGATAAGCAAGTTAAGTCATTCTAACGTATTTTTCTAGAAGGATGGTTACGTCATCATCAGGGATTATAAAAAGCCTGAGGACGACGGAATGAGTGTTCATTCTCGACTAGATGCCAAACAGTTCACATCATTCTTATTTTATAATATCAATTGTGTATTAAGTGTAACCAAATAATGAAGTAAATAAAATTAATAAATGTCTTCAGATGTTTAATTAAATATTTCCACAGTGATAAAGCTTATGATAGTAGCAGAAGAACCTAATTTTAATTGTTGACATCGTTGGTGTGACGCAACATAATTGTTGGCAACGGATCCACAACATATTTGTTGTTAGCCCAAGGGTGCACAACAATATATATATATATATATATATATATATATATATATATTTGTAATAATTTTGCAGCCCAACCGTCGAATTAAAAAAAGATTAAATAACAAAATTATTTATTCCATTAAACGTTTCGACACTTGATGTGTGTCATCATTCAGTAAACTAAAAAAAACATTTAACATAAATACACAGATGGAGATAAAATATAAATATAATAAAGGCGAAATTATATATACCAAACCAGCAAAAATAGGAAACATTAATTTTTATTTGATGTAAAATTGATTGACACTAAATTTGTGTAAAATAATAAAATACTATTAATTAACAAAACGAGAAATAGGAGGAGCACATATTGCCCTCCTATATTTAATGTTAATGGTAGGCTAGCATTGTGTGCTTTGTTCATGGTTAAAAGTACAGAGCAGTGTAGGCAACAGTAAGCAACGCGCGTGTGATGGGAGAGTGTTACGAGAACGAAAGGGGAAAGAAAAACAGAGAAGAAATATACGAATGAAAGATTCTAAAACTGTATTGAATTACATTTAATGAAATTAATGATTACTTTGTAACTATCATGTATAATAATATAATATATATATATATATATATATATATATATATATATATATCTATATATATAATATATTATATATATTATATTATTATATATATTATATATATTATATATATATTATAGTTATTTTAATTCGGACATTGTATATATATATATACATATATATGATAGTTTTGTCGACTTGATATATACACACACACACACACATATATATATATATATATATATATATATATATATATATATATATATGTAGCGACCTGTCAACACACGTCGCATTTCAACTTGACAGATGTAAATTATTTTGGGGCTCATCATAGTGTCAGCGCAAAAATAAAAAGTACAGATGTCAGTTCGGATCTCTCTATTTTTTCTCGCGAGTCTCATTCCCAAAATTATAATTCTTGAAACCTTTTCTTTTTAATCGTAAATAAGTAAATACCAACTATATTTTATAAATGATCAATATGATTACACATAGTGTTGTCAATACTAATCATACATGAAATAAACCAAGTATAAAACATAATATTTCATGGAATTTATTATGTTTACAATCTGTATTTAATATGGACCACGCTTCCATATTTTGGGCGGAGTGATCTGTAACGACCTGTCAACACACGTCGCATTTCAACTTGACAAATGTACATTATTTTGGGGCTCATCATAGTGTCAGCGCAAAAACAAAATGTACAGATGTCAGTTCGGATCTCTCTATTTTTTCTCGCGAGTCTCATCGCCAAAATTATAATTCTTGAAACCTTTTCTTTTTAATTGTAAATAAGTAAATACCAACTATATTTTATAAATGATCAATATGATTACACATAGTGTTGTTAATACTACATAAAATAAACCAAGTATAAAACATAATATTTCATGGAATTTATTATGTCTACAATTCTGGTATTTAATATGGACCACGCTTCCATATATATATATATATATGATGATAGTTTTGTCGATGTTGATAAATATTTGTAATATTTTTGCAACCCAACCGTCGAATTAAAAAAAAGATTAAATAACAAAATTATTTATTCCATTAAACGTTTCGACACTTGATGTGTGTCATCATTCAGTAATCTAAACAAACATATAACATGAATACCAGTTGATGATAAATATAAATATATAAAAGGAGGAAATTATACATACCAAACGAGGAAAAACAACAGAAAACATTAATCATGATGTATAATTGATTGAACACTAAATTTGTGTAAAGTAATAATATACTATTATATTAACAAACGAAAAATAAGAGGAGCACATATTGCCCTCCTATATTTGTTGCTATATGTGCTCCTCCTATTTCTATTCCAGAAACCCAAATCAATTCAAAACGATGCTTTCTGAACATATGATAAACCTGAACCACACTTTTATTATGTCAAATCCTTCAATCATTTACATTGAAAAAAAAAATTGTGACCTTAGAAAGATAGTTGAGTCTTTACTTATATTGCTTAATACTTCTTATATAAACAAACGTAACTCCTCTCATCTCTTACATGCCAGTTACAAAGTAATCATTAATTTTATGAAAAGTAATTCAATACAGTTTTAGAATCTTTCGTTCGTTATATTTCTTCTCTGTTTCTCTTTCCCCTTTCGTTTCTCGCAACTCTCTCCCACTCTTCTATTACACGTACTACACTGCGTTGTACTTTTAACCTTGAACAGTGCCCACAATGCGATGCTATCAATAACATCAAATATAGGAGGGCAATATGTGCTCCTCCTATTTCTCGTTTGTTAATATAATAGTATTTTATTATGTTACACAAATTTAGTTTTCAATCAATTATACATCATAATTAATGTTTTCTGTTGTTTTTCCTGGTTTGGTATGTATAATTACCTCCTTTTATATATTTATATTTATCATCAACTATGTATTTATGTTATATGTTTTTTTAGACTACTGAATGATGACACACATCAAGTGTCGAAACGTTTAATGGAATAAATAATTTTGTTATTTAATCTTTTTTTTAATTCGACGGTTGGGCTGCAAAAATATTACAAATATATATATATATATATATATATATATATATATAATATATATATATATATATATATATATATATATATATATATCTATATATATATATAAATCTCGTGTCACGATGTTGGTTCGCGATGGACGCCCAAACTACTGGACCGATTTTAAATTTTAATGGCTCATCGTGTGCATATATATCCAACTTAGGTTATAGGAAATTTTGAAAAGTAAATTTGAAATATAAATATATAATTTTTATAAATTTCTAAAAATTTTGACAGAAAATGACCAAAAAAAAAACAAAACACTAAAATGACAAATGTCAAAATTAAAGGAAATTTGGATATATAATTTTTGAAAAAAAAATTTGACATTTCAAAAAATAAAATTCAAAAACATGTACATATATAGAAATATCCAACATTTATATCCAAATTTGATGAAATGCTACATACAAAATCACTGATTATAGTTTTAAATCTAATTAAAAATCAATGCTTAAAAATTTAAATAAATGTTGACATGAAAAAAAAAAATAAATGTCATCTGTCAATATTTATGAAAATAATTATATAAATAGATTTATGATTTAGATTCAATTGATTAGCTTACCAAATTATTTCGGAAACCAAAACTTCATTAAAACCTTATAGATTAGAGATCACAATAAAAAAGCGGCACTTGAATTTAAAAATAATCATAACCAAAATTTTGACATGTCACAAAAAAAGAATGTTTAACGAGTTACTTCAATAAGACGCAAATAAATTAATTATTACAAGTTATGTTACAGAAAATATTGCCTAACAAATTATAGATACAAAACAATATTGTAAAATAAATATTTACAAAAAATTCTGACAGAAAATGGCCAAAAAAAAACAAAACACTAAAATGACAAATGTCATAATTTATGAAAAATTTGAGAAAAAAAGATTTATGATTTTTGAAAAACAAAAATTGACAGTTCAGAAAATATAATTCAAAAACATGTACATATATAGATATATCCAACATTTATATCCAAATTAGATGAAATGCTATATTCAAAATTACAATTTATAGTTTTAAATCTAATTAAAAGTCAATGTTTATAAATTTGAATAAATGTTGACATGAAAATCGTCAAATGTCATTTGTCAAAATTTATGAAAATAATTAAATAATATATATATTATATTATATATTATATATTATATAAATAGATTTACAATTTATATTTATTTGATTAGCTTACCAAATTATTTCGGATACCAAAACTTCATCAAAACCTTATAGATCAGAGATCACAATAAAAAAGCGACATATTGAATTTAAAATTAATCATAAACAAAAATTTGACATTTCACAAAAAAAATGTTTAACGACTTCAATAAGAAACAAATAAATTAATTATTCCAAGTTATATTGCCGAAGAAATTATAGATACAGCACAATATTGTAAAATAAATATCATAGATTAATTCTCGACCAAAAAGGAAATATTTTGACATTTACAAATATACTAAACATAACATTAATCATAAACAAAATTCTGACAGTTCAAAAAAAAAATTAATTTTTAACGACTTCAATAAGATACAAATAAATTAATTATTCCAAGTTATGTTATAGGCAATATTGGCAATCAAATTATAGATATAAATTATATCATATTATATTAAATTTCGAACCAAAAGGAAATATTTTGGCATTTAAAAATTTAGTGCATATTGGATATTTGAAATTGACATTCAATATTTTTAAATTAAATGTAAAAGTAAAAAATCTGATATTTATATAAAAATTATATATTTAGATAATGGTACTGCGATGATTCAGACTAAAATCTAATTTATTCATTGATTAAAAATATTTCACTATTTGACATAAATAAAATTAAAATAAACAAAGCACTATGATGCGTTCGAATTAATTATCAAAATGTAAAGAAATTCGTGTAATAAAAATGTAACATTATTATTAATATATCATGTGTATTATAAAAACTTTTGCAATGCGGAAAAATATTTTTGATGGCAAAACAGCGTTTGCCGGGTCAGCTAGTATATATATATATATATATATATATATATATATATATATATATATACAATAACTTGTATAAATCTGAGTCACGTAAAAGTGTCTGATATGAAAGGTCATAGTCAACGTGGTGTACCTATGTGGTCTACCATCTAAATACGCCCGCCCGAAATTGCTTACCATCGGTAATAATTAATATGAGAACTGGTATTTCATTCGCTCTAGTAGTTCATTCAAAACAGTGAAAAATGGATGCAAGTTAATAGCAAAATAAAAGCAATCATAAACATTATCAGAGTGCTAAAAAAGACCAAAATTTTTAGTATGTGTTGTGAGTAATTTGATGGAAAATTTTATTTTTAATAAAAATTTTAATACATTCTTATTAATTTTTCATTTTACATGCAAGTCCCACCCACTAAATATTTGAAAAGCCTTCTTTATAATTCTTGTCTATCAATTTGCTTGGCTAGAAGCAAAGTGAAAAATGGGAGAATAACATCAACTTTATACTTGTTTGTCTATTTGGCTTGTCTATTCTGGCATATATAGAAACTAATGTTGAACTATTAGATATCACAAATGTTAATTATAAAATGCAAATCGATTGAAAACTTTTATTTTCAATATAAAATAATTTTATACATCGACATTTTTATGCTTAAATATTTAAAAATTCTACTTTGTAATTCTTGTTTATGAATTTGCTTGGCTAAAAACAGAGTGAAAAATAGAAAAAAATAATAGCATATTAAAACAATCGAGCACATTATTACAATGTAATAAGCATACAAACATTTATTTTCTATATAAATTATTGTTATAATTCTACATTTTTCATACTAGTACCACCCACTAAGTATTTGAAAATCCCGCTATGTAATTCTTGTCTATCAATTAGCTTGGCTAGTAAGTGATACCTGGCTCTCAAATGATGCGCTGCTGCTTTTGGTTGACGTTGCCTCGTAAAAATTCCTTTTTTATTACCACCAACACGAGTTATTGCTGTTAAATAGAATAAATTATTTTAGTTATTTTGCATTAAGTCTATAAAATACATGTTTTATTAGTACTATATATTAAATAAACAAAATAATTAAAATCGTCATATGTTTATATATCACTGCGCAATTTATATAAAAAAGAAATACAATATAATCATTGCATCTGCACCAGCTTTATACTTGTTTATCTATTTGGCTTCTATATATAGAAACTTACATTGGACTAATAGATATCACAAATGTTAGATATGCAGATAGAGTTGTAATCTATTTATATATATATATATATATATATATATATATATATATATATATATATATATATGTTACTAATGGGGGTTGGTTAGACCCTTTGGGAATAGCTTATTATATTTAATTCAATAGCTATTCCGAGGATTTGGTATAATTGATTACATTAAGGAAAAACTCGATATTCTCTGCTTGGTCGGCGGCCCAGTCGGATGGCGGCTTGAAGTCCGGAATTTTCAGATCGTTTGGAATTGGATGCTGAGGAAGAAATTAACTCCAAGAACACAAATAAAGAACACTGGCTGCGATTAATAATATATTTATTTACTAAAATAACATCTAATACTCGGAAATATACCACAAAACAAATACGGAAAACACAAGTAAAACGTCGTGCGTGACAAGTGAGACAGCGAGAGCTCATAAACGCTCATGATCAGCGTTTATAAGCAAAATCTTTTTCTATAGGGATTGTCAGAGACTAATTATTGTCTGAATTTGACAAATGTAGTTCGCTCGCGCCATCTAACGTCGTTTTGGCGCGAACATATTCCCCAGTCACAAAAGGGCTACCTTTTATTACCATATACTTCTTTGAATATTGGCCACTCGAATCACTCCATCGGCACCTAGAAAACTTCTACTCTTCCTTGCATACAATGGAGCAGGCAAATCGGACAAAGCCAATTAAGCTGCAAGAAGCTGAGGATCACCACTGAGCTCAACAAGGCCACAATCATTAGTCTACATCCAATGCTCATTATTTGTATATTATGAGAAACCAATAATTCATTTAAATGACTTTCAAACTCTTCTGATTTTAATAAAAACCAAAAGGAATGAAAAGTTTTCTGGACCAAGTAGTTCTGAAAACACCAAAGGCTGCATTTTGATCCAAAGTGAAGCGTGAAAGTGAAAGAATATTGCATGGAAGTACTTAGTTTTAATAATATTGCGTGAAAAAACTTGAAAGTTGAAGCGAATCTGATATCAAACCCATTATTAAATAACCCAATCGGGTTTCTAGTGCCATAGGTGATTCTTAACCACTTTTCACCTTGTTAGTACCCATAACTTCGCTGAAAACATCACATGACGTCAACACTAATAAGGCGTGACCACTAATATGCCGTCGTTGAAGCAAATGAATCTTCGGATCCGCTAAGGGGTACTTCAAAAATGATTAAATTAATGAAACTGGAATTGTGGTTTGTGGTTGTTTTCTCACAATTTCGTGCACAACATATGCACATACTGGCAATTAATATGGATTGAATGAGGATTTTAAAGTGAAGTTAACCAATCCTTTCACGTTTTGCGACGAATTACCTAATCCGATTACTTTGGCTGAAACTGGTTGAACTTTTAAATTGGCCTTTCTACACAAAGCTAAGGTAACAAAATTTTTATCAATTGCTGAATCAATTATAGTACGTAATGAAGTATTTTTCTTTTTTGTAGAAACCTGTGTTACCGCTGTCGGCAATATAGTTGTATTATGTACAAGTTTGTTGTTATTGAAACTGCATAAAACTATACTGTTGGATTTCAACAACAAGTAAGTTTTATTCGATCGACACGCAACTGTCGTCTTATGGCTTGAACAATTTACACATAGATTTAAATTTTTTATACGTGCTTGCCGATCAGGAATGTTCATTTATAGTTATTTTGAACATGTAAATATGGCGTGTTGTTCCCGACACACAAAGCACGTGCTTTGTTTTACGCACTTCTTTTCATATTTACATTTTAAAAGAAATGATCGACTAATTTTATAATTTTTATCATTTTGCTTATCATATATGCAATAAATAAAATATAAATTCACATAATCGTAGATGTAATTGCATTTTTTTTTCTTTATTTTATTCTTTTTGTTATAAAAATCGCGAAAATATATCCACAAAAATATTTTTAGTTTTCTAAAATAATATTCCAATCGTTGAATATTTTTTCTAGTAAGCTCAAATATTTTTGCTTTTGGGACACTTTAGCGGACATAAGCGTGTACCACGCAAAGCACATGACCATTTTTCGGAGAAATTTAACTTTCCAACCTTTTTTTTCAAGGGTTTTGACCTGACTTGTGCGCGACCCAGCCCTTTTTTCATTTAATTTATTCTGCAATCTGTTTTACATGAGCATTAACATTAAGCATAGATTGCTAACAATAAATATCTTACAATATAAACTAGAAGATAGTAGCAACAACCAGCGGCGTGTCTACTGGGTATATATAACACATATTAAAAAAAAGAGGAAAAAAAAAAACAAAACGATAAAAAAACAAACAATCAAAATAAAATATAAATAATAGTAATTAGGTTTAACTAGACTAGATGAGGTCTTGTGGCAACTTTCTTTTCAATCTGGGTGGGCTGACCATACAGGTAAACTCTGCTGGCCAATTAATTGAGATTTACGTCAATCCTATTTTTATATTTAGAAGCAACCACTGAAAATTGTTCCTCTATTGTGAGCAAGCCTGTGTCTTGATGGATGATCCATGAAGAGGTGTAGCGAGGAGCGTTTAATATTTGCCTCAGGCTTTTTTTTGCTGTACCCCAAAGTTGGAGACCATAGGTCCATATGGGCTTGAGTACCACTTTGTATATTAACAGTTTATTGTAAACTGAGAGTTCAAAATTTTTATTTAGTAGTCAGTACATTTTTTTAAAGATTTGATCTAATTGCTGTTATATGTTGTTTCCAATTTAATTTCCTATCCAGGTGGATGCCAAGGTATTTCACCGACTCTTTGGGAGGAATCATTGTATTATTAAGTTCAACAGCAGGGCATGTTTGATTGCATAGCGTGATTTTGAGCTGTTGACCTTTATTCGCCACAGTGAAAACCATTTTTAGCTTTGTTGAGATGTTGCTGAAGACTGCACCATGCTGTCAATGGATCTTTGTTTACGGCGATAATACACGTATCATCAGCAAACGTGGCTACACTTGTGTCCGTAGAGATTGAAAAATCTGCTGTATAAATTAAAAATAATGTAGGGGCGAGGACGCTCCCTTGAGGCATCCCGAAATTTATATTAGCGATATTTGAGTCTGTATTAGCTATACTGACGAAAAATTTTCTATTTTGTAAATAGGATTTTATCAGTTGAAATAAAGTATCTGGAAGACATCTTTTTACTTTGTACATTAGGCCTGTGTGCCAGACTTTGTCAAATGCCTTCGTGAGATCTAAGAAGGCTGCAGAACAATACTCTTTTCTATGGAATGCGTTGTTGATTATGTTTACAATCCTATGAACTTGCTCTATAGTAAAATGTAGGTTGCGAAGCCCCATTTGGTGGCTTGGAATTAGATCCTGATCCTGCAGAATAACTTTGATTTGCCAAAGGATCAGTTTTTCAAAAAATTTTGAAATGCAAGGCAGCAAACTGATTGGCCGGATTGGTAAGATGAAACAAGATGAGGGTGTTTTCCTGGTTTAGTAATCAAAATGATTTTTGATAATTTCCATGCCTGGGGAAGAGTTTTTAGCCTCAGTATTGAGTTAAAAATTATTGTGATCATTCTGATAGCTTTATCAGGTAATTTTTTCTATATTGTGATAGAAATTTTATCTGGCCCTGGAGATTTTCTTGCATTTGCTTTCAAAATTTGTTGTTTTACTTCATTCACTTTGAAACGTTTAACATGCTGGGTTACAGTCGACGGCGTGTACTGTAGAAACTCGTAGATAAACGTAGTATCATTTGGATCGCATGTACTCGGGTAGGGCTGAAAAGTAAGGCGTAAATGTTCGGCAAATTCATCAGTTTTTTCTTTAGGACTTCTTGCCCAAAAACCATCTAATTTTCTTAATGGTGGAATAGGTATAGTGAGTAGTTTTAGTTTTTTGGTCGCTCTCCAGAGAAAATAATTTGTATTACTGCTTCCTGAAAGATTATGCAGAAATTTTTTAAAAGAATCTTTTTTATAATTTATTATTAATGTTTTGAGATCCCTGCCCGCTCTGTTAAATTTTTGTTTGTCTTCAGGTGATCTGGCAAATTTTTCGTAGTTTTCTTTTATGTGCTATAGTTTTTTCAATGTCAATTGGCAAGCAGTGGTCGTTTGAATGATCCATTTGAGGAGTTGAGGAGTGACTTGGCGGCTTCAAGAATTATATTTGTAAAGTTTTTTAGTCCATTATTCAAATCAGTTTCGCCTTTCAGACGAATATTACAAGTTATATTTTTTTCTACCTCTTTTTGGAAAAGGTTCCAATCTGTGAATTTATTTGTGATTGGAATTGAAATCTTGGCCGGTGTTTGAGTCGAGTATTGAACGATTATAGGCGAGTGGTCGGAGTTTAGGTCCAAGCTTGATTTTAATTCTGTACATTTTTTTAATGTTTCTTGTGATAACAAAATCAATAAGATCTGGAATTTTATTTAAGTCACTTGACCAGTAAGTGGGCTCACCCGTTGAACATGCTCTGAGAATGACCTCATTACTAATCGCATTATATAATTGTCGGCCTCTCGGGGTGATCAATCTCGACCCCCAAAATATGTGTTTGGCATTAAAATCTCCGCCAGCAATGAACATATTTTCAAGGCTGTCGAAACATTTTGAAAACTGATTTTCTGTAATTTTATGTTTCGGCGGACAGTAGATTGCTGACACAATGGGTTGATGGGTCATAAGGTCTACTGAGACGTTTGTCGTACCGCCATGTGGTCTGCCATGCGAATGGTTAGTGTAGTATAGTCGGTAGTTTTGAAAACGTATGCTATGGTGTAAATCGGTGAAATGAGTTTCGGAAATTAACATAATGTCTATGTTATTGTTTGATAGAAAATATTTAAGTTCTTGGACATGATTGCTCAAGCCGTTCGAATTCCATAAGCAAATTTTTAGTTGGATAGACATTATTAATTGTTATTGTTTAAATGGTCGTGAGTAAATTAAGCATTGTGCTCATTTGTTCTGTCAATAATTTAATCATATTTTTTAGTTCGGTAAATTCGTTTGTTATATTATTTGTATTGTTATCAGTGTTATTACTGTAGCCGATATTGTTGTTGTTTGTTCTTTCTTTCTTTTAATATTCTCTCTTTCTTTTTATTATTATTACGCGTACTAATGTTGACCTCAGTTCTATCGGGTCAGTATTGCCTGGTGCTCAATTCGCGGCTTTATCCAACCGATCTAACTAATAATAGGATTGGGATATGATTTCTTTGCATAACGACCACAGCTGCTATCGCGACCAGTCTGGTTATACATCGTATGCGGCACGGTAACGAAAGGACTAGCCAACCTTCGTTAATTAGTGCAGATTGCAAGTATAATTTGTCTTTTTGAAGTCGTTTCTCTACGCGGGCGCAGAGACACTGGCAAGGACCCGACGGTTGGATAAACGTTCTAGTGGTGTGCGTCATACCGCTAGAACGGCCAGTGACACTTTTTCGCTGCTTTTATCTATTGAATAGTTTTTTCTCTTCTTCATGTTTGCTTAATTTTTACTAATTTTAATGTTTTATTACTCCATGACACATAATTTTTCTATCATACGCGTAACTTATTTACTTTTCCCTCGGTATCTTATTTATCATTATTGCACCATCCGCTTTGTACGCCATTTTAATATATTCGAATCATGTATTTTATATATATATCGTTGTGTCGATTTTTGCCGTTTTTCGCGAAAGGTTTGGTTTGGTTTACGGATAGAGTTTATGACCTATATTACAAGGCGTTGAAGGTGTGGAGGGCAAATTTTAGTTGAAAAGTTAAATGTATTACGGTGCTCGATTGAATATATATCAATTGAATATGTATCAATATATAATAGCTTTATCTCTGTTAAGTGTGATAATGATAAAGATTGGATACAAACTATTATTTTCGTCGTATTTTTTTCTTGATAATGTTACCGTAAAACAAACCAAACGACCGTTTGTAGTGTATTATCGCGTTAGTTTGTACCGTCGGCGTTTTGTTAAATTTACATGAAGCCCTTTTATATAGACAAAATACGATTTTATTTTTATTGAAAATACTTTAATTCTGTCTCGTCAATAGTTATTGGCTTTTGTTTTTGACCGCCCAATCTTGATTAAGGGATCCGATATGGCAAATAAATTAATGAAAGAAATTAATAAAAGAAGCAAACATGTATGGGTATTAGAGATAGGGAAAACTTGATTTTGAAAATCAAGAATAAGGATGTTTAGTTTATATAAATGAATATATAAACTGAAGGATCGTGTCATAGCCTTTACCATGTCTTTTAATTATTTATTTTCAATATTACTTTATTTTCTTTGTTTTTTATATGAATATACCGTAGACGGCTCGACCGTCGGTTGACATAGCTTTAGTCCGAGCGGCCGGGACAAGCGGTAACACTTTAGCAGGAAACGACCGGACTCGTTTCATAAGCAGTTTATACGACACGATTCATTTTGGTAGAGTAAAAAATATTTTTTAAGCGCAAAACCAGATTGTTTAAAAAAAATCATTTACTTTAAAAAAAGTAAAATAATTATATAAGGTTTAGTTTTAAGATTTTCCTTCCCCTCCCTTAGATAGGTCGTGGAATTAAATTTTAGAATGTATTAAGATATATAAAAAGTTATATCGGAATATTCGTTTGTTGAGAATAGGTTAGTTGCAACAAAGTAGTATAAATGTAAATCTGCAGACTTATATCGGGACGCCATATCGGATGTACGTTTTTTATGCGTATTTGAGAATATTATTATTTAAATCTGGGCCCAGTTTTTCACAAGCGAGGACCATTGAGGTGTCCAAATCGATGGACGCGTACGGTTTCAATCGGGGCAACCGTCGACTGTGCTGTGAAACTTGCAGCCGTCGAATTATTGTGAATATTATATTGAGTTATTTTGGGAATTTAATTTAAGAAGGTACCTTCAGTAAAACCGGGATAGCGCCATAGGTCACACGTCGCCATAGGTCACACGTAGCCATAGGTCGCACGTCGCCATAGGTCGCACGTCGCCATAGGTCGCACGTCGCCATAGGTCGCATGTCGCCATAGGTCGCACGTCGCCATAGGTCGCACGTCGCCTTGGGTCGTACGTCGCTATATTCCTGCAAACAGGGCATACTTGGAGCGCTCTTGTGCCGGGCTGGGAAACTCCGGGTGTGCCCCGCTTACACAGGTGATTGTAAGTGCCATTTGTTTTTGGGTGGGCACAAGCGGTCAGTCTAGTGTTATTCTGGTATGGGACGCTGCGGGGGGAGCAAGAAAGAAAACTATAGCCCCCATCTGTGGTCTTGTATTTGGGGGGCAATAGTAGAGGCTGAATTACTGTAAATGTCGCGCTTGTTAGTCATCTAGTTATTTAGGGAATTGATTCAGTTTAAAGCAGAGGTAAATAAATTTTTCATTGTTTATCGTCACAATAGTTATTTTTTATGTTTTTCCACGCGTTACTTCATATTGTCTATATCATCGGGATCATCGATTCTGGCAAACTAATTTAGATTTCGAGTTACGTTTATTTCATTATAACAAGTACTACAACCAAAAAAATAGGAGACAGCACACACACATGGGTTAAGTTTGTTTTCAAGATAGCGTGTTCCGAAAAAACTATACAAAAAAAGTTCTTTATTTGGTAACATCTCAATCTTTCGACGTGTAGTTCTTTTTTTCTGTATTGTAGCATAATATATAAATGCTAGTTTTTCTTTCGTGTTTAATTTGAATAACATCGCGGTTTGAAGTTCATATAAGTACAGTTTATTCAAACACGAGCTCTTGGAAAACAAAATTAATTAAGTTCAATTGAAGGTCAAATTGACCTGAAATTGATTTGATATATATATATATATATATATATATATATATATATATATATATATATTCAATAGATAAGTCCTGGAATTTTCATACTCATAACCTTTCATACTCAAAACACAACATTAGTAACCAAAACTTTATTAGAAAACGGATATCCCCTCACCCTCATCAATTCCATTACCAATAAAAGACTTACCTACCATAAATCTAATCAATCCATCACCAAGTTGTTCCAGGATGTAATATTAAACCTACTTTTCACAGCATGCCTTACATTGAAGGCTTATTAGATTATGTTGCCAAATTACTCAAAGAAGAAAATATTTTTATTTCAGGAACAGTTTTATATTCTTTTAAAGAAATGTTTTCAAAAATTAAATCCACCACCTCTCCTAAATTTAATACTAACATAGTTTATTCAATCTTTTGCAAAAATTGTCAAAAACAATACATTGGCCAAACATCACAATACATCCATAAGAGAATGAGACAACATGAATTAAACGCCATTCATCATAAAAGTCGAAGTTTCCAAAGCACTCTTGTCCAACATTCCATTGAAAATTCACACATTTTTACCTTTGAACCCAATATTCAATATGGAAAGGATTGTACTTTTAAAAGACTTTTTTTTTAAAACAGTTTAATCTTTTTGAATTCGTCACATTGTGTTAATAAAAGATCAGATCATAATATCATTTATGATTCGTATATAAATTTTTTAAACCTAATTAAAAACGATTGATCCTTTAATAATTTTGTATGTATCTATACATGTATATATGAAGTAATATATGTACATCCATATATGTGCTTATATGTATGTTTTTGTATATGCACTACATACATGTACTTGCGTGTAAGTTCATGTATATGATTGTATGTACATGAATATATAGATATATGCATATATATGTATGTGTATATGCATGTATGTGTATGTTGGTGTGTATATGTATGTGCATATATATACATAATAATATTTCACAGCATTTTCTAAGGCAATGCATTCCCATTTTGTGTAAATTACCAATACAAGAACCATAAAAAAATATTTTTGCCTAAGTCCGTGTATATTCCTTACATCTGGCCGACAGAACTGCATTACAGTGTGTTACAAAAGTCAAAACATTCACAAATATTCTCGGGAACAAAAAATATTAGTGATATGGATATATAAACTATTAGAGGTAAATAATTTTTGCTTCTCAATTTTATATAAAACCTTTTTTAGTTAATTTTTGTTACTCTTTACACTGGTACATAATCCATTCCTTCATACTTTTCCTAAATAATCTGTAATAATATATATATATATATATATATATATAATATATATATATATATATATATATATATATATCTATATATATATACATATATATATATATATATATATATATATATATATCTATATATATATATATAAATCTCGTGTCACGATGTTGGTTCGCGATGGACGCCCAAACTACTGTACCGATTTTAAATTTTATTGGCTCAACGTGTGCATATATATCCAACTTAGGTTATAGGAAATTTTGAAAAGTAAATTTAAAATATAAATATATAATTTTTATAAATTTCTAAAAATTTTGACAGAAAATGGCCAAAAAAAAAAACAAAACACTAAAATGACAAATGTCAAATTTTATGGAAAACTCGAGAAATAAGGATTTATGATTTTTGAAAAAAAAATTTGACTGTTCAAAAAATTTAATTCAAAAACATATACATATATAGATATACCCAGCATTTATATCCAAATTAGATGAAATGCTATATTCATAATCACAATTTATAGTTTTAAATCTAATGAAAAGTCAATGTTTATAAATTTGAATAAATGTTGACATGAAAATCGTCAAATGTCATTTGTCAGTATTTATGAAAATAATTATATAAATATATTTACAATTTATATTTATTTGATTAGCTTACCAAATTATTTCGGATACCAAAACTTCATCAAAACCTTATAGATCAGAGATCACAATAAAAAAGCGACATATTGAATTTAAAATTAATCATAAACAAAAATTTGACATTTCACAAAAAAAATGTTTAACGACTTCAATAAGAAACAAATAAATTAATTATTCCAAGTTATATTGCCGAACAAATTATAGATACAACACAATATTGTAAAATAAATATTATATATTAATTTTCGACCAAAAAGGAAATATTTTGACATTTACAAATATACTGCATATTGAATATATAAAATTGACATTCACTATTTTTCAATTAAATGAAAATGTAAAAAATCAAATATTTATATAAAAAATGGTATATTCAGATAAAGATACTGATTTGTTAATTTAGACTGAAACCTGATTTATTCATTAATTTAAAAAAAAATTGACATAAACAAAATTAAAATAAACAAAACACCTGCATCATGCGTTGGAATTAATTATCGAAGTGTAAAGAAATTTGTGTAATTAAAATAAAATATTATTATTATATGAGTTGAGATAAATTTTGATTGCCATCGCAAACGTTAATCATACAGAAAATTGTAACCTCTTAAATGGAATAGTACAATCTGAAGGTATCATTGCAATCTGACAAATACAAACTAGACAAACTAAATATTATATCATATTATATTAAATTTCGATCCAAAAGAAAATATTTTGACAGTTATAATTAATTTGAAATGAAATGCAAATGTCAAAAATCAGATCTTTATGTAAAAAAATATTTATTTCCACAATATTCCAATATGAATTTGCACTTTTTTATGAATTTAACAATCATATAATATATTCATTGATGACTTAAAATAATTATTAATTTATAAAAAATAAATATTGACGTATTTGACATGACAAAAGTATAATAAACAAAACGCTATGATGCGAGTGAATTAATTTTTGAAGTATGAAATGTCAAATAATTTTGAAATTATAACAAGTTTTTAACTATTTGTCAGAAAGAATATATTTTATTACAAATTCATACCCATATCAAGCACCAAAGTAATAAATACTATTTAACTTGCAGAGAGAAACAAATAATCATTCACTAAATAACATAATTAAAATAGAGAAATGCAAACTAATACACAAAATGAAATTTAACCGAATTAAAACAAGTGCAACAATAGACACAAATCAAGATATACATGAACACTACACAAGACAACACAACAATTTTCACATTGAACGC
Organism: Ctenocephalides felis; assembly: GCF_003426905.1. NCBI lineage: Eukaryota > Metazoa > Arthropoda > Insecta > Siphonaptera > Pulicidae > Ctenocephalides > Ctenocephalides felis. The sequence continues at coordinate 57,653,002 of NW_020537646.1, read as the reverse complement.
AATAGAAAAAAGAATTTGAGAGAAAATGTCATATGGAGTGCTACCAAAATATATAACGAATTGCCAGACTATATTAAGATGACCAATGATAATGATAATTTTAAAAGAAAAATAAAGAAGTACTATATGGAAATTGAAGAAAAAGAAGACTGAAGAGTTATATATAGATATTATATTAATGAAATAGATATTATAGTCAAATGAAATGTAAATATTATATGAAAACTGTTTTTCATAATCTCTCATACCAGGCACCTCTGTCTGACTGAGATATGAAAATAATGTATATATGTAAATAAATAAATAAATAAATAAATAAAATGACATATTATTCATAGACAATATGATTTTAATGCATATTTTAATTATATGTATGTTTTATATAAATATCGAATAAATATATTTATGATTCACTTGATTTCAATGAAAATAATTCAATGCCAAAATAAAAAGTATACATCTAAAATTATAGTCTAAATATTACAATTTTGATAAAAAATCATCCATTATTTTACAGTACGAAAATTGATAAAAAATTAATAAAAGTGCCAAAAATCAAACATTTTTTAGATTTGGACTCAAATTTCTCAGAACTTTATCCATGTTAGTTTCAGGGATAGTATGAATATCAATTTGCAGTCGAAAATTTATATGATAAGTGATTAAAACATTATAGATCACAATAAAAAAGCGACATATTGAATTTAACATTAATCATAAACAAAATTCTGACAGTTCAAAAAAAAATGAATTTTTAACGACTTCAATAAGATACAAATAAATTAATTATTCCAAGTTATGTAGGCAATATTGGCAATCAAATTATGTAGGTATATAGGCAATATTGGCAATCAAATTATAGATATAAATTATATCATATTATATTAAATTTCGAACCAAAAAGGAAATATTTTGGCATTTAAAAATTTAGTGCATATTGGATATATGAAATTGACATTCAATATTTTTAAATTAAATGCAAAAGTAAAAAATCTGATATTTATATAAAAATTATATATTTAGATAATGGTACTGCGATGATTCAGACTAAAATCTAATTTATTCATTGATTAAAATTATTTCACTATTTGACATAAATAAAAATAAAATAAAAAAAACACGATGATGCGTTGGAATTAATTATCGAAGTGTAAAGAAATTTGTGTAATAAAAATATAACATTATTATTAATAAAATATATCATGTATATTATAAGAACTTCTGCAATTCGGCAAAATATTTTTGATGGCAAAACAGCGTTTGCCGGGTCAGCTAGTATATATATATATATATATATATATATATATATATATAGCGAGAGGTTTTTCTTCAGATGGTGAAATAATATAATAAAATTGTTTCTTGGGCATCCATCCAGTAATTAAAAAACAGTTTTAATGAAACATGTTTTTATTTAGAGAACATATGTTTCGGGTCTTGATTTGACCCATCTTCAGTGCTACAATTAAATAATTCAGGGTTACAAATTAAAACAATATAAAAAATACATAATTAACAGACAAAAATAAGTAAAACAATGTATATGAAAAGTATATATCAAAAACAACAATAAAATAAACAAATGTAAAGAAACTCACCATACAAATAAACTTTGAAAAATAACACAAAAACACACAAAATTGCACGAAAAAAAAAATATGAAATAAAAAATTGATAAAACGTCGAGTTATGAAAATTTAAAAAAAATTGTAAAATTAAAATAAATGATATATTTTATTATAAAAAAGCTTATTCCAAACGAACATGTTGTCAGTTTGGAAAATGTGTTACGTGTGTGTACGAGAGTAAAATGTGTGCGTACATGTTTGCGGAAAATAGTGGAAACTGTATCGTCATTGGAAGAGAGAACGGGATAGAGAGAATTTTAGTGGTTTCATATTACGAAAATTTTCTCAGCGATCATGCGCAGTAGGAACATAGAAAAAATATACATGTGTAAGCAATCCATAATCAACGGTTAAACATAATATGTGGATCAAAATAAATATATAGAAACATAATAAAACCATGATAGGCAATGTAAAAAATGAAAAAATATGTGATGAAGAGAAATTTATTAAGAAAAAGTAATGATATTAACTGAAAAACGATAATAGTTATGGAACGATAATAGTTATATAAAAAATTGTAACATAATATATATATATATATATATATATATATATATATATATATATATATATATATGTTTATATACGCAAAACAATAAATGTATATATGTATACACATACACATACACATATATGCAAACACATGCACACATATAAATATACAACATATATGTAAACACATATATATATATATATGTATATATACATATACATACAAATGTGCATACACATATATATCTATAAACACATACATGTAAACATATATATACATGCACATATACTCATATATACACATACATATATATATATATATATATATATATATATATATATATATGTATGTGATATATAGTATATGCATGTATATATGTTTACATGTATGTGTGTATAGATATATATGTGTATACATTTGTATGTATATGTATATATACATATATATATATATATATGTGTTTACATATATGTTGTATATTTATATGTGTGCATGTGTTTGCATATATGTGTATGTGTATGTGTATACATATATACATTTATTGTTTTGCGTATATAAACATATATATGCGTTTATTGTTTAGCGTATATATATATATATATATATATATGTATGTGTATATATGAGTATATGTGCATGTATATATATGTTTACATGTATGTGTTTATAGATATATATGTGTATGCACATTTGTATGTATATGTATATATACATATATATATATATATATATATGTGTTTACATATATGTTGTATATTTATATGTGTGCATGTGTTTGCATATATGTGTATGTGTATGTGTATACATATATACATTTATTGTTTTGCGTATATAAACATATATATATTAATATATATATATATATATATATATATATTATGTTACAATTTTATATAACTATTATCGTTCCATAACTATTATCGTTTTTCAGTTAATATCATTACTTTTTCTTAATAAATTTCTCTTCATCACATTTTTTTCATTTTTTACATTGCCTATCATGGTTTTATTATGTTTCTATATATTTATTTTGATCCACATATTATGTTTAACCGTTGATTATGGATTGCTTACACATGTATATTTTTTCTATGTTCCTACTGCGCATGATCGCTGAGAGAAAATTTTCGTAATATGAAACCACTAAAATTCTCTCTATCCCGTTCTCTCTTCCAATGACGATACAGTTTCCACTATTTTCCGCAAACATGTACGCACACATTTTACTCTCGTACACACACGTAACACATTTTCCAAACTGACAACATGTTCGTTTGGAATAAGCTTTTTTATAAATAAAATATCATTTATTTTAATTTTACAATTTTTTTAATTTTCATAACTCGACGTTTTATCAATTTTTTTTATTCATATTTTTTTTCGTGCAATTTTGTGTGTTTTTGTGTTATTTTTCAAAGTTTATTTGTATGGTGAGTTTCTTTACATTGTTTATTTTATGTTGTTTTGATATATACTTTTCATATACATTGTTTTACTTATTTTGTCTGTTAATTATGTATTTTTTATATTGTTTTAATTTGTAACCCTGAATTATTTAATTGTAGCACTGAAGATGGGTCAAATCAAGACCCGAAACATATGTTCTCTAAATAAAAACATGTTTCATTAAAACTGTTTTTAATTACTGGATGGATGCCCAAGAAACAATTTTATTATATATTCACCATCTGAAGAAAAAACTCTCGCTTATATATATATATATATATATATATATATATATATATATATATATACTAGCTGACCCGGCAAACGCTGTTTTGCCATCAAAAATATTTTGCCGAATTGCAGAAGTTCTTATAATATACATGATTATTTTATTAATAATAATGTTTATTTTTATTACACAAATTTCTTTACACTTCGATAATTAATTCCAACGCATCATCGTGTTTTTTTTATTTTATTTTATTTATGTCAAATAGTGAAATAATTTTAATCAATGAATAAATTAGATTTAGTCTGAATCATCGCAGTACCATTATCTAAATATATAATTTTATATAAATATCAGAGATTTTTACTTTTGCATTTAATTTAAAAATATTGAATGTCAATTTCATATATCCAATATGCACTAAATTTTTAATGCCAAAATATTCCTTTTTGGTTCGAATTTAATATAATATGATATAATTTATATCATAATTTGATTGCCAATATTGCCTATATACCTACATAATTTGATTGCCAATATTGCCTACATAACTTGGAATAATTAATTATTTGTATCTTATTGAAGTCGTTAAAAATTCATTTTTTTTTGAACTGTCAGAATTTTGTTTATGATTAATGTTAAATTCAATATGTCGCTTTTTTATTGTGATCTATAATGTTTTAATCACTTATCATATAAATTTTCGACTGCAAATTGATATTCATACTATCCCTGAAACTAACATGGATAAAGTTCTGAGAAATTTGAGTCCAAATCTAAAAAATGTTTGATTTTTGGCACTTTTATTAATTTTTTATCAATTTTCGTACTGTAAAATAATGGATGATTTTTTATCAAAATTGTAATATTTAGACTATAATTTTAGATGTATACTTTTTATTTTGGCATTGAATTATTTTCATTGAAATCAAGTGAATCATAAATATATTTATTCGATATTTTATATAAACATACATATAATTAAATATGCATTAAAATCATATTGTCTATGAATAATATGTCATTTTATTTATTTATTTATTTATTTATTACATATATACATTATTTTCATATCTCAGTCAGACAGAGGTGCCTGGTATGAGAGATTTATGAAAAACAGTTTTCATATAATATTTACATTTCATTTGACTATAATATCTATTTCATTAATATAATATCTATATATAACTCTTCAGTCTTCTTTTTCTTCAATTTCCATATAGTACTTCTTTATTTTTCTTTTAAAATTATCATTATCATTGGTCATCTTATATAGTCTGGCAATTCGTTATATATTTTGGTAGCACTCCATATGACATTTTCTCTCAAATTCTTTTTTCTATTGCGTTCAATGTGAAAATTGTTGTGTTGTCTTGTGTAGTGTTCATGTATATCTTGATTGTGTCTATTGTTGCACTTGTTTTAATTCGGTTAAATTCATTTTTGTGTATTAGTTTGCATTTCTCTATTTTAATTATGTTATTTAGTGAATGATTATTTGTTTCTCTCTGCAAGTTAAATAGTATTTATTACTTTGGTGCTTGATATGGGTATGAATTTGTAATAAAATATATTCTTTCTGACAATAGTTAAAAACTTGTTATAATTTCAAAATTATTTGACATTTCATACTTCAAAAATTAATTCACTCGCATCATAGCGTTTTGTTTATTATACTTTTGTCATGTCAAATACGTCAATATTTATTTTTTATAAATTAATAATTATTTTAAGTCATCAATGAATATATTATATGATTGTTAAATTCATAAAAAAGTGCAAATTCATATTGGAATATTGTGGAAATAAATATTTTTTTACATAAAGATCTGATTTTTGACATTTGCATTTCATTTCAAATTAATTATACTGTCAAATATTTTTCTTTTGGATCGAAATTTAATATAATATGATATAATTTAGTTTGTCTAGTTTGTATTTGTCAGATTGCAATGATACCTTCAGATTGTACTATTCCATTTAAGAGGTTACAATTTTCTGTATGATTAACGTTTGCGATGGCAATCAAAATTTATCTCAACTCATAATAATAATATTTTATTTTAATTACACAAATTTCTTTACACTTCGATAATTATTCCAACGCATGATGCAGGTGTTTTGTTTATTTTAATTTTGTTTATGTCAATTTTTTTTTAAATTAATGAATAAATCAGTTTCAGTCTAAATTAACAAATCAGTATCTTTATCTGAATATACCATTTTTTATATAAATATTTGATTTTTTACATTTTCATTAATTGAAAAATAGTGAATGTCAATTTTATATATTCAATATGCAGTATATTTGTAAATGTCAAAATATTTCCTTTTTGGTCGAAAATTAATATATAATATTTATTTACAATATTGTGTTGTATCTATAATTTGTTCGGCAATATAACTTGGAATAATTAATTTATTTGTTTTCTTATTGAAGTCGTTAAACATTTTTTTTGTGAAATGTCAAATTTTTGTTTATGATTAATTTTAAATTCAATATGTCGCTTTTTTATTGTGATCTCTGATCTATAAGGTTTTGATGAAGTTTTGGTATCCGAAATAATTTGGTAAGCTAATCAATAAATATAAATTGTAAATATATTTATATAATTATTTTCATAAATACTGACAATGACATTTGACGATTTTCATGTCAACATTTATTCAATTTATAACATTGACTTTTCATTAGATTTAAAACTATAAATTGTGATTATGAATATAGCATTTCATCTAATTTGGATATAAATGCTGGGTATATCTATATATGTATATGTGTTTTGAATTAAATTTTTTGAACAGTCAATTTTTTTTTCAAAAATCATAACTCCTTATTTCTCGAGTTTTCCATAAAATTTGACATTTGTCATTTTAGTGTTTTGTTTTTTTTTTGGCCATTTTCTTCTGTCAAAATTTTTAGAAATTTATAAAAATTATATATTTATATTTAAATTTACTTTTCAAAATTTCCTATAACCTAAGTTGGATATATCAACACGTTGAGCCAATAAAATTTAAAATCGGTACAGTAGTTTGGGCGTCCATCGCGAACCAACATCGTGACACGAGATTTATATATATATAATAG
>NW_020537646.1:57614383-57645112 GCF_003426905.1 Ctenocephalides felis | reverse complement strand
TCACTTGAATTTATCGATTTTATTAGTGATTTTATAACTAATCACTTAATTATTAATATTAAATTCAATCACTTGAACTATAGATTTGATTTTAATTAATAATTTACTTTGATATTTTAGCGAACTGTATGTTGCTGGTTGATTAATTTACGTGAACATCCAAAAGATCACTTAAAATTATTAATTTATTTATTTGTGTCCGTTGGAAAGTTTACACTTTTAAATGTTCTATAATTGAACTCTTGGTGTGATCTGTGATTATTAAATAAAATGCGACGTTTGATATTAATATATATATATATATATATCTAATATATATAAATATAATATATATATATATATATAAATAATATATATTATATATATATATAGGACGCTATTTAAACTACCATTCCTATCCCACCACCCCCCAAATCTACCAAGATTGCATCCATCATCAACTTACTAGATCATGCCATCCTTCTTTCTCATCCATCACATTGGGAAAAAAATATTAATTTGATATATTCTACCCTTCAAAATAATTCCTATCCACTACAACTTTTACGCTCAGTAATAAATAATAGATTACCCTTTCTTCGTATAAATTCCGTACAGCTTCCTCATTTACCTCCCAATCACAACAAAATAGTATCATTTCACAAAACTTGTGAAGCCTCCCGAAAATTCACTATCTATCAATTCCTTCATCTCATTACCGTACATTGACTGCCTTTTCCACTCATGGAAAAAACTTTTTTCATCCGTTGGTCTGAAGCTAGTGTGTTTCGACTGGACACACTCTCTCAGACTTATACACTAATTTAAAAACTCCTACCCCTATTTCCCGCACTTCAACATCGTATTGTCATTGATTGTAATGATTGTTCAAGCTGTTTTTTGAGAAACTTCACAATTTCTCTCAAAAAGAATGCGCCAACACGAACTTAATAGTTTGAACAGAAACAAAATAAAACCATGATCACCGAGCATGTCTCCAAATTTAACATTCTTTTAATTTCACCAATCCAAGAGTTATTCATCGTGAATCTAACATTTTACGCAGGAAGTTCGCTGAGAGTATTTTCATACAAATATTACCTTCTATTACAAACGATTTGATTCGGCTTCTCTTTGCAATATTTACCGCGATGCTTCAAATAATTTTTTCAATATGCGCAATACATCCTAACATTTTCTTTTATGTATTCTACATATTCTTTTGTGTATGCATATATGTGTATGTGTATGTGTTACATATATTACATTTATTGTTGCGTTTATATATACATATATATGTTATGTTATAATTTTTTATGTACTTTTATCGTTCCATAACTATTATCGTTTTTCTGTTAATATCTATACTTTTTCCTAATAATTTTCTCTTCATTCACATATTTTGGGATTTGATTATGGATGTCTTGCACATGTATAAATTTTTTACTATGTTCCTACTGCGCATTGATCGTTGAGAAAATCTTCGTAATATGGAACCACCAAAATTCTCTCTATCCCGTTCTCTCACCAATGACGATACAGTTTCCAGTATTTCCGCAAACACGTTCGCACACATTTTACTCTCGTACACACTCGTAATACAATTCCAAACTAACAACATGTTCGTTTGGAATAAGCTTTTTTATAATAAAATATATCATTCATTTTAATTTTACAATTTTTTTAAAAAATTTTCATAACTCGACGTTTCATCATCAATTTTTTATTTCACTTTTATTTATTTTTCGTGCAATTTTGTGTTTTGTGTTGTTTTTCAAAGTTTATTTGTATGGTGAGTTTCTTTACATTGTTTATTTTATGGTTGTTTTTTTCATATACTTTTCATATACACTGTTTTACTTATTTTTGTCTGTTAATTATGTATTTTTTTATTTTGTTTTTAATTTGTAACCCTGAATTATTTAATTGTAGCACTGAAGATGGGTCAAATCCAGACCCGAAACGTATGTTCTCTATAAATAAAACATTTTTCATTAAAACTGTTTTTTAATTACTGGATGGATGCCCAAGAAACAATTTTATTATATTATTTCACCATCTGAAGAAAAACCTCTCGCTTTATATATATATATATATATATATATATATATAATGATTGTTTCTTGGGCATCCATCCAGTAATTAAAAAACAGTTTAATGAAAAATGTTTTTATTTTAAGAACATACGTTTCGGGTCCTGATTTGACCCATCTTCAGTGCTATAATTAAACTAGTTGGTTTGGTATTTAGCCTTGAGGCAAATTACATGAACTTCCCGATATGTGTAAATAATCAACTTGATCAAAAAAATGTGTAAATAATATACTTCATCAATCCTACTTTTAAAAAAAAACGATAATAATTTTAGCAAAGTTTGACGAATTTTCAAAATTAAACTACTTGTTGTAAGGCCGTAATATTACAGTAAGTTCTATAAGACCATGATGTATATCGTCAAAAAAAGTTCCATGAAAAACGGCTTAAATTTTTTTTTAACAGTTAATTACAAGAAAACGGCTCGGTAGATTTTCACCTAAAATTAATCAGCATCATTCCCGAAGATATCTTTCGAACAGTTTTTGATTTTTCAAAATCGGTTCGGTAGGATGAGCTTAAATGTGGACGAAAATTTAACACTTTTTTTCAACATTTAATTACAAGAAAACGGCTCGGTAGATTTTCACCTAAAATTAATCAGCATCATTCCCAAATGATATCTTTCGAACAGTTTTTGATTTTTCAAAATCGGTTCGGTAGGATGAGCTTAAATGTGGACGAAAATTTAACACTTTTTTTCAACATTTAATTACAAGAAAACGGCTCGGTAGATTTTCACCTGAAATTAATCAGCATCATTCCCAAATGATATCTTTCGAACAGTTTTTGATTTTTCAAAATCGGTTCGGTAGGATGAGCTTAAATGTGGACGAAAATTTAACACTTTTTTTCAACATTTAATTACAAGAAAACGGCTCGGTAGATTTTCACCTAAAATTAATCAGCATCATTCCCAAATGATATCTTTCGAACAGTTTTTGATTTTTCAAAATCGGTTCGGTAGGATGAGCTTAAATGTGGACGAAAATTTAACACTTTTTTTCAACATTTAATTACAAGAAAACGGCTCGGTAGATTTTCACCTAAAATTAATCAGCATCATTCCCAAATGATATCTTTCGAACAGTTTTTAATTTTTCAAAATCGGTTCGGTAGGATGAGCTTAAATGTGGACGAAAATTTAACACTTTTTTTCAACAGTTAATTACAAGAAAACGGCTCGGTAGATTTTCACCTAAAATTAATCAACATCATTCCTAAATGATATCTTTCGAACAGTTTTTGATTTTTTAAAATCGGTTCGGTAGGATGAGCTTAAATGTGGACGAAAATTTAACACTTTTTTTCAACAGTTAATTACAAGAAAACGGTTCGGTAGATTTTCACCTAAAATTAATCAGCATCATTCCCAACTAATATCTTTCGAACAGTTTTTGATTTTTTAATTCGGTTCGGTAGGATGAGCTTAAATGTGGACGAAAAGTTCAACACTTTTTCTCAAATTACAAAGAAACGGCTTGGTAGATCGTTGCACAAAACTGACAAACGATAGTCCTCACCGAAATACATCAAATGGCTTTTAAATTTCTAAAATCGGTTCAGGCGTTTTTGAGAAAACGTCGATCAAAAGTCTAATTTTGACAAATGCCAAAAAGACCATACTGATTTTTGCAAACTTTGACGAATTTTTAAAGCTAAACCAGTTGTCGTAGGGCCGTAATATTTTAGTATGACCTAGAAAACTATGGTATCTATCGTCAAAAAAATAATCATAAAAATCGTCAAAATTTTTTTTTTAAAAACTTTATTACAAGAAAACGGCCCGGCCGATCTTTACCAAAAACTAATCAGCACGATTCCCAACCAATATCTATCGAACGGTTTTTGAATTTTCAGAATCGATTCAGAATTGCGGGCTAAAACGTGGACGAAAAATTTTTCACTTTTCTGCAATTTACAAAGAAACGGCCCGGCCGATCGCCGCACAAACTCAGAGACGATAGTCCTCATCGAGATACATCAAATGGCTTTTAAATTTTTGAAATCGGTCCAACCGTTTTGGAGAAAACGTCGATTTACGGCAAAAAATCTGTTCACACACACACACACACACACATACACACACACACACATACACACACACACATACTTTTTCCAAATTTGGTCTCATTCGATTCAGAATGGCTCGAAACGTCGAGAAAACATAAAATTAGCGATTCGGATTTTTTGATGAAAACATAAACTTCTCCTTCGGGAAGTTAATAATTCAGGGTTACAAATTAAAACTATATAAAAAATACATAATTAACAACCAAAAATAAGTAAAACAATGTATATGAAAAGTATATATGAAAAACAACCATAAAATAAACAAATGTAAAGAAATTCACCATACAAATAAATATTGAAAAACAACACAGACACAAAATTGCACGAAAAAATAAATAAATGTGAAATAAAAAATTGATGAAACGTCTAGTTATGAAAAATTTAAAAAAATGTAAAATTAAAATAAATGATATATTTCATTATAAAAAAGCTTATTCCAAACGAACATGTTGTTAGTTTGGAAATTGTATTACGAGTGTGTACGAGAGTAAAATGTGTGCGTAAGTGTTTGCGGAAAATAGTGGAAACTGTATCGTCATTGGTGAGAGAACGGGATAGAGAGAATTTTAGTGGTTTCATATTACGAAGATTTTCTCAACAATCATGCGCAGTAGGAACATAGTAAAAATATATACATGTGTAAGACATCCATAATCAAATCCAAAAAATGTGAATAAAGAGAAAATTATTAAGAAAAAGTATAGATATTAACAGAAAAACGATAATAGTTATGGAACGGTAATAGTTACAATGAAAAATTAATATAACATATATATGTATATATAAACGCAAAACAATAAATGCATATATGTATACGCATACACATACAAGTATATGTAAACACATGTAACACATATAAATGTACAAAATATATGCAAACACATATATACATACACATATACACATACATATACATGTGCATACCCACTAGAGATGGGTCGTTGACGGTTTTGCCGTCAACGAAACGAAACGGTTATCGGGGTTTCGTCAACTAGTTAAATAACTAGTTATTTTTCAACTATAGTTATTTTTAACGATTCAACGCTGGCAACGTTAAGAAACTGATAGTTGAAATAACTGTTTCATTGAAAGTTGGTAATATGAAGTTTGTTCTTATAAAAGTCAAGTTGACGTTGGATTTGATGAATAAAAAGAAATAAATGTGAATTGTCACATTTATTACACACACACACCTATATATATATATATATATATATATATATATATAATAAATAAAGGTTTAATTTAAAAAACTTAAATATTTTCATTACAGCAAAGCCATATACTAAAACATCGAATTTACATGTTATATAAAAATAGCAATATAAAAATGTATAGTTATATAAAATGTTATGAAAAATAAAAAATCAATTTTCAGGTTTAGTTTAAAAAAATTATTACAAGACAAATGCTATGAGATTTTTATGAAAAATATTAACCATTGAAAACTATAATAAATGTAACTGATTTTCTAAAATTAAACGATTTGGCGCGCGTTGCAAGTTTCTTTTAAGATGTACATGTACATTTGCAATATTATAAAAGCAGTAGCCTAACAATAAGCGATTTTCATAGTATTAGTTGATCCTTTCCGACGCAGGTACCTGCCTACGTTCGTTTTCAACAACGAACGAATTCCTATATCGTTGAAAAAACTAACTGGCCGCCATGTTTTCAACTGCTTCGAAACCAGTTGATTTTCAACTAGATATTTCGTTGCGACGAAACGGTTAGTTAGTTAACGAAGAAGAAACGGTTGAAAATAACCGTTCGTTGATTCAACGCCCATCACTAATACCCACCTACATCTACATATACATGTAAACATATATATACATGTTCATATACACATACATACACATACATACATATATATATACATGTATATATACACATATATACATATACATATATATACACATACATACATATACATATACATATAACATACAAAAAAGAAATGTTAGGATGTATTGCGCTTATTGAAAAAATTATTTGAAGCATCGCGGTAAATATTGCAAAGAGAAGCCGAATCAAATCGTTTGATAATAGAAGGTAATATTTGTATGAAAATACTCTCAGCGAACTTTCTGCGTAAAGTGTTAGCTTCTCGATGAACAACTTTTGGATTGGTGAAATTAAAAGAATGTTTAAATTTGGAGACATGCTCGGTGATCATGGTTTTATTTTGTTTCCTGTTCAAACTATTAAGTTCGTGTTGGCGCATTCTTTTTGAGAGAAATTGTGAAGTTTCTCCAACATAACAGCTTGAACAACATTACAATCTATGACAATATACGATTACAATCAATGACATATACGACGTTTGACGTGCGGGAAATAGGGGTAGGAGTTTCTAAATTAGTGTATAAGTCTGTGAGAGTGTGTCCAGTCGAACACACTAGCTTCATACCAACGGATGAAAAAGTTTTTTCCATGAGTGGAAAAGGCAGTCAATGTACGGTAATGAGATGAAGGAATTGAGAGCTAGTGAATTTTCAGGAACAGGGTTAAGGTTTTATGAAATGATACTATTTTGTTGTGATTGGAAGATGTACGGAATTTATTACGAAGAAAGGGTAATCTATTATTTATTACTGAGCGTAAAAGTTGTAGAGGATAGGAATTATTTTTGAAAGGTAGAATATATCAAATTAATATTTTTTTCCCAATGTGATGGATGAGAAAGAAGGATGGCATGATCTAGTAAGTATGATGGATGCAATCTTGGTAGATTTGGGGTGATAGGAATGGTAGTTTAAATAGCGTCCAGACCAAGTGGATTTTTGATACCAACATGTAGTGATGGAGTTGTTATTTGTAGAAAGGGTAATATCTAAAAAATTAATGGAGTTGTTGAGTCTCTACGGTAAAACAAAGGTGTGAGTCGAAATTATTAAAAGAATTTAGGAAATTGGTTATGTTATAAGTAGGAATGCAAGTTAAAATGTCGTCAACGTAACGTTTGTAAAAAAGAGGTACATAAGACAAAGTATTAAGAGTAGAGTTCTCTAGGAATTGCATACAAAGTTCAGCAAGTGGGGCACTCAAACTGGAACCCATTGGAGTGCCAAATTTTTGTTTAAAAAAGGAGTCGTTGAACGAAAAATAAGTATTGGAAATAACGAATTTAATACATTTTAGGAACCAAGAAAAATTGATATCTGTGTGTTTGCTGATATCAACCCATTTATGGTCTATGGCAGAGAGGATAAGGTCAGGTGAAATGTTAGTGAAGAGGGAAACAACATCTAAACTTATAAAGGAAAAATCAGATGGTACATTAAGGGAGTTAAGTTTGGGAATGAGTTCGAAAGAATTTTTGACAAAATGGGGAAAATTTTGAGTGATATTGGACAAAATTGAACTAATAAATTTGGATAATTTGCAAAGAGGGGAATTTAAGTCAGCAACTATTGGTCGAAGAGGAAAACCATCTTTGTGGATTTTGGGAAGACAATAAAGTTTTGGGGAAATGGGATTGTAAGTTTTTAATTGTAGAGAGAGAGGTTTGGGAATTTGTTTGTTTTCTATGAGTGAATCAATAAATTTCAAAGTATTCCGATTTATAAGGTCGGTGGGATCTGAATTTATAGGCTCGGAGGCTGATAGCTAGGAGGGACATGGATTTGGAAATATAGTCAACTTTGTTCATGATAACCGTGATGTTACCCTTATCTGCCCTGGTAACAACAATTTCTGGGTGTTGTTTGATAAAGGATTTGCAAAAGTGGATATCTTTGAGAAGTTCTTTATGTTGATGAAAGTTAGAAATGTCAAATTTGAAAAATGAATTAAGTTGGTTGCAAAAAATAGATTTAATGCGGTTTTTTTCATTGATATCTTTTAAATTGCGTAAACTATATTCTAAAGAGCTAAGTGTTTTGACAAAATTAAACGATTTTTTCTGTTGTGGAATGGAAAATTTAGGACCTAATGCTAAAATGTTCAAAACATTGGATGGGATGTCTAAATCTGAAATGTTTTTAACCCATTTATTGATGATATCAGGGTTTATATTTAATTTGGATTCGTTAGACTTTTTCGAATAAAGAGTATTGAATTTTTTTATGAAGGATTTTTTTGACATATTAAAAGAATTATTGAATCTAGAGTTTTCGAAATCTAAAAAATTGTTAATGTCAATGTGATTATTAATAGTGGAAAATAAGAATTGGATTTTATAATTTAGAGATTTATTTATGTTATCAATAGAGGTAATGCAATGTTTGATTTCTAGATTCAGCAACATAAAGGAAGAAAGCTTTTTATTTTTAAAATAATTGGAATTTAGATGATCAAAGTTTGTTAATTTAAAATCAAAGGATTTTGGTAGGAGTCTTTCTTTGCGACAACGAAGTAAAAAAGTTCTTTTGTTGGTGACGATAGCCAGTTTTGAGAAAAGATTTGAAATAGTTTTAAATAAAATGAGTTTGGTAGGTCCATAGCAATGGAAAATGTACTCGAAAAAAGATGGAAAAGAGTAAGGAATGCATTGTGTAAAACTATTATGAAAATAATTGTTGTAACGGTAAAATGACGAACTATTGAAATTATTATAATTTTGTGTGAAAGTTGGATATTGATATGAGGAACGATTATTATGTCTTACCTTATTTGTATGAAGAGCACTATTTACATATACAGTAGTGAAATTATAATTATTTTGAAAATTCATGTTGTTAAAATTAAAAAACACTTGTAAAAGTTCTTGAATATGATCAAAATCTTGGATTTGTAACTTCAGTGTAGTATTGGTTCTGAGTGTCCTAACAAGGAAGTCTTGATATGTAGGTTTGCAACAATTCTTGAGGAAATATGTTGAGTATTAAAACTTGTAGAATATTTGAAAATCAGTGTCTTGAGAATGAACAAAAAATCTTGAATATTTTATGTCGAAATTGTCCAATTTTTCAGCCCTTGGATTATATAAAGCGAGAGGTTTTTCTTCAGATGGTGAAATAATATAATGAAATTGTTTCTTGGGCATCCATCCAGTAATTAAAAAACAGTTTTAATGAAAAATGTTTTTATTTTAAGAACATACGTTTCGGGTTCTGATTTGACACATCTTCAGTGCTATAATTAAATAATTCAGGGTTACAAATTAAAACAATATAAAAAATACATAATTAACAACCAAAAATAAGTAAAACAATGTATATGAAAAGTATATATGAAAAACAACCATAAAATAAACAAATGTAAAGAAACTCACCATACAAATAAATTTTGAAAAACAACACAAAGACACAAAATTGTACGAAAAAATAAATAAATGTGAAATAAAAAATTGATGAAACGTCTAGTTATGAAAAATTTAAAAAAATGTAAAATTAAAATAAATGATATATTTTATTATAAAAAAGCTTATTCCAAACGAACATGTTAGTTTGGAAATTGTATTACGAGTGTGTACGAGAGTAAAATGTGTGCGTATTTGTATTTTCTTGTTCGACATGTTCGTTCGTGTTCGTTCGTTAGGTGTGGACGCACCTTTAAGGTGCGTCCACACCTAATGTCGAACAAGAAAATACAAAGAAGAACGAACAGGAACACGAACGAACGCGAAAAATTCCAAACGAACTTGAACAAACGCTTAAAAGCAGTGAGCGCTTGAATTTTCGTTGTTCGTAGATGTTCCGTGAAACGCCAGTTTTATTATTGATTTGGATGTAAGCTTTAATCATACGTCATTTTCAGTGGTTTTTGTGTGATTTTTGTTCGTGTATATTTTGTAAATATACTGTAAATAAATTATTCAATTAATTTCACTCAGTTTTTGTATTTATTATTTATATTTTGAGTCGTTTTCTTTCCTCAGCATTCATATTCGGAGCAAGCTGAACATTCCAGACTTGAGCTAACTATACTCAATTTTCATACTCTCATCCTCAACATATATGTTGAATGTCTATGTATGATAACAAGTTTAATATTTACTTGTAAAGACTGCAATCATACTCTTCTTTAAGTTCTCAACCGATTCCAATGAAATTTTGCACACATCTACTTCACAGTAATAGCTTCTAGTTAAACCTCAAACATTCCAAAAAATGTTTCAAAAATTAACCCTTTTACCAAAAAAAACATTGAAAAAAAGGTGAAAAATCGAACTTTTTTTTCTAAGGTGTGCCAATTTACGATTTTGTGACTTTTTTAATTTTTTTTTGGTTTAACTAGAAGATATATGTTTTATGAACACGTGCAAACTAATTTTTTTAAATTCAGATCACCGTACGAAAAGTGAGAACGCCCGCAAATTGATGGCGTTTTCCGAGAGGGTCTTGGCAGATTTATTTTTACGGCAGCCATTTAAAAAAAAAAATTAAAAAAAAATTTTTTTTGTGTTTTTTAATATATAATAAATAACCCTAAAAAAGATCAAAAAGATTCAATCATTCCTTCCCAGTTTAAAAAGTCCTCAAAAAATGGTAAAAATTAAGGCGATTACATGTATCGCCCCCCTTAACAGGATTACGACTTCTTTTCCTCCCAATCAATGTGTTTGTTGGGTTTGTACTGTTGCAATCCGATGAATCCGAGGAAAACGATAAACGTCTTGGACCAGACTTTCTGTTGATAATCGTATTGAAGAATCATCACTGCTTTCCTCACTCACATTATTAGTCTCACTCATCTTGATTATAACGGTATAATATTTATTTCTTTAAAAACAATCTGGGAGTAATGTTGAAAAGACTAAGAAGTTCAGAATAACATTCAGCGTGCGAGATCACTGCTATACTAACTACCGTTTGCATTGCGCTTATTTTTATCTGTTTACTGATGCGATTTTGTTACGAATATTATTGAGAGGGAGAGAGCATCTTCCGCTGTTTAAAAACAAATAAGCGTCGATGTTCAGCTTGCTCCGAATATGAATGCTGAGGAAAGAAAACGACTCAAAATATAAATATTAAATACAAAAACTGAGTGAAATTAATTGAATAATTTATTTACAGTATATTTACAAAATATACACGAACAAAAATCACACAAAAACCACTGAAAATGACGTATGATTAAAGCTTACATCCAAATCAATAATAAAACTGGCGTTTCACGGAACATCTACGAACAACGAAAATTCAAGCGCTCACTGCTTTTAAGCGCTTGTTCAAGTTCGTTTGGAATTTTTCGCGTTCGTTCGTGTTCCTGTTCGTTCTTCTTTGTATTTTCTTGTTCGACATGTTCGTTGGTTAGGTGTGGACGCACCTTAAGTGTTTGCGGAAAATAGTGGAAACTGTATCGTCATTGGTGAGAGAACGGGATAGAGAGAATTTTAGTGGTTTCATATTACGAAGATTTTCTCAACGATCATGCGCAGTAGGAACATAGTAAAAATATATACATGTGTAGGACATCCATAATCAAATCCAAAAAATGTGAATAAAGAGAAAATTATTAAGAAAAAGTATAGATATTAACAGAAAAACGATAATAGTTATGGAACGATAATAGTTACAATAAAAAATTAATATAACATATATATGTATATATAAACGCAAAACAATAAATGCATATATGTATACACATACACATACAAGTATATGTTAACACATGTAACACATATAAATGTACAAAATATATGCAAACACATATATACATACACATATACACATACATATACATGTGCATACTCACCTACATCTACAAACATATACATGTAAACATATATATACATGTACATATACACATACATACACATACATACATACATATATATATATATATGTATATATATATATATACATGTATATATACACATACATACATATACATATAACCAGTGGCGTTGTGCTAATATTTTTTTTACCGGAACGCTAAAATTAAAAAACCGGTTCAAAAACCGGTTTCATGTTTGTACCGGTTCCGTTCGAAAAGATAAAAAACAAAAATCATTTCATAACCCATTTTTTGCATATAAATGTATGTTTATCACATATAATAGGAACATTTAATGTATTAGTTAAATGCAATTAGTTAAATTATAAATTACAAACTATAAAATTCACTTATAAAATCATTTTCTGTGTGTAGCGAATTTTTTTTTTTTAATTTCTTTTGCCGGAACGCGTTCCGGCCCAAAAATAATTTGCCGGAACGACGTTCCGGTGCGTTCCGGCTCGACTACACCACTGCATATAACATACAAAAAAGAAATGTTAGGATGTATTGCGCAAATTGAAAAAATTATTTGAAGCATCGCGGTAAATATTGCAAAGAGAAGCCGAATCAAATCGTTTGTTAATAGAAGGTAATATTTGTATGAAAATACTCTCAGCGAACTTTCTGCGTAAAGTGTTAGCTTCTCGATGAACAACTTTTGGATTGGTGAAACTAAAAGAATGTTTAAATTTGGAGACATGCTCGGTGATCGTGGTTTTATTTTGTTTCCTGTTCAAACTATTAAGTTCGTGTTGGCGCATTCATTTTGAGAGAAATTGTGAAGTTTCTCCAACATAACAGCTTGAACAATCATTACAATCAATGACATATACGACGTTTGACGTGCGGGAAATCAGGACCCGAAACGTATGTTCTTAAAATAAAAATATTTTTCATTAAAACTGTTTTTTAATTACTGGATGGATGCCCAAGAAACAATTTCATTATATTATTTCACCATCTGAAGAAAAACCTCTCGCTTTATATATATATATATATATATATATATATATATTTTTGTATGATTCTGAATTTGATGTTGACATATGTATTAAAAATATATATATATATATATATATATATATATATATATATATATCTTATATATAAAAATGGATCGCAAAATGTGTTGGTAAGCGCATAACTCAACAGCGCCTGGACCAATTTGGCCAATTCTTTTTTTAAAATGTTTGTTGATGTCCAAGGATGGTTCTTACGGCGAGAAAAATTCGAATAATTGTCGGGAAAACCCTAAAAACAGCCCTTTTCTAACTAATACGAATAATCGTAGTCGGCTTCTCGACATTATTTCTTTTGTTTCACTTTCGGCAGACGAAAAAATTGGTATGGCGTTAAAGAATTTGACTTCAAGTCATATAAGATTAAAAAAATCAATGTCAATGTCCATTTGCCGCCCTTGCCGGTGGTATTTTCTTGCATTTTCTGTTATACTCTACTGAGTGCTTTTGTTTTGTTTGTAGTGTTTTGTTATCTACCTATGAATAAAAAGTTATTGCATGTGACACAATATTTTAATATTGCCTCCTATAAGACGAAGCAATTTAAGTAGATCACGAAATGCTACAAACCAAGCTAATTACCGATCTAATCGTACTGCACAAGAACATGACGACCGAAATGAACATAAAAACTACTCAATACCAAATGGGCCGCAATGTTGGTAGTAATGAAGCAATTTGGCGAATATTTTCTTTTTCAATTCATGAAAGACACCCTTCTGTTATTCACTTAGCTGTGCATTTAGAAAATGGGCAAAGGGTGTACTTTACAGCAGTGAACGCAGGTCAAAGAGCTGCTCAGCTACCATCTACTGTGACATGTAAAAACGATAATTTTGCACAAACACTGATATATTCTGAAATGCGAAAATATTATACTTGGAATCAAGAAGATTTATACGACGGAAACAAGGAAAACCAGTACCAGGATACACAGATGCATATTCCACCGATGCGATTGATCGAATTTATTCATTACTTCCAAGCCATGGTGAATGTTTTTATTTACGACTGCTATTAGTCAATGTACGTGGCCCAACATCATTCCAACATTTACGAACTGTTGATAGTGAATTGTGTGGATCCTACAGAGAAGCCCGTCAACGTTTACAATTGCTAGAAAATGACGCTGATTGGGATCAAACTCTCAGCGATGCTGTAATATCTTCACACGCTCATCAAATACGAACATTGTTTTCTATAATCATATCCACATGCTTTCCATCAAACCCGATTGATTTGTGGACAAAGTACAAAGATTATATGTGTGATGATATTTTGTGTCAAATACGGAATAGAATGGGAAATACATATATGCAATAAATATCAGTAAAGAAATTTACAAGGAAGTATTGATTTCAATTGAAGACATGTGCTTGATGATGTCAAACAAAGTATTAATTCACATAGGCCTGGCCTCGCCCAATCGCCCAATCGCCCAATGCATGATGCTTTTTATCAAGAGTTGTATCGAGAAAAACTGTATGATCTCAATAATTTGAAAGAATTAATCGAAACAAATCTTCCACTGTTGAATGAACAACAGAGGTATGTATTTGATATTCTTATGAAAGTAACAAATGATGGAACTGGGGGGATTTACTTCTTAGAAGCGCCTGTTGGTACAGGAAAAACTTTTTTGATTTTTTTAATATTAGCAACAATTCGCTCACAAAACAAAATTGCACTTGCACTCGCTTCATCGGGAATCGCAGCATCTTTACTCGAAGCTGGTCGAACAGCCCATTCAGCACTAAAATTGCCATTAAGTATGCAAAGCAATGAAACTCCAACTTGCAACTTTTCGAAGAACTCTCAATTGATCGTTTGGGATGAATGCACGATGACACATAAAAAATCTTTTGATGCTTTAGACAGAACCTTAAAAGATCAACAGAGCAATCAGAACCGATTTGGTAGATTTTTTTGACAGGACAAAGTCTGTCGGGTCAGCTAGTATATATATATATATATATATATATATATTATAATAAAATGTAGTGAATATAAGGGCGTCAGATCGTTGGTGTTTCTATGCTGAGCTCTGAACTTATACTGAATACAAAAATAGTAAAAATTAACATGAATAATATTAGCCCCGCCCGTAAGAGGCGGGTTACAATAATTTGTACATCTACGGGGGGATGATTTCTTGGACTCAATAGATGATTGCTTGAAATGATCTGATGGCATTGACAGATTCATAAATAAAATTACCGACGCCGATATAGACAGTCCAGACATATAACTAATATCAAAATAAAAAATATCTTATATTACAAATGCATTTAGCACTTAAACTGTGAATGACATTAGACCACCTGCATCATAGTCCGGCGACACTCTACAAAAAATAGTTCATGTGTAAAATGAGATGCAGACAGTCGCCTGCATCGCGTACGATAGGTACCAGAATACAAGACCGCACGATACCCTTACAAAAAATAGTTCAGATTACCACTATTGGGAATCCTTAACACCGTTTTTGGCTTCAATGTCTTTATGAGTTATTTTACATTTTTTTAAACAAATTACATATATCTATTTATCATATTTCATCATATGAAGATTTCATTAAACAAAACTAACTTTTGTCGAGCAATATCAACAGCTTTTTCATTATTTCCAGGAAGGAAATATTGTCTGTATTTAAAATATTTCAATATTTCCTAAAGCATACTTTTGGAGCCTTGGTTTAACTCATCTTCAGTACCATCTTTGGAGGATTCAGTCTGAAAAAAATATTGAATATTTTGTATATATTTCAATACACTTGTCGCCATAACTACGGTTACGGTATAAATAGTATTACGGTTAAGTGAAAATACCAAAATTTAAATTTATCGATATCGATACTTTTAGTAATTACACATCATTAATTGACTGGAACTGATTATTGGTTATGAACAATTGATATTTAGATTCTAAAGCTACGTTTGATCTTGCACAAATAAAATACTTACACCAGTATCAACGTAAATCGCAATTTTACAATTTAACAATTCCATGAAGTTATTTTCTATCTCAGCAGGTTTATTAGTATTAGTAATATTCACTTCACTTGACTTTGAGTTTTTATTTTTAAGTTGCAAAAACGCATGGTGATGCTTATTTTTAAGATGTGTAGATAAATTCGTCGTATTGCCACTGGTTTTATATATTTTCCCACACACATTACATGAAACGTTTTGTCTATTTTTTTGAAAAAGTTCCATACAACACTAGACATGACTGGAATGCTCGAATTATTTTGTTCACATACGTGAATTAATTATTGATTTAATTAGTTAGATTGTTTGAGAACTATAATCAACTCAAATGCAGGCAGAAATACGCTCGCGTTGAGGTTATAATACGGATAACAGACGGATAGTTGATTGAAGCACGGATACTGACACTGAAATGACATTGACAGACAGAGTTGCCAACTTAAGTACCAAATTAAAACGCAGTAAATCGAGTCGACCAAAGACAAAAAAAATCTAATTTCTTAAAAAATGTTAGTATAAAAAAGTATTCTTTTTTAGGATTTTTTACTTATAAAATTAAAAAATATCGATTTTTATACCTTTTCAATACTTGTAGTTTTATATCGATACCTCGATACATCGAAACATTAAATATCGCTCAAAAATATCGATACATGAAAAAAATAATATCGATATATCGATGTATCGATATTTTTTCGACGTGTCTAGCATATGTGATGAAACGTAAATAGTAAGCAAACCTAACCTATGTAAAAATAAGACCTATCTTAGATAAAAATAAGTGAATACTAATCCGATATAAAATAAAGAAATTACCAATAAGCTAATGTAGTACCTAACACCAGAACTATATGTAAAAAAATGTAAGTGGAAAGTGCAACCTAACCTATTCAAAAGTAATGTTTAGTGTATCTTAGAGTTTAAAAAATACGCTCTAACCTATGCTACCTATATCTAAATAATAGAAATAATAGAACCGATAAACACCCTTCACAGAAAAATAAAATAAAACTGGCCTAACCTGAAACTATCGAACTGCTCACTCACAGAAAAAATAAAATACGTACCAGAGTAAGAAAACGCTGTAACTTATGCTACCTATACCGAAAAAAAAATAACAAAAGATAAACAATATAATTGATAAACACCTCTAACTATCACACTACTTACGGAAAAAATAAAATTCGTACCGGTCGAGAAGGCTGAAGCTTAACAATGATTACAACATGACAAGTCTTATATTCCCATGCGCATGGTCGACAGAATATTTACACTCCCAACTTCACGGTGTTTTTACACACCAATACATGCACAACCGTACAAAGAGCTTCTGCCAAAAAGACTGTAACTTGATACTCTTACACAGCACAAGTGCGAGTCATAGGCTACCGCTAAAATATTTTTTACAAACGGGTATATCAAGTCTCTTTTCGAAAGTAATATGTAATCTTCGTTCTTTAGTTTCATTCGTAGGGTGCCTTCTTTTTATTTCGTTAACTTTGATACAACCTCTTAAGAAAATATTTTGGTCAAGTTGACTATGTAAACTATAAAATGGCAGCTTTCATGGCAGCCTCTCTCTCATCCGAAATAATTTTTTGATTGCAATTTTGACGGCATTTGCATGGTATATCGACAAATGTTTTTGCAGGTAAATTTTCCTCCCTATTCCTGTATGCCAAACCTTTTATCCTGTTATGCTTTTGTAAATTTCGTATCCATTTAAGGGGGGCGATACATGTAACAAGAAAAAAAAATCGATTTTTTTTTCTTTCATAAATCGTTACAATAACATCTCAAAAATATGCCTGTAAATATTCAAAACAAAATTATCATTATTTATACAATAAAAACTCATTTAAGTGCCACGCCTCAACTCGACGCTTGAGTGCTATTGTACTCTTATCTGTTTCTGTGTCAAAACTTTAAACGCGTTTTTCTCAAAACGACATTTTTGAAATTTGCGGGCGCGGGCGCGATAACTCAAAAAGTTCTCAACCGATTCCAATGAAATTTTGCACACATCTACTTCACAGTAATAGCTTCTAGTTAAACCTCAAACATTCCAAAAAATGTTTCAAAAATTAACCCTTTTACCAAAAAAAACATTGAAAAAAAGGTGAAAAATCGAACTTTTTTTTCTAAGGTGTGCCAATTTACGATTTTGTGACTTTTTTAATTTTTTTTTGGTTTAACTAGAAGATATATGTTTTATGAACACGTGCAAACTAATTTTTTTAAATTCAGATCACCGTACGAAAAGTGAGAACGCCCGCAAATTGATGGCGTTTTCCGAGAGGGTCTTGGCAGATTTATTTTTACGGCAGCCATTTAAACAAAAAAAATTAAAAAAAAATTTTTTTTGTGTTTTTTAATATATAATAAATAACCCTAAAAAAGATCAAAAAGATTCAATCATTCCTTCCCAGTTTAAAAAGTCCTCAAAAAATGGTAAAAATTAAGGCGATTACATGTATCGCCCCCCTTAACAGGATTACGACTTCTTTTCCTCCCAATCAATGTGTTTGTTGGGTTTGTACTGTTGCAATCCGATGAATCCGAGGAAAACGATAAACGTCTTGGACCAGACTTTCTGTTGATAAATCGTATTGAAGAATCATCACTGCTTTCCTCACTCACATTATTAGTCTCACTCATCTTGATTATAACGGTATAATATTTATTTCTTTAAAAACAATCTGGGAGTAATGTTGAAAAGACTAAGAAGTTCAGAATAACATTCAGCGTGCGAGATCACTGCTATACTAACTACCGTTTGCATTGCGCTTATTTTTATCTGTTTACTGATGCGATTTTGTTACGAATATTATTGAGAGGGAGAGAGCATCTTCCGCTGTTTAAAAACAAATAAGCGTCGATGTTCAGCTTGCTCCGAATATGAATGCTGAGGAAAAAAAACGACTCAAAATATAAATATTAAATACAAAAACTGAGTGAAATTAATTGAATAATTTATTTACAGTATATTTACAAAATATACACGAACAAAAATCACACAAAAACCACTGAAAATGACGTATGATTAAAGCTTACATCCAAATCAATAATAAAACTGGCGTTTCACGGAACATCTACGAACAACGAAAATTCAAGCGCTCACTGCTTTTAAGCGCTTGTTCAAGTTCGTTTGGAATTTTTCGCGTTCGTTCGTGTTCCTGTTCGTTCTTCTTTGTATTTTCTTGTTCGACATGTTCGTTGGTTAGGTGTGGACGCACCTTAAGTGTTTGCGGAAAATAGTGGAAACTGTATCGTCATTGGTGAGAGAACGGGATAGAGAGAATTTTAGTGGTTTCATATTACGAAGATTTTCTCAACGATCATGCGCAGTAGGAACATAGTAAAAATATATACATGTGTAGGACATCCATAATCAAATCCAAAAAATGTGAATAAAGAGAAAATTATTAAGAAAAAGTATAGATATTAACAGAAAAACGATAATAGTTATGGAACGATAATAGTTACAATAAAAAATTAATATAACATATATATGTATATATAAACGCAAAACAATAGATGCATATATGTATACACATACACATACAAGTATATGTTAACACATGTAACACATATAAATGTACAAAATATATGCAAACACATATATACATACACATATACACATACATATACATGTGCATACTCACCTACATCTACAAACATATACATGTAAACATATATATACATGTACATATACACATACATACACATACATACATACATATATATATATATATATACATGTATATATACACATACATACATATACATATAACCAGTGGCGTTGTGCTAATATTTCTTTTACCGGAACGCTAAAATTAAAAAACCGGTTCAAAAACCGGTTTCATGTTTGTACCGGTTCCGTTCGAAAAGATAAAAAACAAAAATCATTTCATAACCCATTTTTGCATATAAATGTATGTTTATCACATATAATAGGAACATTTAATGTATTAGTTAAATGCAATTAGTTAAATTATAAATTACAAACTATAAAATTCACTTATAAAATCATTTTCTGTGTGTAGCGAATTTTTTTTTTTTAATTTCTTTTGCCGGAACGCGTTCCGGCCCAAAAATAATTTGCCGGAACGACGTTCCGGTGCGTTCCGGCTCGACTACACCACTGCATATAACATACAAAAAAGAAATGTTAGGATGTATTGCGCAAATTGAAAAAATTATTTGAAGCATCGCGGTAAATATTGCAAAGAGAAGCCGAATCAAATCGTTTGTTAATAGAAGGTAATATTTGTATGAAAATACTCTCAGCGAACTTTCTGCGTAAAGTGTTAGCTTCTCGATGAACAACTTTTGGATTGGTGAAATTAAAAGAATGTTTAAATTTGGAGACATGCTCGGTGATCGTGGTTTTATTTTGTTTCCTGTTCAAACTATTAGGTTCGTGTTGGCGCATTCATTTTGAGAGAAATTGTGAAGTTTCTCCAACATAACAGCTTGAACAATCATTACAATCAATGACATATACGACGTTTGACGTGCGGGAAATCAGGACCCGAAACGTATGTTCTTAAAATAAAAATATTTTTCATTAAAACTGTTTTTTAATTACTGGATGGATGCCCAAGAAACAATTTCATTATATTATTTCACCATTTGAAGAAAAACCTCTCGCTTTATATATATATATATATATATATATATATATATATATATATATATATATATTTTGTATGATTCTGAATTTGATGTTGACATATGTATTAACAAAGTCTAATAATCGGGCATAACATCAATAAAAAACATGAATTTCTTTCAAAAATTTATTTTAAATCCATACGTTTCGGCTATAATCCTAGCCTTCATTCAGTGGAAACTAAAATTAAAATTAAAAACTAAAACAATTGAATTGGAGTGAAAAGAAAAAATAAAATAGTAATTAGTACTTACAATTAGTTGATCTTAGTGTTAATTTGGAAAACTTTAGTAATCCATGGTATTAGGATATGGTAATGCACTACACTATGTATTATAAACATTAACTTGAAATTACACAATATTTTCACAAAATACTGATTTGAAAAAATCACAAATGGATAGTGTGTTATTCGTAGACTGGTTGAAGATGTAATGGAGAAAGACATTTTTTTAAAAAATATTTTTACCAAGATTCTGCACATGTGTGGAACGAATTGTAAAACCTTTGCGAGAACGCTTTTATTGTTTTGTAAGAAATTTGGAAATGTTATCTAAATAGAAGAGATTTGTGTCGCACAGCGTGTTGAGTTCATTCCGTTTATTTATTGTCTTATTGTTATAAATAGTTAAAAAAGATCCCTCTATAATTCTTCGTTTAAATAAATTTTGTTCAAATTGTAGTACAGTCGGATTAGAAAAGTCCATATTGTGTTTTAAAGTGTATATATGGTCTGCAAGAACTGTTTTGAATTGTTTGGGGTTTTTTGAATTGTTTTTATGTTGTTGTAACCGTTTATTGAGGTTCTGGCTAGTTTCTCCTATGTAAATTAAATTACAGTCTAAACAATTTATTTGATAGACGAGATTTCTGAGTCGTTCAATATTAAATGGGGTTTTTGTCTTGGTAAAAATAGTGCTAGTAGTTGTACTAAAATTGGTTACAAGTCGAAGTCCAGATTTATAAAAAAGTTTTTTCCAAGGAACATACAATTCTTTAATGTATGGCAAACATATTACACCAGAATGAGTTTCTGAGTCAGGTAAATCGTTATGTACTGTGCAATTGTCCATTTTATTCAAAAGGTACGTTCGTCTGTTACTAGTTACGGAATTTATAAGTTTTAGGGGATAAGAGTTATCTGTTAAAATTTTTGTAATTAATTTGATGTTGTTGTCCCAAAATATTTTGTCCGATAGAAGTATTGCGTGGTCCGTTAGATTTATTATAGTACCTATTTTCATTTTGAGTGGATGATAAGAAAAGTAATTAAGGTAGCGACCGGAATTAGTCGGTTTTTGGTACCAATTTGTTATTAGTTTGTTATCTGTAGTACGTATAAGTTTTATGTCTAAGAAACTGATCGAGTTCATTGTCTCCAATTCCACTGTAAATTTTAATTTTTTATTGACGTTATTAAATTGATCAATTATCATAGTGACATCATCACTAGGGATACAAGTGATAATGTCATCTACATAACGGTAATAAAAAATATGTTTATTGTAATTTTTGAAAATTGTATTTTCAAGGAGTTGTAAGGATATTTCTGCTAGAGATGGACTTGCTTGATCCATTTGTGATTTTTTCAAATCAGTATTTTGTGAAAATATTGTGTAATTTCAAGTTAATGTTTATAATACATAGTGTAGTGCATTACCATATCCTAATACCATGGATTACTAAAGTTTTCCAAATTAACACTAAGATCAACTAATTGTAAGTACTAATTACTATTTTATTTTTTCTTTTCACTCCAATTCAATTGTTTTAGTTTTTAATTTTAATTTTAGTTTCCACTGAATGAAGGCTAGGATTATAGCCGAAACGTATGGATTTAAAATAAATTTTTGAAAGAAATTCATGTTTTTTATTGATGTTATGCCCGATTATTAGACTTTGTTAATATATATATATATATATATATATATATATATATATATATTATAATAAAATGTAGTGAATATAAGGGCGTCAGATCGTTGGTGTTTCTATGCTGAGCTCTGAACTTATACTGAATACAAAAATAGTAAAAATTAACATGAATAATATTAGCCCCGCCCGTAAGAGGCGGGTTACATTAATTTGTACATCTACGGGGGGATGATTTCTTGGACTTAATAGATGATTCCTTGAAATGATCTGATGGCATTGACAGATTCATAAATAAAATTACCGACGCCGATATAGACAGTCCAGACATATAACTAATATCAAAATAAAAAATATCTTATATTACAAATGCATTTAGCACTTAAACTGTGAATGACATTAGACCACCTGCATCATAGTCCGGCGACACTCTACAAAAAATAGTTCATGTGTAAAATGAGATGCAGACAGTCGCCTGCATCGCGTACGATAGGTACCAGAATACAAGACCGCACGATACCCTTACAAAAAATAGTTCAGATTACCACTATTGGGAATCCTTAACACCGTTTTTGGCTTCAATGTCTTTGAGTTATTTTACATTTTTTTAAACAAATTACATATATCTATTTATCATATTTCATCATATGAAGATTTCTTTAAACAAAACTAACTTTTGTCGAGCAATATCAACAGCTTTTTCATTATTTCCAGGAAGGAAATATTGTCTGTATTTAAAATATCTCAATATTTCCTAAAGCATACTTTTGGAGCCTTGGTTTAACTCATCTTCAGTACCATCTTTGGAGGATTCAGTCTGAAAAAAATATTGAATATTTTGTATATATTTCAATACACTTGTCGCCATAACTACGGTTACGGTATAAATAGTATTACGGTTAAGTGAAAATACCAAAATTTAAATTTATCGATATCGATACTTTTAGTAATTACACATCATTAATTGACTGGAACTGATTATTGGTTATGAACAATTGATATTTAGATTCTAAAGCTACGTTTGATCTTGCACAAATAAAATACTTACACCAGTATCAACGTAAATCGCAATTTTACAATTTAACAATTCCATGAAGTTATTTTCTATCTCAGCAGGTTTATTAGTATTAGTAATATTCACTTCACTTGACTTTGAGTTTTTATTTTTAAGTTGCAAAAACGCATGGTGATGCTTATTTTTAAGATGTGTAGATAAATTCGTCGTATTGCCACTGGTTTTATATATTTTCCCACACACATTACATGAAACGTTTTGTCTATTTTTTTGAAAAAGTTCCATACAACACTAGACATGACTGGAATGCTCGAATTATTTTGTTCACATACGTGAATTAATATCGCTCAAAAATATCGATACATGAAAAAAATAATATCGATATATCGATGTATCGATATTTTTTCGACGTGTCTAGCATATGTGATGAAACGTAAATAGTAAGCAAACCTAACCTATGTAAAAATAAGACCTATCTTAGATAAAAATAAGTGAATACTAATCCGATATAAAATAAAGAAATTACCAATAAGCTAATGTAGTACCTAACACCAGAACTATATGTAAAAAAATGTAAGTGGAAAGTGCAACCTAACCTATTCAAAAGTAATGTTTAGTGTATCTTAGAGTTTAAAAAATACGCTCTAACCTATGCTACCTATATCTAAATAATAGAAATAATAGAACCGATAAACACCCTTCACAGAAAAATAAAATAAAACTGGCCTAACCTGAAACTATCGAACTGCTCACTCACAGAAAAAATAAAATACGTACCAGAGTAAGAAAACGCTGTAACTTATGCTACCTATACCGAAAAAAAAATAACAAAAGATAAACAATATAATTGATAAACACCTCTATCACACTACTTACGGAAAAAATAAAATTCGTACCGGTCGAGAAGGCTGAAGCTTAACAATGATTACAACATGACAAGTCTTATATTCCCATGCGCATGGTCGACAGAATATTTACACACCCAACTTCACGGTGTTTTTACACACCAATACATGCACAACCGTACAAAGAGCTTCTGCCAAAAAGACTGTAACTTGATACTCTTACACAGCACAAGTGCGAGTCATAGGCTACCGCTAAAATATTTTTTACAAACGGGTATATCAAGTCTCTTTTCGAAAGTAATATGTAATCTTCGTTCTTTAGTTTCATTCGTAGGGTGCCTTCTTTTTATTTCGTTAACTTTGGTACAACCTCTTAAGAAAATATTTTGGTCAAGTTGACTATGTAAACTATAAAATGGCAGCTTTCATGGCAGCCTCTCTCTCATCCGAAATAATTTTTTGATTGCAATTTTGACGGCATCTGCATGATATATCGACAAATGTTTTTGCAGGTAAATTTTCCTCCCTATTCCTGTATGCCAAACCTTTTATCCTGTTATGCTTTTGTAAATTTCGTATCCATTTAAGGGGGGCGATACATGTAACAAGAAAAAAAAATCGATTTTTTTTTTCTTTCATAAATCGTTACAATAACATCTCAAAAATATGCCTGTAAATATTCAAAACAAAATTATCATTATTTATACAATAAAAACTCATTTAAGTGCCACGCCTCAACTCGACGCTTGAGTGCTATTGTACTCTTATCTGTTTCTGTGTCAAAACTTTAAACGCGTTTTTCTCAAAACGACATTTTTGAAATTTGCGGGCGCGGGCGCGATAACTCAAAAAGTTCTCAACCGATTCCAATGAAATTTTGCACACATCTACTTCACAGTAATAGCTTCTAGTTAAACCTCAAACATTCCAAAAAATGTTTCAAAAATTAACCCTTTTACAAAAAAAAACATTGAAAAAAAGGTGAAAAATCGAACTTTTTTTTCTATGGTGTGCCAATTTACGATTTTGTGACTTTTTTAATTTTTTTTGGTTTAACTAGAAGATATATGTTTTATGAACACGTGCAAACTAATTTTTTTAAATTCAGATCACCGTACGAAAAGTGAGAACGCCCGCAAATTGATGGCGTTTTCCGAGAGGGTCTTGGCAGATTTATTTTTACGGCAGCCATTTAAAAAAAAAAAATTAAAAAAAAATTTTTTTTGTGTATTTTAATATATAATAAATAACCCTAAAAAAGTTCAAAAAGATTCAATCATTCCTTCCCAGTTTAAAAAGTCCTCAAAAAATGGTAAAAATTAAGGCGATTACATGTATCGCCCCCCTTAACAGGATTACGACTTCTTTTCCTCTCAATCAATGTGTTTGTTGGGTTTGTACTGTTGCAATCCGATGAATCCGAGGAAAACGATAAACGTCTTGGACCAGACTTTCTGTTGATAAATCGTATTGAAGAATCATCACTGCTTTCCTCACTCACATTATTAGTCTCACTCATCTTGATTATAACGGTATAATATTTATTTCTTTAAAAACAATCTGGGAGTAATGTTGAAAAGACTAAGAAGTACAGAATAACATTCAGCGTGCGAGATCACTGCTATACTAACTACCGTTTGCATTGCGCTTATTTTTATCTGTTTACCGATGCGATTTTGTTACGAATATTATTGAGAGGGAGAGAGCATCTTCCGCTGTTTAAAAACAAATAAGCGTCGATGCACGGCCAGAACAGATACAGCGTTACTGAAACGATTTACATTAGAGTATCGAGTTAATCGAAATGGCTTCTGAAATAAGTTACTTATTATTCAATGGCCAAAAAAAAATTGCCATTTAACGGTGCTAATCTTCATTATTCCGGAAAGTTATTATAAATGCAAAAAGTTATGACTATACTAAGTGCTTTGACATAAAATTTAAGATTTTTCAAAAAGTGGAGTTAGTCGATGTGTGCACTGAACGGCTCAATTCCCACAAGTAGGTGATTCTTAAATTTATTATTATATATTATGTATGTTTATTCTTAATTTATTATGTGTTTTCATTACAATACTTACTAGAATTAAACATCAATCCTTTTGGCAGGGGGTCTAACTGTGTCATGCAGTAATAGTGAAACTTGAAAACCTAAAATAAATTTTAGATAAGTTAGTGTCAATTAAAAACTGAATTTCCGTCTATAAATCGCTGGTGTATTATTGGCAACACACGGTAACTCAGGTAGTGGTGGTAAAACGCTAGGCTCTTCTAATTCCTCCATTCCTCTGGATCTTCTGGAATTCTTTATCCGATGTGATGCCAAGATGGTTCTCAGCCTCCTTCACCTTTTCTATTGCTTGAAATGCATTTACAAAACACTACATTACAAATATTCTTCCCTTCCGCTGTTTATTTATTATCAATTATTCCACTCTACGCCCAGTCGATGCCACTTTACAAACTATCAGCGACCGGACTATAAGGTTCTCTCATCTTCTTCACTGATCAATACTAGAAAACCAATAGGGTATAAACAAGCTCTTTCAGTACTGTTGTACCAATTGCTGGCAATAACAATAACTCAACAATCATGTAGGGTTTCTGAATCATCTAAAGCAAAAGCAAACATAATAACTATAAAACCGTGAGTATTTACCGTGTGAATTTCTTGTCTATTGGTTATATTTAGCCAGTTTGTCATGTCGCAAATGAGTCTTCCAATAATCGACAAGAACGATATCTTCATCATACAATGTGGATATCATTCGGGAGGGACATGCAAATTGAATTTTTCTACTATCGAATAACTTTTTTGCAAATGCGGTATATTATTTTTAGTGACCTACAAATGAAGTCTTCATAGGGGATTAAGAACTAAAATAAAATGAAAAATGTACGAAAAACATAACCTGATAAATAACTGTCTAGTAAATTATATATAATTATATTTATTATATTTAAATAATATTGTATTTTTGTGTTTTCATTTGGTAGAGTTTTTGCATGGCAATCCATCACATAAAAGCATAACGGATGTTCTAGTAAATTGAGAAAATGATTTGCGTTTTTATTATTAATTTATAAATATACTTATATGTGCCACTATTTAGTTTTACTCTTACGGATACTTTCGGATATTAAATAAATTAATTGTATGTGCTACTAAATATTTGAACATACATAATTTTATTCGTTCATGAGTTTCTTCTTGAGCAAAAATAAATCTTAAAGATCTGCGCATTGTTAAATCATTTAAAGTACAAAAAAGGATTCAAGTCAAGTATTATATTGTTGCTGTAAAGTGTCGGTAGTTTTCTTAAATTATGATATTTTTTATATTAAATGTGTGTCGTCTTTGAATATGTAGAATTTGTTAAATGTATAGGATTTGGACAGAAATTTTAATTGTTGAATGTAACAAAACAAATTGGTAGATATTAATAAAAGGAGATAAATGATAGATTATGGTAGTATAGTGTTTATAAATGGAATAATATGGCAATAATGAAAAATGATCATGTTGATGAAACAAAATATAGTGAACTATTGAATTAAAGTAAAGTAAGGGCACTGTTATAATTAATCACAGCAGTTATAAAACGAATTTATAGATGCAATTATCTTAATTTATCAACTATAGATAACAAAAACGGTTAATACTAACTAACGACTGATAATATGATAATATCAAATTGCGATTCTATTGCCAGAAGAACGAATAAGTGTTATTGGAAGTTAAACACTTGATAAATGCTTGACAATATGATAAAAATCAAATTGTCATGGTGGATTTAAACTTAGTCCAGACAAATACATAACACAAGGAGTTTTGTATAATACATTATATATACAGTACATTTCTGACATCAATATAAATAATTTATGATTTATACATCGAATTAGATTGGATCTGGATATTAATGGCTGAGAGATCTTTAAAATTTTGATGGACTATTCGTTTAGAAGACAGATTCAGATGTGATAATGTTCAGAGAAAATTGATTTTAATGACCATTGGGATGGCAATAGTTTGGTTGAAGTAATTGATATGCAGGCTTTCAATCATGTCAAGGACATTCAAATTTATTTCTGTGATTGTGAAAATAGTTTTTGATCAAATACAAAGGCTCCCATCAGCATTTGGGCTTAAGCATCAACACCGTATGTTAAATAACATGGTTGTTTCAGTTTAGTCGAATGAATTTTAACACATTTCATGATGTTTCAAGCATCATCAATTTCAGGAGAGTTGTACGGATTTTGTAGCCATGCATCAAATGATATAATTTATTGACGAACGAAGATATTTTAATACTTGTGATGATTGATTTGTCCAATTTGTAATGACAAAATCTTCTGGCCTTTATCCGACTTACTGATCTCTAGTACAAGTTATTTCCAATCTTCGGCAAATTATTTATTTGTTTAATATTTATCACCATATTTGTGAAATCAATATATGATGGAAATTGAGGCATGTGATGCAGCATGGATATTATATAAATATAAAAGGATTGAATAAAATCGATTCGAGGATATTTGAAATCGATATAAACAATTTATATTGAGAGTTGCAAATATTGAAAATTTTTTGGAGAATGATTAATTACTGTTTACTTATGCAGTAAAATACATTTCACTAATTTTAAATATTCAAAAGACACATCATGAAACGCGTAATATATATATATATATATATATATATATATATATATATAATATTCTTTGTTTTTGACCAGTATTTCTAATTGGAAAACAACAAGCACTCAAATTACAGATCAACAATACATACAAATTAATATACAAATTTAAGTGTTTTGATATGGGAAATTGAATGTAAAATTCTATGAATCAATTTTATAATTATATAATTGCAATTATTATATACGATACTATGATAGTTCATATTATTGCTTTGTTGATACAAAGTAAAGCATAGTACTTTGTTTTATTATTATGCCTTCAAATTTTTTATTTACCACTATATTTTACATGCACATATCTTACGCGGCATTAGAATTATTTTTGAGCATACAAGGTGCGCCATATTTTGTAGTAGGTGAAGTCCTATTTTTATATTATTTATATTAGAAACGAAAATATTTGATCCATATTTTTTAGTTCTATATACATTGCCTTTGTTTGTAATGTTCTTATATTAGAATCATTTTCTATTTAATTTTGCTTTTATGTTTTGTTTGTGCCATGGAAACTACTGGAATATTTTATTTTATTATTTAATCGATTTAAAATACCACTCTACCAACAAGTGCACTACTTTTCATCCTTCATCTTTCATATGCTATTTCATAATTTTCATCGACAACTACCGACTAAATCTTTGAATTTTTGTAGATACGCGGGTGTTAGGTTTTAGGGGGGCGATACATGTAATCGCCTTAATTTTACCATTTTTTGAGGACTTTTTAAACTGGGAAGGAATGATTGAATCTTTTTGAACTTTTTTAGGGTTATTTATTATATATTAAAATACACAAAAAATTTTTTTTTTATTCTTTTCTTTTTAAATGGCTGCCGTAAAAATAAATCTGCCAGACCCTCTCGGGAAACGCCATCAATTTGCGGGCGTTCTCACTTTTCGTACGGTGATCTGAATTAAAAAAATTAGTTTGTACGTGTTCATAAAACATATATCTTCTAGTTAAACCAAAAAAAAATTAAAAAAGTCACAAAATCGTAAATTGGCACACCTTAGAAAAAAAAAGTTCGATTTTTCACCTTTTTTTTCAATGGTTTTTTTGGTAAAAGGGTTAATTTTTGAAACATTTTTTGGAATGTTTGAGGTTTAACTAGAAGCTATTACTGTAAAGTAGATGTGTGCAAAATTTCATTGGAATCGGTTGAGAACTTTTTGAGTTATCCCGCCCGCAAGTTTCAAAAATGTCGTTTGAGAAAAACGCGTTTAAAGTTTGACACATAGAACAGATAAGAGTTGAGGCGTGGCACTTAAATGAGTTTTTATTGTATAAATAATGATAATTTTGTTTTGAATATTTACAGGCATATTTTTGAGATGTTATTGTAACGATTTATGAAAAAAAAAAATCGATTTTTTTTTCTTGTTACATGTATCGCCCCCTTAAAATAAAGTGTTAGGTTTTCAATAAAAAGAACTAGAGATATGTTTAACAGTTAACTCATATTAATGACAAAATACAGATCTTTATTACAATATATACAGTAAAAGTTATTAATACATAATGAATACAATAACAATAATTTATTAAAGAAATATATATATATATATCTACTCCCTCCTCAGTTCCTAATTTGTAAAAATTTGTGTTGTCATCTTTTGAAAAACAACGCATATTAAGTTATTCGGATCTGTTTTTGCCACGATCAACGTCAGGAATTGATACCGAACGTTGTCACCAATCAAAGCTGGAGGAAACTGGAACTTATCTTTGGAAAAATTGCACATTTTTTATAGCCTGACTTTCTAAATTGTGTTTAGTTTTTATTTTCGAGC
>NW_020537646.1:57552997-57613383 GCF_003426905.1 Ctenocephalides felis | reverse complement strand
ACTAGCTGACCCGGCAAACGTTGTTTTGCTAAATAAGGTATATTCTAAACCATTTCTAGAGAATCAAAAATATTAATTCTTTAAGTGCATAAGGATGTGTTGTTTGAATGCTGTATACAATTAGGTATTATAAAAACAATATACCCCATTAGTTTGTCTATATTTTGTCAATACAATCAAACTGCAAGTTTTATACACTTTCTATAGAAAACATCGTATAATCCAATCCGAGTCTTTTTTGCTCTTTCGGCTTATTAATTACGTTCAAGTTTCTCAGATTCTTTTTGGATTCTGGATTTTGTGTATAATTGTAAATAATAAGTACTGAGCTTATACAAAATTTTCAAATTTTTGCGAGGAGAGATAAAAAATGAATTAAGTATTTCTTCTTTGACCTGCTTTTTAAAAAGTTTCAAGTTACATTTGATGAATTAAAATAAATTTAATAAAAAGTATATATGTAGAACATGTGCTTTTTTGATGTCTTCCAAAAATTTGTTATCTAGACCTTTTTATCCTATATGCGGGGTAACTTGTAACGGGTAGGTGGCAAAAGGTTTCAAGCCTTATTATAATTTTAAAGGTATTTTACAAAATAATTACATTTTTAACTAATGCTAAAACTACCAACGGAAGAAAATACTTTTATTATGGATTTTCAAAGATTACCGTTTATCTCCCCCATTTCAAAGTTTATCGTTTTCAAATCAAGTTTGTAGCTGGCTATACACCCTTTTTCCTCTACTTTCAAATATTGTTGTTAAACAATGCTTAACTTTACTGATTTTTGGCACATCGGTGGTCGACCTTTTTAATCCCGGACCTTCATATATTAATATCTATTCTGCGATAAATTCTGGGAAATTATAATTGGAAAATGTTATTCGACAAAATGTCCATTTGATCGATACCAAATTTAGGTTCTGAATTTAAATAAGATAAATAAAAAATAATATAACATAGAAAATGTTTTATAAATACCAATGAGTATATAATTATACAAATGAGATCTTTCAGAGCACCGTGTTTGAAAAAATATGCCAAAAAGTGCATTTTCATATTAACATATCAAAAAAGTTTATATTTTGAGTCCCTAGTAACACTTGCGGCCCGTTTACTAACGTTTTTGTATATAAATAAAACTACAAACAAAACTACTTACTACAAATTTATCATAAATAAATAATATTCGCGTAAAACATCCTATTAAACGTAATTGAACATCATCTGTCAAAAGCGTTTGACATTTCACGAAATTGCCACCGTCCATTGTTTTATTTAAATTACGCTTCTACAAAAATTTTCAAATTAAAAATGTAAAGTTTTTGCGCGGATTTGAAATAATTTCTCACCTTTTGGACTTTCTCTGGATTGGCACGAATTTTTCAAGACTAAGACTGGCCAAATCGATTCAGCCGTTTTCGAGTTTTATTCGGACATTTGAAAGAGAGCTCCATTTTTATATATAAGATATATATATATATATATATATATATATATATATATGTATATATATATATATATTTATATGTATATATATATGTATATACTAGCATACCAGGCCACGTGTTGCTGCGGCTTTTATTAAAATCCTCCTGAATTTGAATACATTTGACAACCAACATTTCAAACCCTTCAAACCAAAATCCGGATTGAATTTTGAATCTGATGATTCAAAAATTTTTTTTTAAACGTAATTATTGATAAAAATGAAATTATGAAAATTGTAAATAAAAGAACACATTACATCAATTATAAAAAATAACCAAGTGACTTTTGTAAATGCGTTATACCTTATTTGGTATTACGTCCAATTTACATTGCTAAGATTTTAACATGTTCTATGATGTTATATTTACGCATGGTTTCATTGGTCACATACAATTGGGAACTTGCTATAATTCCTTGATATTTTCTTTGAAAATTTTCCAAAAATATCTGATTTTTGACACTCATAGATTTTACTGTATATTGTTTTTTTTTTTCAAACTTATTGTCAAATAAAACAGAATTAGTTTGAATCACTTTAAATATAAATTCACGACTATAAATTGATATTCATACTATCAATGGACTAATACATGTAGAAGTTCCTGTGGAATCCGAGTCCAAATCTATCAAATATGTAATTATTCACACCTTTATTTATATTTGACATCAACAATAAATACATATATAAATTGTGGTAGGTACATTTAGAAAATAATTCCGAGTTAGTTTTTTTTATTTGTTAATATTGGAGTCTTCGAATGCAATTTAAACTTTGTGCTAAATATAATAATGATTGGACTTTATTTAGAGTGACGTTTATTTAGAGTGAACGAATTTTCACTCACTTATTTCTTTCAGTAAATAAGTCTCACGGATAACTATAGATTTATGGCGACCTTCCATATGATTACCATCGGAATGGCAACTAAATATACAAATAAATATATATTATTATTATCAATCTATGTTTACCTACAAAATTGGTGGTCCCGACAAGAAATCGAATGAGAATATTACATAATTTGACGGAAGACCTGATAAGAGCCCCGACAGAGCTCTCGACCGCAGTGATCGAAGTAACAAAAAGGAGATTTTATCATGAGCAAAACAATAGCAAGCAAGTACGACAGAATTTTGAATTTATTGTGTTGTGGGTGCATATAGTAGTGTACCAATATTTAAAAGTCAATGTCATGTCTTTATATAAGCAGTGGCGCAATTAGCTGATAATATTTTTAATGTTAGATCACAATCACTAAGAAACAAAACTACTGCAATATCTGCTACACATTATAATATTACTGAACTCGCAAAATTAGTGGAAGACTTACAGAGACAAGTAAGTAAATTACTTACCAAAAACAAAGCCACGTTCGAGAAGTGCTAGACAATATTTTGGCAGGCAATCGAAAAAAATTGTAGATACCACCATCGCTGGCAGAGTATTATTAAATAATTTCGAGTATTCAGAAAAACATGAAAGCCACCGCCTGTTTGTTACCGATAAAAATTAAAAACGACAAATTTTAGTCGACACGGGATGCGATTTGTATGTTTGGCTACAAACATTATTACGAGAGCATTACCAAGCAACAAATTTTAATCTTTATGCAGCAAATACAACCACCATCAAAACCTACAGTAAGCTTAACATGCATATATAACTAGATTTGAGTTTAAAAAAAAAATCTGATGACGGGTTGTGACAGCAGATTTTACATATTAACCACACCAGGACTAACAGTTTTATCCCCGGAGACTTGGCTCTGTTCAATATGCAGGAGCAAAACCGAATTTGATGCATTATTAGACATTATTAGGTATTGTGAAACATTCCGAGAACCTCTGGGCATCACCATTGCACATGGCGCCCAAGAAAAATAGTTTATAGCGTCCATGTGATGATTATAGAGCTTTGAATGTGCGAACTATTCCTGATCGCCATTATATGAAAAACTTTAATGATTTTTCATATAGTTTATTTGGTTACACTAAGATACCAATGACACCAAAAAATATTTTGTAAACAACCAACCCAACACCATAGGTACATTTTGAATATAATTTTATGACATAAGGTTTAAGAAACGCCGCTCAAACGTTTCAAAAATTCATAGATCAAGATCTCAAAGGTCTAAATTGTTGTGATGTTACATAGATGGCATTCTGGTATTTTTACATTCCCCAAATCGGCACAAACAACATCTGAAAGCAACTCAAAATCAACTAATAACTTTTTAGGCCAAAATCAAAGACAACTGGTTCGAATCCATTACCAGAAAAAGTAGCTGCAGTAATTGAATTCCCTATACCAAAGACGGCAAAAGAAATACAGGACCTTTTAGGCATGTGTAATTTTTATAGAGATTACATACCCGCATACAGCATTAATTCAAGCTCCACTTGATAATTTTTTATCTTCACATGCTTTTAAGGGAACTGAACCTCTAAATTTACCAGACAAATATATCAAAACCATTCAAATGAAAGAAGCTTTGGCTTGAAATGCCGCACTTCTCTCTCATCCTGATCCGAATGCAACTCCCGCAATATTTAATGATGCTTCGGACATCATGTCAAAGTCATGGCAACCATTGGCACTTTTTTTCAATGTCGTCAATGACGTAGGCACAATCAAATCAGTTGGATTACTGATGATTGTTAACTCTATGCTGTCTATCAATTAATAAAACACTTTCGTTTTTACTTGAAGAAAGACACTTTATCATATTCACGGATCATAAATGATTAATTTATGTTCTCAGACAACGTAATGACAATTGTTCTCTGAGACAATTCAAATGGCACGATTTTATAAGTCAGTATACAACAGATTACCCAGAAGCTGTAACCACAATCAAAAAGGTTACTGATCAATTTATATGTGCAGCTGTTTGTAAATATTGCCGTGAGTGGTCACAAACATGCATAGATTTCCAAAAGCAAAAATCACACGACATACAAAGACGTCTATTTGTAACTTTTTACTACCAAAAACGACCACAGATATTGTTTAACCGCAATCGACAGATATACTCACTGGCCAGAGGCAATACCTATGAGAGACATGATTGCTGAAACTGTCGCAACTTTATTCATTTCTGGATGAATTGCACGATTTGGAGTTCCTTGTCAAGTCACAACTCACCGTAAAAGAAAATTTGGATCTATACATTCAAAAATCTTGCAAAAACGATAGGGTTCAAACAAACAAGGACTACAGCATACCCGCATGCTCAAATGGTTTGGTGGAGAAATTCCACAGAAATTTGAAAGCAGGGATAATGTGTCACTACGCGAGTCACTGTATAG
Organism: Ctenocephalides felis; assembly: GCF_003426905.1. NCBI lineage: Eukaryota > Metazoa > Arthropoda > Insecta > Siphonaptera > Pulicidae > Ctenocephalides > Ctenocephalides felis. The sequence goes on along the minus strand of NW_020537646.1, from coordinate 57,608,580 downwards.
ATTATTTTCCACTAGTTCTATTAGGAATCCGATCCGTAGAGAATAAAGACTTGCAAACATCAAGTGCAGAGTTGTATATGGACAACCTTTGCCAGGAGAATTTTTTACAACAAATACTGAAAATGCAGTCGAACTCGAATTACCTTACAAATCTTTGAGAACTCATAACAAAGCTTCGGCCACAACCAAGGGTTCACCACTCTATAGAAAGGATACACACTTTGTCGTCAATGATTTAGGCACCGCAGAATTTGTTATGTCAGACGATCGAATCTGAAAGGCACTGCAACAGCCGTACACAGTCCGATATAAAGTTTTTGATGAAAGTAAAAAAAAAACAATTACATTAAGTTTCAGAGGACGCTGAGAGATAGTTTCCACAGATCGAGTGAAGCCAGCTTACGTACCTGCAGAATCCATAACCATCTTATCCAGGGCAATACAAGACAAAATATGGACTAACGGTCAAATTCAGGCTACTAACTAAGGTTTCTGTAGGGGGCTGGTATAGCAACCCTCCATATGATTACCATTGGCATGGCAACTAACGGTATCACAGACAATAGAATAGGTCTACGATGTTAAGGTCGGCGTATATAACCCAGATCCAATATTAAATATACTCAATTATCACTTGTATTCTGCTAACATAACATACTATAGAGTAAATATACAAATTGATATGTATTTTTAATAGCAGTCTATGTTTACATATAGATTTATAAAGTTGCTTTTTGGATTGCTTAATCTTGAAATCTCTAAAGAATGTTTAACGGCATAGACAAGCTAACCTCCAGTTAATAATTTTTGTCATAAAGATGTGAAGAATTTACCATATTTTTCCAAAGACATGTTATGCCTAGGCGGACAGTATAATGCACTTGTACAAAGTATAATGGGTGCAGTTGGCCTGGGCACTGCAACGTTGGAAGGAGAAAGGAATACTGTCACATAATATTCTTTCCTGAGTAGGTGTAATAGCATTCTACAAAAAAATGATTTCAGTAATGACTTCGAAGTTAAAAATACCTGCTGTTTGGATCTCCGATTGGAGGTTATGAGGGAGAAGCCCTCAAAAATAGCAACAAAACTGCGGTCGATTTACCTTTCAGATTAGTGAACTGGATTGTATAGACAATGATGGGGGCTCAAAAACTGGAGAATCTCAAGAAGGAAGAAGACAAGAGCAGAGCGGACGCCGTGAAACTGGGCGAGGTAAGGTGACAATGGCACGGTGAAATCGAATCAGACGGTTTTACATAGTACCATTACGATGAAACAAAAGGCGTGCGAGACGGTAACAAGGTGATGCAAATATATGAGCATATAGACTAGATGTTGGCTCAAACAGGCAAAGGCAAGGTCAACATCGTTATTATGAGAAAGTAGTCGAAGAGTGAGGAAAGATTGAGGGCAAAACGGATTGGAACGAAGAAACGGCAGGAAAGATTTACTAATCGACTTTTAACGCAGCAACAGTCAGTTGATCACAAACACGGAGGTCAAAAAGCGGAAGACAAAGCTGTATATTCGCAAAAGCCTGGGAGGCAGCGGCCGCTATCAAATTAACTATATTCTTGTCGAAAGAAAGGAAAAAGACTGTAGACTCTACAATGTAGAGAAACAATGAAATAAAGTAAAACGTTTATTTTTGGAAACGCTGGTATACATATTTGGAATGTTAGAAAAAGTAGATATAAAGCTTCGGGTAACCTAAAAATGATGAAAAATGAACGAGCGTAGAAAGCATAAGAATACAGGTCGGAGGAAGTAATTTTTCGAAAAGCCAAAAAAAATCTTTTAGGCTTAAAATATATTTCGAAACTTTTAAAATGAGAAAATATACTTCATACTTATAACTTTCATTTTCACTTGTAATGATGAGCTTTTTCCATGCGCGTCAGACAGCTCCGAAACGACACCGCTCAAATATATCAACAAAAATTATTGACGACATGCATTTGCTTAAATATACTAAAGTATGTTATTTTAAAGCATTTATATTTATAACGTATGTTATTTTAAAGCTTAACTGAAGGATGGTCAGTGCAAGGTCTACATAAATAATGATTGACTATACCGCGGCTGCTTTTGCTGGGCATAATCTCAACGGTGGTCTAATCAATATTTTATAAATGATAGTAGTTTTGGTGATTAATGTTGGCATATAAACATGTAATTTTTCTCTTGAAGTCGATTATATACGGCTAAAGTGTGCCGAACGGTCTTTGACAAATGCGCCAAAAGTAGGGGGTTCTAATATAAAATCATCAAGGAAAAAAACAACCATATTGAAACTACACCGGGACCTCCTATAGCACACAGATGACGTCGCATTTCACCAGAAAAGTCAAAAGCTGCTAAATATGATTTCGAGGCAATGATTAAAGCAGGGACAGTCCGGCCGTCCGGAGATTTTAAGGCGATTGCATATGAATAACATAAGGATATTGACGTGGCACAACTATCGTTGACGTTCTGCGGAATTACGGCGAGTTGTGTGTCCTAGAGATTTTATATTCTTGCGATCCTTTCGAGAACCGAAAACCAGAACTCTTCGTAATGCGGTTTCGTTCCGGCAAATGGTATGGGCGTGTTTCCGTACAGAATCGGCTCCAACTTGCTATTTAAATAATTTTAATGCCATTTCATAGATATTTTCGAGAAAATCCGATATACCAAATTTCAAATCCGTAGCTCATCATTTGCCCGAAATATCATTGAAATTATGTCAAAATGGCCCCTTTTTTCAAAGTCGTTTTTTGTCGCAACTGTAAAAGATATCAAAAAACAAATAACGGGATTATATTCATATCGATGTGTACTATATTTTTAACAACAAAATCTCACACTCATTGGGCGAAATGGTATCCGGTTCTTATTCCGGAATCCGTCTGCGAAACCGTTTACAAGTCGGGAAATAGGGCAAGAGTTATCTTTTATGTATGATCGTTCGAGTTTACTGGAATTCACTAGCAGGGAGGTAGGGTTTGGAACGGAAAGAGCACCGCAGTTGCGGCGGTGTCCATATCTTCCGTTCGGTCTTTGAAAATCTAGGAGTGTGCCACGGTAGGTATCTCGCCGGTTCGTACCCATATCCACAGCAGGTTTCAACGGTGAAAAGCCTCTAGTCGATTTTTGATTTTTCGATTAGTATTTTTCATAACAAACGTAATTGAATCGTCATCAAAACTTTATGACATTTCCTAATATGTGAGTATGATTCAATTTCCAATGTTAATTAGTTTTTTCAATTTTTATTGTAAATTATTTTATTTTTTTTTAAATTATGTATATATTAAAAATACGTATAAACTTCTACGGTATAAAACGTGGGTTTTCTCATTTTTGCTCAATGCCTATGTATAGAAAAAATTTTACGAAGGAATACAAACAACACGTTGATAGGTTGTGTTTTGAATCCAAATGTTGGTTCAACTACATTGACAGCAATCAAAGTTCTTGTTAAAAACCATGTATTACTATCGACAAACATATATTTTCAATAAAGGTAAGGTGTAAATTTATTCAACACTTGTATAATAATATTCAGGAAAACGTAATATAAAATTTTAGTAACCGTTGAATGTACGATGTAATACCCAGCAAATTGCACAAATGGGGTGCAACATTTTAATAACTATCCAGTATACGTAGCAAACTGAAAATTTCTTTGAAGATTTGTAACCAATGAAACCGTATTATCAAAATTGCTAGTACGATGTAGAAAATATATAACGTTTTTACCATCCTACTTATAGCTAAAATTTTAGTAAAAAAATCTGTGATGGTAGGTACAATTGAAGCAATACAATAGCTACAAATACCCAAAGGCCTAAGGCGTTCCCCCAAATATAAAGCCCAAGTCGCAAGGCTTCTGGCTATGCCCGTGGACTAGACATGAAATAACAATCGTACTAAAGACAGCTGCAGGACAAGGAGCGGAAAAATTTAATGACTCTCTTCTTGTGATCGTTTGTCTCATTATAGCCAAATTGTCACCAGATGAAATAGAAAGAAATGTAAGAGAGTGTTTGAAAGCCACCTTTACATTAAAAAAGGAAGGAAAGCCCCAATCCAACAAGAGCAAAACAACAACTGTCGTACCACTACCCGTTGTAATGGTGCAATTCTGAAAAAATTTATTAACCTGTTTTTCCGCTAAATCACTAGGCACTGTTTGAGCGAGAATTGAAGATCTCCCGCATTTATGAAGTTTAGTTACCCAATTAGAAGTAAAAAATTCACTCGCAGCAAGGAATTCGGCTTTTGGACCCGATGACATCTCAGTGAACCTGCTGAGATCGATGCCAATAAACTTATTTAACATCATTCTATATATAGGTCGCGTTCCTGATACAATGACAGAATCATTTAAATCTTTGATTGCAAAAAAGACAGGTAACTATTGACCAATTAGGGTCTCATCGGTCCTTACAAGGACCCTAAATAAAGTACTCGTTAGGCGATTGGTTAGTGGTGCAGAAATTGATGACAGACAAAAACCTTCCCAAGCTGTTGTCGCGTGCGCTTATAACACTTTTGCGCTTGACCATTTTTTGAGGTTTGATAGACATAATATTAGGTCGCTCTATCTAGATTCCATCGACATCGTAAAGGTTTTCGATTCGATCTATCATAAGGCTCTGATCGAAATATTAAAGTACTATAAAATACCACAAGCATTTATCAATTATGCTGATGATCTGTATAAGAAGGGATAGACCAGATTCTTCTATCGCCAGTCTTATTTAATATGGTCATGAACAAAATGATAGAAAGAATTCCACCAGAGATCGGTGTCACTGTTGACGCCAAATTCTATAATATTCTCGCTTTCGCCGACGACTTAGTCTTAGTGGCATGTTTGCATTGCGGATTATAGACATACCCAGAATACTTCACCAACTAGTATCGGTTCATGCTAAAATTGGGTACTTTAAAACGCAGGACGGAATGGTAGGAAAAGCCATAAGAAAATGGATGAGCACTTTCATGTTCATAAAAAATGGGGGTTTATCATTTCCATCCTTAAAATGTCTTGTACCCATTAGACGCATGGACAGATTAAAAAACATGAAATGTACCAACTCAAGATTCTACCAGAGCGAGATCGCAAAATGTGAGAATATGTTACTTGACAACAACATCGTTATAGGCTTCCAAAAAGAATTGGATGCGTAATGGGTGCGGACGCTGCATAAATCACATTTTGCTCTTAGTCTACTCAAGCACTCGGCCAGAAGACCATACCTACACCGATGGATTACCAAGGGCAACAAACTTCTCACGGGCAGGGACTTTGTGAATTGTGTCAAAATTAAAATTAATGCAATACCAACATGATCAAGAACAACAATAATGGAGGACAGATACTGCAGGGCAAGCTGTAATGCCCTGGAGACCCTGGATCACATACTCCAAACTTGCCACAGAAGCAACCGCCAGCGTATTGAACGGCACAACGCCGTAACCAATTATGTGAAGAGAGCATTGGAGAAGTCTTACTCGCGAGTCGATCTTAAGCCATTCTTCACAGACAAAATACTTTGGAAGGGCGAAATAAAAATCATCTCCACCTTATCATTATCAGAAGACTGATGGTTTTGCAAACGTCAAAAACTTCACTCAACAAAAATTTAGATATTTTTTCGAATTTCTGTAATTTTTTTAAAAAAACGTTTTTTTCTAAATTTGTTGAGAATTTAGAAATTTTTGAAAATATTCAATTATAGATATTCGAGATATTCTCCAATATTAGTAAGAAATCGATATTTTTAATTTTGATATTTTTGAAATTTTTCAAAATTTTGTTTTTTTTTTTTAAAATGATGAAAAATTTCGAGAATTAGAATTTTTTGAAACATGAATTTTTTTTTGTAAATTTTCAAAATACTAAATTTTCTGTAAATGGATTTTTGCACGCTGTTTACTCAAGCAAAATATTTTTTCAATTAATCTAATCGGATGATTTGTTCTCACAAAAACTGCATGACAATTTTTGCACGCTCCAGTCTTCCGAAATTAAAATTTTGAAATTAAAAATTTACACAAAATGTACACATTATTAAAATTTCTATAAAATATCTGATAATTTGATGTATTAATGTCCAATAAACATTTAGGACAAATAGCATTTTTTTAACTTATTTTTATTCACAACCGCTGAACCTGCCTTTAAAAAATTTAATCAGTTCTTCATCATGTCTATACAAGTAAAATGTACTTTGAATTATTAAATCGGACGCTCCGTTCTCTTAAAAACTGAGTTGGCGTTTTTGGCACTTTTTTCCCCATATCACCGGAACGGCTAGACCTGCCTTCGCCAAAAACCAATCAGCACATCTCCTTATCAATACGAATCGAATGTTGTTTGAATTATTCAATTCGGTTGATCGGTGTTCCCGAAATCGTCGACGAAAATTTGTATCAGCACACACACAAATATAAACACACATAGACACATTTTATGAGAAATTAGATATTTTGTCGTAAAAAGTTATAATAGTTCTATCAGTTTTAATAAGTTACTTATAAGTCAGTAAGATGATATTACTATCATCAGTGGTTACTTCGGTGCCTTTATATGGTATATCAATATGGACTGATGATCTCAAAATTTAAAAATCGAGGAGAATGGCAGGACCTATATATTCTGAGTGCTTTAAGAATTGATGCGCATTTTGCACAATATCGGAGGAAGCAGTGTGTGTCATTTTAGGAACTGTGTCTCTCTTAGTCTTAGCAGAGACGGACAAGTTACGATCGAAGACGTCAACAACTGAGCCCTAAAAAGTTGAGAATAGGAGAAGGGCAGAACAGCATTGACCGATAGCAGCAACTGAGGGCAGATGGACGCATCGTCTCATTACAAACATGAAAGTCTGGCTAAATCACAAGCATGGAGAACTGAATTATTACATTACGCAAATGCTATCTGGACACGGCTGTTTTCGAGCCTACCTACACCGCTTCAAGCACGATAGCTCCTCGGATTGCCCATATTTTTTGGGCGAAATCAAAGATGCTGATCACATGTTTTTCGTGTGCCCGCAATTTGGTACTCTACGGGACGATGTGGAAGAGACATTGAGGCAGAGAATTACCTCAGGTACTGTTGTTGAAGTGATGCTGACAACTAGAGCTGCTTGGAACGCCATAAACAGATTTGTGAGAGAGGTGCTAATTGACGTGCGTTCTAAGAAAAGAAAAAAGACGAATGAAACTTTGCCCATTTGAAAGATGAGTATAAAATCAAGTTAAAAATGATAACATTCTAAATCCTCCCCCACGAAGTAACGCCTAACGGCGGTTTCCGTGGGGACCAGAGGCAAGGGCAAAGCGGAGATTTTAGTCGGCATTGATTTCGACATACCGAGACAAAACACCAGTCTGGATGCATAAAAACATTTCCTTCGCTATACAAAAAAACATACATACATACATTCATTATTTCTAAGGTATACCAAAATGTTTTGAGAAAAAAAATTGAATTTTTTTTTTTACAAAAGCAATTATTATGTGAAACATGCAGAAAGTTTTTTGAAACATTCGAATCAAATGCTTAGTTCTATCAAAAGCTGCCATGTTTTGCACAGATAGCCTGGTATCTCGAAAACGGCTAGACCTGCCATTGGCAAAAACTATTCAGCACATCTCCCTATCAATTGGAATCGAATGTTTTTTGAACCAATCAAATCGGTTGATCCGTGCGCCCGAAAACGTGAACGAAAAAATGCGGACTCACAAAACACACACACTGTTCAGAAACCTTAAAAACGTAAAGATATGCAACAATTTTCATTTTTGATTTTCGGCCCAATATTATAACTACTCTACGAGAAGTCAAAAAAATAGCAAAATGCCTCGTCATCTTACTAGTGACGAGCATAAATGGATAAACAAGATTCCCACTGTCCCTATATACTATGTCCCTATTCCCACTGAGATTATAGAGATTGTCTATATTGATCACTGACCCTATGATCTGTTTCAAAGGTCAGAGCTGGAACGCAATCATATAATATGCGTAGAAACATGCACTTATAAAGAATGCTTCTATCTCGTAAACTGCTACATGCAGTTCTCAGTCGACATAAATAGCTTCCTGCAAAAGATGGACAAAATTCTCAGAAATCTGGATGACCGGAGCATCATTGTCACGGCCGACTAAAATGCAAGATCTGATCTGTGATTCTCCAGATCAGAGGTAAGGAACTAGAGAAGTGGATTACCTCTAATAACCTAGTTTTGTTCTAGATTGTTCTAAATTAGCTTAGTCGCAACTTCATATACCGAATTAAAACTGAGACACCAATATAGACCTAATACTAACAACCTCAAATATGCCTTCGAAAGTGATCAATTGGAATATGAGTGATATAGCGACCGCCAGTGATCACAGCTTTTTAACATTTGAAGTAGTGCTTGCAGCGACAGTCGCAAGACAAATAAAGAATCAAACAGGGTAATAAATCTGTCCGTGATATGTGTATACCGCTGGAAATAAGGTCATGCCTTCGTGGTCGAAGTAGCTCACTTGCCTAAGGCGAGACACTGACTTATAGAACTAAAAAATGTCTCTTGCGGGTCAAGAGACTGTGCCTTGACGATATATTGATCAGAGCACAGGCATACAAAAGAGAGAGAAATAGCTACGTTAGAGAAATAAGAAAACACAAAACTACCTCATGGAGCGACTTTGTGACCAGCGTAGGTAGTAGAAATCCCTGGAGTATAGTATACAAAATTGTTTGTGATAAAGTAAACAAGAAAGCTTCCCTATGCTCACTTGAACTCCCTTCCGGAAATTTCAGTGAAACATGAGAAGAAACCGTAAACGTCCTTCTAAATAAGTGCATTTCCGCATACGATCAGCAAGAGAACGCTGATCACCTCAAAATCAAAGAAACTATACGCCAGTACCTGAACCAGAACTTTGAACCAAGCATCGACTCTGTCGAGGTAGAAGAAGCACTTCAAAAACTAAAATTCAAAAAAGACCCAGGAGAAGACGGTTTCACTGGCGAAATTATTAAAAAAAAGCTGTGATGCCAAACAAACCACCAGCAAGAAGGTAGTTTCCTACCGTAGCAAACTACTAGCAAGAAGGTAGTTTCCTACCGATTGGAAACAAGCAAAACTAATTCCCAAACGAAGGAGTGAAAACAGACGGCTTGCAAAATCATACCGGCCATTTGCCCTACTGCCAGTCACGGGAAAGTACTTGTAGAGCGTATTAACGCAAAGTATAGAGAAATAAATATGTGCAGTGCACGACAGTTGGGTTTCTCCACAAAGGACACAATGCTAACCTTCAGAAAAGGCATGGCAACCGACATGAGGTATGTACTTGCTATATTTGTGGATATTGAAGACGCCTTTATAAACCTCTGATAGCCCGCTTTCCAAAAATCGTTAGGAGAAGCATGCAGAATTGATGTCCACAAAGATCAAGAATTGGATCTGTTGCATAAAATTTCTGTATGGACTTTCTTCTAGATGGTAGTTAGCTCAGTTAGAAGGAACAGTGGAACCTGCAGCATACGCAGACAACTGGGCGCTAGTAATCAAAGAAAATTCCAGAAATGATCTGGAGAGAACTGGCTTTATGGTGCTTAAGTATGTTGAGGATCGGTGCGTGGCGCATAAACTAAAAATAAGCAGTGGAAAAACAGTCGCAATGATGATGAAAGGCAAATTTAATGAAGGTAGACAGACTATTAATACTACTACTACTACTCCAAGTATGATACTTGGGAATTACTATAGATAACAACCTAAACTTTACTAAGTTCTTAAGAGAGAAGCTAGTCAGCTTTATCCTGAAAATCAGAAGGGTTTCAAAGAAAAAATCGGGTCTTATAGGAGGCACTCTTGATACCCTGTTTAAGAGAGTGGTAATACTAATAGCAGAATAAACTGTCAGTAGTGAGCGAGCAGCCCAAGTACAAACACCATCGTGCAAGTCAAAGCGAAATTGCTGCGGTTTTGTGTAAACACGGCGTGTGTGCGGCCATCTTAGACAATAAACTGTCAGTAGTGAGCAAGCAGCCCAAGTACAAACACCATCGTGCGAGTCAAAGCAAAATTGCTGCGGTTTTGTGTAAACACGGCGTGTGTGCGGCCATTTTAGACAATAAACTGTCAGTAGTGAGCGAGCAGCCCAAGTACAAACACCATCGTGCGAGTCAAAGCGAAATTGCTGCGGTTTTGTGTAAACACGGCGTGTGTGCGGCCATCTTAGACAATAAACTATCAGTAGTAAGCGAGCAGCCCAAGTACAAACACCATCGTGCGAGTCAAAGCGAAATTGCTGCGGTTTTGTGTAAACACGGCGTGTGTGCGGCCATCTCAGACAATAAACTGCCAGTAGTGAGCGAGCAGCCCAAGTACAAACACCTTTTATAACCGGTCAAGCCATCTTGCAGTGTTTTTTACATAAATAACGCCATCTTTCTGAAATAAACGATCATCACTACCCATTCTGTTAGGAAGCGCGCGTATCGGTGACAGAGCATCGCCGCCACTAGAGGGTGTAACTTACAAAAAACAAACTATAAAATTAATTCCAAAATAATCATGGATGAAATTATGAAAGCTCTTAAAAAAATTCAGCTGAAACTTGACGACCAGATAAAAAAGAGATTCATAACAGTGTATTAAAGGTTACAGAACAGGTCACACAAAACATTAACATGATATTAGAGGAAAAACTTCTTGCTTTGGAAGAGAAATATGTGAAACTCAAGGAGATAGTGGACAACCAAGAGAAGAGGAGCTACTTCCTAGAAAAACAGGCGAGACAAAGAAACATAGTTATTTTCGGTATCGAAGAACTGGAATCTTCATACGAAACCTTACAAAAACATATGCTCAATTGGTTAGACCTACACTTTTCAATCAAATTAACAGATGCCGATCTACAAGTGCTTAGAAGGCTAGGAAAAAAGGGCGATAAACCACGACCCACTCTGATATCCTTCTCAAATCTCAGCACTAAGATAAATATATTGAAACAGAAAAAAGAACTGCGCGACACGTGCTACTATATGAAGGAAGATTACCCAAAACAGATCCTAGAAAAAAGAAGACAATTACAGGAACAGCTGAACATAGAGAGAGAAAATGGCTTTCCTAAAATATGACAAACTAGTCATACCTAAACAAACATCCAAAAGAAAGTTTTCTGCATCGCCATCAAAACTCACAGAAGAAATGTCAAAAGGAAGAATTACACAGACAAACAAAAAAAAATAAGCCACAACATCAAGAAATATCACTGAGAAGATGTAACAGCATTACCGAAGGAGTAAACAAACCGAGCAAGCTAAATTTCCTTACAAAAAATACAGCACAGGGACAAGAAACTACAGAAAGCAATGCGTAGCAAACAGCTGCTCCTCTCCATATCAACCCAACAAACTACTATTCAACAAAACATAACATAACAAATCCTCCAACTCGGTTGGTCACCGTGGAGGATTATGACTACAACCCTCCAAAGAAAACTATAACACCAAGCAACAAAAGCAACAATAAAAATTGCTTACTTAAAATACTTACATTCAATGTCAAGACTCTATCAACATACGAACGACAATTAGAATTAGAAAATTGTTTAAGCGCTATAAACTATGATATAATGGGAATTTCAGAGGTAAGACGTCAAGGTTGTGAAATTAAGGAATATGATAACTTCATTCTTTGCTGTATAGGACAGACAGCAGGTCAATACGGAGTAGGTTTCATAATAAACAAGAAGATAAAAAATAACTAAGAAAGCTTATTGGTATATCGGAGCGTTTAGCCATACTCAATATAGACATTGGAGGTCATACGATATCCATTCTTCAAGTCTACTTTCCTACGTCAGATGCAAAAGAAACGGATATCGACGAATTATATGAGTCAATTGAGGAAGCATTAAAAACGGCGCACAAACACGTCATACTTATGGGTGACTTCAACGCGAAGGTGGGCACATCAAAAAAATACCAGGAATTGGTCGTGAAAGAACATGGCTTTGGCACAGGTATAACAGGGGACAGAAACTTGTTAACTTTGCACTCATACACAAGCTAACAATAGTAAATACCTGCTTTAAGAAAAAAACAAATCGGAAATGGACCTGGAAGTCGCCGAATGGACATAAAAACGAGATTGATTACATTCTCACAAACCAAATTCGATCATTTACAATCTTCGAAGTCTTAAACCTGAACTACTCATCTGACCATCGCGCCATCAGAGGTACAGTAAAAATATCTAAACATAAACCAAGCAGAGCGCGTTTTACCAATAAACCAGTTTGTCAATTCAATAGTGCAAAAGAAATAGAAATTTAAAAGAACCATCTTAAATCTACATTACCTGTGCTAGCAAATCAACAAGCAATGGATATGATACAAAACTATTACGATACCATTAGTAACACTATTTTAGAAAGCCAACAACTTGCACATACCAAGACAAGTAAGCAAAAATACAAAATATTACAAGAGAAAACAGTAAAACTGCTACAAAGAAGAAAAACACTACAATCAACCAAGAACAAAACGCGTGCTATGAAAAACGAACTCTCTGCTTTGTACAAAATAATTAATAAATATATAAAAAGTGACTACTCAAAATACAGACAAGACACTATAATGAGCCAACTACAGCTTTCTGGTAACACGAAGAAACCATTTAAAATACTTCGTACAAATACAAATAATCGCTGGATAAAAGAATTAAAAAACCTGGACAAATCTATACACAAACGAAAAGACATTGTAACTACGGCTACAGAGTTTTATACTAATCTGTACAGTGACAATACCAACACGATTACAACATCATATTATAACAATAAAATATGCCAACTTAATGACTTCATAGAGATCAACGAATCCGAAGTGGTAGAAACTATAAAGAAACTAAAAAAAGAAAAATGCCCAGGTCCCGACAACATCTCAAATGAAGCTCTAATAAATGCTCAGTTAATTTTGGCTACACCGTTAGCAAAACTGTTCAACCTAATACTCCAGTACTCTATAACGCCCTTTCAGTGGTCCGAAGCAAACATCATACTAATATATAAAAAAAGAGATCCCAAAAATATTGGCAACTATAGACCTATTAGCCTACAACCTAGCCTGTAAAAACTATTCTCTACAATTATAAACAAAAGAATAAGTACAACACTAGAAAGGAAGCAACCCGTGGAACAAGCGGGTTTCAGGAAAGGATTCTCTACAAGTAACCACATTCATACAATAGAGCTAATTATAGAAAAATATCAGGAGCAACAGAGAACATTATATTTAACTTTCATAGACTACCAGAAAGCCTTTGACTCCGTTTCACACAGCAGCATATGGGAAAGCTTGCGAGAGCAAGGAGTTGAAGAAATATACATAAAAACCATACAAAGTATATACAATAACATCAAAGGAAGAATCAAACTAGAGTCTATCGGTCCTAGTTTTTCCATAAAAAGATGCGTAAGGCAGGGGGATCCTTTCTCTCCAATAATATTTATTTCAATCCTAGAGAACATTATTGAAAAGCTGGATTGGCGTAAATTAGGCATCTATATAAAAGGCAAACATTTAAGTCATCTTAGACTTGCAGACGATATTGTGCTTTTGTCTGAATCGGCCGGTCAAATGCAATTCATGTTGGAGTCTTTGCATCAAGCCAGCGTCCAGGTTGGCCTGGAGATGAATTCAACCAAAACAAAAACATTAACAAACAACAGACGAAAATTTCCAATACTAATCAATAACAAGCCAATTGATTACGTCGATAATTACATATACTTGGGAAAACTATTAAGTTTTGACAAAAACAACGACAAATATGAAGTAGAAAGAAGGTTACAAAAAACTTGGAAGAAATATTGGGATTTAAAAGAAATATTCAAAAGCAATATGCCGATAGATATCAAAACGAAAGTGTTGAACTCTAGCCTGCTACCATGCTTTACTTATGGTTGCCAGACGTGGAAATTTTCATCCAAAACCATAAATAAAATTAAAACCTGTCAAAGGGGACTAGAGAGGAGCATGTTACTATCAGAAACTTAAAACAGACGCAGTAACTTATGCATTAAAACAAAAATGGAGATGGGCCGGGCACGTTGTGAGATGCACAGATAAAAGATGGTCAAAGAGAGTAACATCATGGAATGGTCCAGCGGGTAAGCAAAATCGTGAAAGACCACTAACCAGATGGGAAGACGACCTGAGACGAACAGCTGGCACGATCTGGAGAGATATTGCATAAGATAGAGAAGCATGGGCATCTTTGGAGGAGGCCTATACCCAACCCGGGGTTCTTGCCGACTAACTCTATACATCGTGTACTGAGTTTATATTACATATTACAGTAATGTTCTGTATATACACGGTTATGTTAAGTTAGTATAATCATGGATAAAAATTTGTAAAAAAGGCAAGAAATAAAAGGCTTATTTATTTAATACTAATAGCGACCTATAGTGCTGCTGCATGGTTTGACTAGTTGACTCATACGCATGCCGTACCACAGCAACCAATGCTCTTCAAACAATAAGCGGAAAAATGCCACTTGACTTAGAGGTTATACAGCAAGGAATCATAAACCTTCTAAAAAGAAACGAACGAAGTTGCTGGAATAATTACAACTATAATAAAATAGCGAACCTAAACAATGAAACCCTCAACCTGGAGGTTAAAAAGATAAAGGAGGTTATCAAACCTCGCATTGAGCAAAAGGGCATTTGCTGGTTTAATCCCGTTCTTCAGAGTGCGCAGGAACTATAAAAGCACGGCCTATCGATTCTTTTGACTTGAAAAGATTTCAGCAAGAGGTGTGAAAAAAGTTACCGCAGGGATAACTGGCTTGTGCAGCCAAGCGTTCATGCGACGTTGCCCTTTGATCTTTCGATGTAGAATTTGCTAAGCGTTTGATTGTTCACTTACAATCAGGTAAGGTACCGTCGTGAGACAGATTATATTATTCTACTGATCAATTGTCGTTGCGATAATAATCCTGCTCTGTACGAGAGGTACCGCATTTTCAGACAATTAGTTCATGCAGTCGGTCAAACGGCCGGTAGTGTGAAGCTAACATCCGTAGGATTTGTCTGAACGCCTCTAAGACAAAATAAGCAACTATATCTCTAGAAGTCTCGCGAGTTGAAAGGCTCAATACAATATGATTTATTAGGTATGCGACACAGGCCGTTTATTGCACAAGCCCTTTTAGCCAAATGAGGCAATGGGCAGTTATGGTATCTATCCGCTACATCTGTCCTGCCTATAGCGGTTGATCATGGGTCACTAGTTTGATGTCGGGATGCGGAATTGTTTGAAAACGACTAAGATACCTGACAAGGTGTTGCTCTCGGTAGAGCAGTTACTACGCTGCAATCTGTTGAGACTCAGCCCTTGGCGTCCGTATTCGACATGTTGGCTTCACGTCACCTCCCGCTATTAGAGCATAAGCATTCTACAATTAGTATGACTTGACGGTCGAAAACTTGTTAATATAACATGTTTACATGTGTACATGTGACACTTCTTTTGTAGTTCAAAACTTATTGGCACAGTCCGATACTACATATAAATATTCATTATTTCTGTCAATAACTATAATGCTATAAAAATAGTTATAAAAATTTTGAGAGTTAACGAAAGAGTATTTGTTTTTAAGAGAAACTTTTCACACTTCTTATTATAAATATATGATATAATTTATATAATTATATATAAGGGAGAAAGTTTTTTGCTGAGTTTTTTGAGAATGCGTACAAATTACCAAATAATTAAAATGCGTATAAGTTGCTGATAAAAGCAAATACGTATAAGTTGCTAATCAAACAAAGTACGTATAAGTTATCAATAATGCAAAATACGTGTAAGTCGCCAATTGTGCAAAATACGTGCAAGTTGCCAATCATGTAAAATACGTGTAAGTTGTTTATAATAGACAATACGTGCAAATTGCTATTTTTATATAATTTTTGTATTATTCTTTAAATATATAATAAATTAACTTAAATTGATCCGAAATCTTGCATCGAAACATATAAAAACATTCCTCTGATTTTTAAAATTAGTAACTTACATGTACCTAAAAAAATGTCAAGACAACTTTTGAGTCAACGGGAATGTGCAATTGGCCTTAGTTTCATGTTAGACAAGTCCGTTAATACATTGCCAGAAGCCACTGTTTTAGCTATTTTTATTAAATAACTTGAGTCAGTTGTCGATTGAACAGGACTAAATTAGCCAAATTTTCAAGTGGGATTGTTACAAAGTCTGTTACCGGCTGCAAGTACACAAGAAAAAATTAATTATATTGAATTCAAACATAAAGTATTAAAAAATAGTAACTAGTTTATAATTCACCGGTATATTTTCACACGTGTCAAGTCGTTTGTTTAATATTCCAGTTTTTGTTCGTGATTTAGTGGTCAATGATTTTTTTAATAGTTAAATAAATGCCGAAGTGGAAGTTCGTTAAAGTCGAGAAGACACACAAATCAATGCAGTGTTTTTTTTAACTGCATTTCAAATCGATGTAGAATTCCATTTCTTACCCCTGTATTAGCTGGTTCACCATCGCAACATATGCCTATCGAACGCTATACATCCATCGGCAAAAAACTCGTTCAATTTGATTACTTGACTTTCACAATGTTTATTTACCAATTTTATTAAGCCCAACAATTGGCAATTTGGTTTCTTTAAAATAACTAAATGCGTCTTTTTAACCATAATAATAGTAGAGGTGAATAATTTTTTCGGCCGTCGAATAAAAATGCTATTAAATCAGAAGAATCATATCGTTTGTGCAGAGGCGCATCAAGTTATTCACAAAGGCTTTTATTTTTATCGACAATGACCGCATTGCCCAAATCATTCTTTACTCCCAGGTCTTTCATGATTGCCGTTGCCAGAGCAGAAGCAACTCTATCCAAATTTCAAATCTGTCGCACATTATGGCATAGTTTGGAGCCTTGTATCTTGGACTATATGTTTCGCGTTTTATATGAAAAGTATTTTGTAAACTTTCCGAACTTCTTTTAAACTCAAAATCAACATCTGGAATATATATCTCACCTGGAGTAAAATCGTTAGTTATTATAAATGTTGGTATCATCTTCGATTGTTGCATATATTAATATGATTCATCTTTTTGATTGATATGATTTATCACGGAGATACTTTGTTTCTTCATAATTGGAATATCAATTTATTTCCACGTCTGAATCAATTTCGTTACCACATTTGGAGTAAATGTTTTATATGAAAACATTTTATTTTTTTTTTTTTTTTTGAGTTTTCGGCCATATAAAAATTATACCTGATAATTTCCACACTTGTTGGAACATTCACTCTTGTAAATTCTGCTTGTCCAAATGTAATTTGATCATGCGAGCGCATGTGATTCAAATAACTGGCACTTGCGCCTGGATTTAAAAAAGAATTATCCATTGATACCTTTCAGAGTTTATTGATGAGTTATGGTAAAATATCACATTTATATATTCTGATCGCACTCTGATGCAAATAAATAACAACAAACTAAACCCGATTTAAAAACCAGCTATACGAAATATTAAAGCAAATGTAACACACGCTTTGAATTATTTGCATGCCAAAATCAATAAATTGCTTATTAAAGACAGTCTTTTAATAAAAATTTAGCTGGCTAAAAAGTTATTCGCGATATATGGTTTTATAGTCACATTTCATATAAAAAGGTGCCCATATTACTTAATTTTAGTTTATATATATATATATATATATATATATATATATATATATATATATATATATATATATATATATATTAATACATGTATTATGGTCCTAATGAATATACTAAAATATTATAGCGCTATACGGTAAGTAGTTTGATGTTGAAAATTCATCAAGGTTTGAAAAATATGACCGTCAGAACTTATAATAAATAAACAGAATATATAAATTTCACAAATTTAAAAGCAATTGGAATAAACTCAAAATAGAGAATCCGCTTTGGATTTAGCAAAACTAAGTGAACATTCCATAAAACTTCTCTTGTTATGTGACAATGTTACCATCAATTTGAATAATTATATAATATGACTAGGTACATGATATATGATATATGTAATGGTGCCAGTATTATCTTATAGAAGATGCTTGATATTTCACAAAAAAATTATTAAGATTTAAAACAAAATACGTTTCGACGTTTAAAAAAAATTAACTATAAAGTTCATGCACTGAACAATCATACGGAAATTGGTTGAAATATATAAATTAATTAAAATTGGGAACAATAAGCAACAATTTTAGAACATACAAGCACGTCTTAGTGTACTATAATTAATATAATTACAGATGATGTTTTAAATGTGTTTTAGAAATATGAATTGGAAATCGCAATGTTTAGATTTAATTAAAAATAAAAAAATTATTTTCGAAATAAACAGTTGAAAATTGTATCTATTTGTCTAAATCTTAATTTAGGTTGAATAACTCAATTATCATACATTTTGCGAAGTTCATGCTACTTGCCTTCAGGCAGATTGCCACTTTTAACTAGTTGTAATTTAGTAACATCGAAAAAAGAATTTTCTGATAATCAAATAAATCATAGAAATCACGATTTGCTAAGCTATCCGCAGAGAATAATAATAACTTTGATAGTTATGATTCAATAATGTTATTCATTACAGTACTCGATGGACACCATTGTAGAAGTAGATAAAATATCCAACGGAATTTTTAAACTCACTTGATCTGTCGGGGATGCCACAATTATATTGTAGTTGAATATTAATCAGCTAAAACTCTGTAATGGTACGCGACGTGCAATTAGGAAAATTAAGAAAAAACACGGTGGAGTTTTCTAAAACCTTCACTTCTCGAATACCGTCTAATGCACAAACTCAAAAGTACAATTCCGAATTAAACTAATCTATAGAACCAACTTAGGAAAAAGATGACGCTAGATAATAATAACAATATTATTGATCAGGAAAGGTTTGTTTGAAAAACTGTAAAACGCTATGTGTATATAAAAGTTAGGAAAATCAAAAATTGTTTTTTAAGATTACAAAGTATTTATAAGGATTAGATATGTATCATGCAAAATATTAGTATATGTCCGTAAATTGACTACATTATTTGTGTGCGCTTTTAACATCGATTCAGCCATGCTTTTTTTAAAAACATCCTTTTCATAATATAATATGTAGGGATTATTGATCGAAATTATGGTTTTGAAATATCGAATATATCATATAATATCTTAAATTTTAATATATTTTTATAAACATAGAAAAATCTTATTGTAAATTTATATATTGCTATATTGGTGACTTACGACATCTAGAATAAAGATAGCAATTGAACATGGATCAAGAATTTAAAAAATATAGACTTTTGTACAACGCCCTAATCACTGGTCTTCCGTTGGCTACTTAAAAGGTACGTCCGGTTCTCGGATCATTGCGGGTTAACGCATTTACAAGCCCTGATACCGGACTTCGGTTGACATACTTATTCTGTCCAGACCTCGGGTTATCGCTGATACCAAAATTAATTCTGATCCTAGACTATGGGCCATGAACTGAATTCACCACCAAAAAGTTCATTGAAATCGCGATTGAATCTCTCCTTGTCCTTTAACTCACCAACTCGTTTTGATGCTTAAGACTTTGAAATTGTAGTGTATGTTGTTTTTAGAACTAAAGTTAGGTACTTCATCCAAGTTGTCTTCTGTGAAAAGAAAATTGCCCTCATCGTCTCCAGTCATTCAAACAGTAAGCTCATATGAATGTTCAGGTAATTCAATTCTGCATTACTGCATCAACTACCTTCATCGACACAACTTTCCTCATTGACTTAAGTCAACCAAACAGTAAGCTTTTACGAAGGTTCAGGCAATTTAATTCTGCACTACTGAATCAACGATCTAAGCAAAATTGAGTGGTTATAGAATCTCTTGCTCTCGTTGTTGTTTCTTCGACTCTGTTTTAAACAGTCGATCTCTTGCGCATGATACGTTTCGTAATCTTGAGCCACTCTTGAAGGTGTAGATGTTGCAAACATTATCGTATTTTTATAGTATATCTCAGTTAAAGTTTTAACTCGTGTTCCTTGCTTCGTGGGTTGCATTATATAGATGCATTTATTGCTCACGATCAAGTCACTTGTAAATTAATGCACATGTGTTTCACTTCTTTCTCACTTTCGGCGTGTTTTTTTTATTTGCGGTCAGAGTCACCAATTATATAGTTTGTAAGACTATATAGTATTTATATTAATTATTGTAAGACTATTTAACTTGGATATTAATTTAATTTCATCAGAAATACAACAGTATATACTTGAGGAATATAGACTATTTTGCCGACGTATAAACAAAAGACGATTGCGATTGCTTAGATTACTTTTTGTTGTTAATCCAATTATAGCTAAATGTCAGGAGAACATCATATAATATTTGATATTGGGCTCATAATGGGGAGCTAGAAGCAGGAATAAATCTTATGCTCGAAAAACCAATTGCAGCCGTTGGCCAATTGCTTTACGTCAAAATCGGCGTGATTGTCGTGCGTTCATTTTGTGTATTTCCTGATTGTTGTTGGCGCAATTGCGCCATGTTCAAACGTTTATCAGTATTTTGTTGATGAGTTTGTTTACCTGTTTGTTCGGCTCTTTTATTTTACATGTCTTTAGAGCAAGTTATAGCAGTTGTTTGATTCACTTAGTGACTCTCGTAAGGATTGCTTTGTATGGTACAAAGCATGTGAGATTTTAAAATAATGGAAAGATTATAATTTGCATAGCAAAATTCTAATTTCACAAGTACTCGATAAAATGAAATATTACATAAATTTAAATTCAAAGTTACTATGTGTAACTTGAAAAAACAAACAAAAATCAAATAAAAATTTCAGCAAAAGTCAACAAAAATAAGGTCATATATTAACATTGCAGCGACACTAGCTCTCCTACTATTGAGAAATAGTAGTAAAGAGCTACACTAGCCTCCACACTATTAGGGACCCTAATGTATGGAGGGGGTCAGGCTACCAGGTATATAACAAAAGCAGCTACCTTTCTCGATCTCTTTTATCCTCTACGGGTCGAGCAGCCAACATCTGAAAAAACTAGGGAATCCAACCAAAGAATACTCAAGAAGATTATGTAAATTTTATTTTATAATAAACTTTATTTTTCACTTATAATTGTGGTGTCTTAATTTTTATATGTGGGACCATCCCACATAATTGGTGACCCCGACGCTGAATTGGACCACATAGCGTGTGAGCTGAACTACCCTAGAGGACTATCCGCATAGAGAACAAGAAAAAACAAGTAATGAATGAAGACCTAGAAGAACTTGCATCGCTCGCCGACAAGATATGTGAGATTGCACAACCGCCAGTAGTCGCAGCAACTAGTAACAACCAACAGCAAGACATCATACAAAAACTAATTGATAAAAATAATCAACTAACACAGCGTGTGGAAGACCTTACAAAGCAATTAGCCAAGTTCACCTATCGTAGCAGACTCAACCTATCAGCAAATAGAAACCGTAGCCCATTTCGACAAGACAGATCTAACCACTTCCTCAGGCCGAGAAGTGCTTCTAGATCGCGCAACCGAAATACATTCTGTTGGTACCACGCCAAATTTGGAAAGAAGGCAAGAAAATGCGAGAGTCGTTGTTTGTTCAGAGAGAAAAACTCCAACGGCATGGAGTGATGGCGACCTATCCTTGCTCTTCATCAAGCCGTCGTCTCTTCATAAGTGGTTGCAGAACTAAGGTACAGTTTTTGATCGACACAGATTCAGATGTTTGCGTGTATCCAAAACGCTGAACTGCTAAAACTAATCCTCAACTAAATTATACATTGTCTTCAGCCAATGGAACCAACATACGCACGTACGGGGATATTATTTTACAATTAGATTTTGGACTAGGAAGAAATTTCGCTTGGAGATTTATCGTAGCAGACGTAATAATGCCTATTCTTGGAGCAGACTTTTTGGCATACTACAATATCATTATCGATATAAAGAATTCTCGTCTACATGACAACCTGGCATCACTGTTATCTCCAGGATGTGTCACATTCTCTCGGATACAAAGTGTCAAGTCTATATTTGGAGATAGTGCATACAATAAATTATTAGCTGATTATCCATCCATCACCAGACCATCAAGCTTGTGTCAAGAAAACAAACACAAAACATTTCATTATATCAGAACCACTCCAGGACCTCCAGTTTCTTCTAGACCACGGCGCCTCAAGCCAGGATTACTTCGCGTAGCCAAAGAATAATTTAAGAATATTGTAGAATTAGGCATTGCAAGACCCTCCGATAGTTCTTGGTCTTCACCTCTACATCTGACACAGAAAAAGGATTCGACGTGGCGTCCATGCGGAGATTATCGGCTGCTCAACTCGCGCACAATTCCAGACAA
This sequence comes from Ctenocephalides felis, assembly GCF_003426905.1. NCBI lineage: Eukaryota > Metazoa > Arthropoda > Insecta > Siphonaptera > Pulicidae > Ctenocephalides > Ctenocephalides felis. Next base: position 57,586,113 of record NW_020537646.1, on the reverse strand, counting down.
ATATCCTGTTCGTCATATTGCAGACTACGCGCATAATTTAGCTGGGTGTACTGTATTTTCAGTGATCGACTTAGTGAAAGCCTTTCAACAGATTCCAGTCCATCCTGATGATATTGCAAAAACTGCAATAATAACACCCTTTGGGCTGTTTGAATTCTTGTATATGACATTTGGCCTAAAGAATGTAGCACAAACATTTCAGCGATTCATAGATGAAGTTACACAAGGTCTGGATTTTTGTTACGCATACCTAGATGATATTCTTATATCATCTACATCGCTAGAAGAACATCAAGATCATCTCTGGCAATTATTTCAACGTTTGAAAGACAACGGCGTTGTTATAAATCCAGCGAAATGCGTATTAGGTGCACCCAAAGTTACATTTCTTGGTTATGAAATTTCTAAAGATGGAACTTTGCCACCACAAGACCGTATCAACGATCTCCAAGAATATCCGCTACCGGCAACCTACTCAAAGCTGCGACGCTTTATAGGAATGATTAATTATTATCGAAGGTTTATTCCTCACATAGCTGAATTTCTTGCTCCGCTACATAAGCTGCTCTCAGGATCTACCAAATCTGGATCACAACCAATTTCTTGGACTCCACAGCTTCAAAATAACTTCGAGACTTGTAAGAAAGAACTGGCTTAAGCAACATTACTAGTACAACCTGTTCCAAATGCTCAAACAGCCTTATTTAGCGATGTATCCAACCATTCTATCAGTGCAGTTTTACAGCAGTACATCAATGGCACGTGGCAACCTTTAGATTTTTTTCAAAAAAACTATCTGAGAAACAACAACTATGGCCAGCATATTATCGAGAACTTTTGGCTGGTTATGAAGCAGTGCAACATGATTCATCTTCTTGATTGATATGATTTATCACGGAGATACTTTGTTTCTTCATAATTGGAATATCAATTTATTTCCACGTCTGAATCAATTTCGTTACCACATTTGGAGTAAATGTTTTATATGAAAACATTTTATTTTGTTTTTTTTTTGAGTTTTCGGTCATATAAAAATTATACCTGATAATTTCCACACTAGTCGGAAGATTCACTCTTGTAAATTCTGCTTGTCCAAATGTAATTTGATCATGCGAGTGCATGTGATTCAAATTACTGGCACTTGCGCCTGGATTTAAAAAAGAATTATTCATTGATACCTTTCAGAGTTTATTGATGAGTTATGGTAAAATATCACATTTATATATTCTGATCGCACTCTGATGCAAATAAATAACAACAAACTAAACCCGATTTAAAAACCAGCTATACGAAATATTAAAGCAAATGTAACACACGCTTTGAATTATTTGCATGCCAAAATCAATAAATTGCTTATTAAAGACAGTCTTTTAATAAAAATTTAGCTGGATAAAAAGTTATTCGCGATATATGGTTTTATAGTCACATTTCATATAAAAAGGTGCCCATATTACTTAATTTTAGTTTATATATACATATATATATATATATATATATATATATATATATATATATATATATATATATACATATATATATATTATTCTGTAATCACAAATATAATTTATTATTTATTGTTTTTCTTAAAGCACTACGTGCTATTTGAAGGTTATCCGAAGTTCTTCCGGCCTTGCTGTTAGATTTTGGAATCACGTTTTGTTTACAATTATTTAGTATATAAGAAGTAGTTAAGATTTAGTTAGTCAGTCAGAAATCAGAAGTCAGAATCAGGAGTCAAGTCAGGCTTACTGTTTACATACTTAAAAAATGTAGTCTCTGATCATCGATAACCAAGAGGTTATCGAACAAATTATTTAATTGTAAAAAATAGTAAACAATAAAATATCAAGATTAACAAAGAACCAGTGTTTCTATATTATCAACCGCTCAGCTCCAGCTACCAAACAACCTCCCACAATCACAGAAGTGATACAACAACCACACAAATACAGTTCATGGTGGCTTAGCGGAAATTTTCCCTCGCAGTGCTGAAGAATTTTCATCTGGGGACATCGAGTTAAATAGCCGCCACAGCTTGGTAACCCGGAGGATCATTCGCAGCACAACTTGGGGGATGGTGGCGCCTACCGAAGAGGACAAATTTTGGAACAACAGAGACTACGACAGGATTGGACATTGACTCATCGGATTTACAATAAGCAAATTGGACATCATTCTCTCAAGATGGAACCCATTTCTTCAGGATTTATGCAAGATGTTGAGTATAGTGAGGCAATAAGAGAAATCAGAATCAAGGCAGCTGTTGAAAGTATACCTCAATTTGATGGTAATTCATATAATCTCTTTAGATATATAAGCATAGTAGATTCAATTTTAGAAGACGTTAATTTTGAAACATATGAAATAATATCTAAAATTGCTCTTAGTAGATTATACGGATCAGCATTTAATTGCATAAGCTGGTCTGATTATAAGTTATGGGAAGATATTAAACCAATTTTAATTAATAAATTTAAAGATTCCCGATCAATTACAGATTTGCATTATGAATTAGCTACAGTGAAAAGAAGAAATGAGGAACCAACGGAGAAATTTGCTGAGAGAATTGATGATCTGCTAATGTTAATTTATATTGAATGTTATTTTCCAAAAAAGGAAACAATTTATGCCTCATATTGCGATTTAGCTCTAGCTGTTTTCATTGAAGGCCTCCAGTTGGAAATAAAAACTATTGTTAAAGGAGCCATACCAAAAAATCTTGAGGAAGCTAAGAATATTGCCATCAAAGAGGAGAAGTATTTAAATATCACCTATGGCAAACAATATAACCGCTACGTTGTGTGTAGATATTGCAGGAAAAGAGGACACCACATTTCAAAATGTGAAAAAATTCGCCAAAAATCGATATATGAAGAAAAAACTAGTTTCAGACAAAATGGAATTTATGAAGATATTAACCAAGGCGAACACAACGATAGCTACGATGCTTTGAACTATGGAAATACTATGATTTTAGAAAATACAAGAAAAAATGACGGCATAGACAACACATTCAAATCTACTGAAGAAGAATCCGAAGAATACACAGTCGAAAATCTGACTCAAAACACTGAAACCGAAGAATTGACGACAATTACTGCAGAAATATTAGATGAAGATGAAGATGAAGAAAATTTGAACATACGAATGGCTGAATTTGAAGAAATCCAAGATGCGGTCCCAGAAATGGAAGAAATATACAACAAACAAGAAGATATCAAAATAATTATTGAAGAAGAAATAAAAACTGCTTCCAATGAAACAAAAAAGAAAAAGAAGAAGAAGAAGTATATTAAAAGAAGTCGTATTAACGACAAAATTATAGAAAAAAGTATACAAGAGGTCAAGGAGCACAAAATACATGTTATAAGAAAAATACCGCCACAATGGAAACTATCAAAAAATGATTTATCAGCCACAATAGACGTGTTCAATGACAAGAATATAAATTTAATTAAAAATGAAGAATTTGCAAATTTACAAAGTCCGAGCAGCAAAAAGTTGGTATCGTCGTCAACTCATCATAAGAAGACGGACAAATTGAAATCTATGACATTACCCCGATTGCAAAAATTATATAATTATAAATACCGAAAGAAATACGAGGTCAACTGAAGTCAAGGCAATAATAAACAGAACAGCTCGTATTGTTTAGTAAACATAAACATTATGCAGGTTATCAAGTTTCAATGCAAATTCTCTCCAATTTTGATTTGTAAGCAAAATTTTGGGAGCACGGTAATTTTGTAACAGTGTTGTTTGCAGATATAATTTTTTTTTCAATTTTTATGAGTAAATAATTTTTTTTAATATTTTATTTCCAATTATTTTATTAACTTCTTTATTCTTCATTGTCTTGATTTACCTTCTATAAATAACTTATTACATTTCAGTAATGTTTTTGCATAATCGAAGACCATTAATTGCAGTTGATTGCTGATTAAGTTAAATTTTATAGGTATAGATGCTATTAGGTCATATACAAGTTAAAAATAATACACTGTAAGTAAAAAGAATATGTAATTTTATGAATTTTTTTTTTTTTAATTAATTCAAGTTATTATGAAATGTTTTAATGGTTTTCTTTTTAGAGCCTAATTGTTTGTAAACGAAATCTAACAGAAATAACACTTTTGAGGACAAAAGTTTTCTTAAGGGCGGAGGAAGAGATGGAACTCATTTTTTTCAATCTTATCAATTTTTTTTCTTTTTAGTGTTTTCCGAGGACGAAAAACCTTTGAAGGGGGAGGTTATTCTGTAATCACAAATATAATTTATTATTTATTGTTTTTCTTAAAGCACTACGTGCTATTTGAAGGTTATCCGAAGTTCTTCCGGCCTTGCTGTTAGATTTTGGAATCACGTTTTGTTTACAATTATTTAGTATATAAGAAGTAGTTAAGATTTAGTTAGTCAGTCAGAAATCAGAAGTCAGAATCAGGAGTCAAGTCAGGCTTACTGTTTACATACTTAAAAAATGTAGTCTCTGATCATCGATAACCAAGAGGTTATCGAACAAATTATTTAATTGTAAAAAATAGTAAACAATAAAATATCAAGATTAACAAAGAACCAGTGTTTCTATATTATCAACCGCTCAGCTCCAGCTACCAAACAACCTCCCACAATCACAAGAGTGAACCTAACAACCACACAATTACAGTTCAATATATATATATTAATACATGTATTATGGTCCTAATGAATATACTAAAATATTATAGCGCTATACGGTAAGTAGTTTGATGTTAAAAATTCATCAAGGTTTGAAAAATATGACCGTCAGAAGTTATAATAAATAATCAGAATATATAAATTTCACAAATTTAAAAACAATTGGAATAAACTCAAAATAGAGAATCCGCTTTGGATTTAGCAAAACTAAGTGAACATTCCATAAAACTTCTCTTGTTATGTGACAATGTTACCATCAATTTGAATAATTATATAATATGACTAGGTACATGATATATGATATATGTAATGGTGCCAGTATTATCTTATAGAAGATGCTTAATATTTCACAAAAAAATTATTAAGATTTGAAACAAAATACGTTTCGACGTTTAAAAAAAAATTAACTATAAAGTTCATGCACTGAACAATCATACGGAAATTGGTTGAATTATATAAATTAATTAAAATTGGGAACAATAAGCAACAATTTTAGAACATACAAGCACGTCTTAGTGTACTATAATTAATATAATTACAGATGATGTTTTAAATGTGTTTTAGAAATATGAATTGGAAATCGCAATGTTTAGATTTAATTAAAAATAAAAAAATTATTTTCGAAATAAACAGTTGAAAATTGTATCTATTTGTCTAAATCTCAATTTAGGTTGAATAAGTCAATTATCATACATTTTGCGAAGTTCATGCTACTTGCCTTCAGGCAGATTGCCACTTTTAACTAGTTGTAATTTAGTAACATCGAAAAAAGAATTTTCTGATAATCAAATAAATCATAGAAATCACGATTTGCCAAGCTATCCGCAGAGAATAATAATAACTATCAACTCAATAATGTTATTCATTCTAGTACTCGATGGACAACATTGTAGAAGTAGATAAAATATCCAACGGAATTTTTAAACTCACTTGATCTGTCGGGGATGCCACAATTATATTGTAGTTGAATATTAATCAGCTAAAACTCTGTAATGGTACGCGACGTGCAATTAGGAAAATTAAGAAAAAACACGGTGGAGTTTTCTAAAACCTTCACTCTTCGAATACCGACTAATGCACAAACTCAAAAGTACAATTCCGAACTAAACTAATCTATAGAACCAACTTAGGAAAAAGATGGCGCTAGATAATAATAACAATATTATTGATCAGGAAAGATTTGTTTGAAAAACTGTAAAACGCTATGTGTATATAAAAGTTTGGAAAATCAAAAATAGTTTTTTAAGATTACAAAGTATTTATAAGGATTAGATATGTATCATGCAAAATATTGGTATATGTCCGTAAATTGACTACATTATTTGTGTGCGCTTTTAACATCGATTCAGTCATGCTTCTTTTAAAAACATCCTTTTCATAATATAATATGTAGGGATTATTGATCGAAATTATGGTTTAGAAATATCGAATATATCTTATAATATCTTAAATTTTAATATAATTTTATAAACATAGAAAAATCTTATTGTAAATTTATATATTGCTATATTGGTGACTTACGACATCTAGAATAAAGATAGCAATTGAACATGGATCAAGAATTTAAAAAATATAGACTTTAGTACAACGCCCTAATCACTGGTCTTCCGTTGGCTACTTAAAAGGTACGCCCGGTTCTCGGATCATTGCGGGTTAACGCATTTGCAAGCCCTGATACCGGACTTCGGTTGACATACTTATTCTGTCCAGACCTCGGGTTATCGCTGATACCAAAATTAATTCTGGGCCTAGACTATGGGCCATGAACTGAATTCACCACCAAAAAGTTCATTGAAATCGCGATTGAACCTCTCCTTGTCCTTTAACTCACCAACTCGTTTTGATGCTTAAGACTTTGAAATTGTAGTGTATGTTGTTTTTAGAACTAAAGTTAGATACTTCATCCAAGTTGTCTTCAGTGAAAAGAAAATTGCCCTCATCGTCTCCAGTCATTCAAACAGTAAGCTCATATGAATGTTCAGGTAATTCAATTCTGCATTACTGCATCAACTACCTTCATCGACACAACTTTCCTCATTGACTTAAGTCAACAAAACAGTAAGCTTTTACGAAGGTTCAGGCAATTCAATTCTGCACTACTGAATCAACGATCTAAGCAAAATTGAGTGGTTATAGAATCTCTTGCTCTCGTTGTTGTTTCTTCGACTCTGTTTTAAACAGTCGATCTCTTGCGTATGATACGTTTCGTAATCTTGAGCCACTCTTGAAGGTGTAGATGTTGCAAACATTATCGTATTTTTATAGTATATCTCAGTTAAAATTTTAACTCGTGTACCTTGCTTCGTGGGTTGCATTATATAGATGCATTTATTGCTCACGATCAAGTCATTTGTAAATTAATGCACATGTGTTTCACTTCTTTCTCACTTTCGGCGTGTTTTTTTTATTCGCGGTCAGAGTCACCAATTATATAGTTTGTAAGACTATATAGTATTTATATTAATTATTGTAAGACTATTTAACTTGGATATTAATTTAATTTCATCAGAAATACAACAGTATATACTTGAGGAATATAGACTATTTTGCCGACGTATAAACAAAAGACGATTGCGATTGCTTAGATTACTTTTTGTTGTTAATCCAGTTATAGCTAAATGTCAGGAGGACATCATATAATATTTGATATTGGGCTCATAATGGGGAGCTAGAAGCAGGAATAAATCTTATGCTCGAAAAACCAATTGCAGCCGTTGGCCAATTGCTTTACGTCAAAATCGGCGTGATTGTCGTGCGTTCATTTTGTGTATTTCCTGATTGTTGTTGGCGCAATTGTGCCATGTTCAAACGTTTATCAGTATTTTGTTGATGAGTTTGTTTACCTGTTTGTTCGGCTCTTTTATTTTACATGTCTTTAGAGCAAGTTGTAGCAGTTGTTTGATTCACTTAGTGACTCTCGTAAAGATTGCTTTGTATGGTACAAAGCATGTGAGATTTTAAAATAATGGAAAGATTATAATTTGCATAGCAAAATTCTAATTTCACAAGTACTCGATAAAATGAAATATTACATAAAGTGAAATTCAAAGTTACTATGTGTAACTTGAAAAAAAAAATCAAATAAAAATTTCAGCAAAAGTCAACAAAAATAAGGTCATATATTAACTTTGCAGCGACACTAGCTCTCCTACTATTGAGAAATAGTAGTAAAGAACTACACTAGCCTCCATACTATTAGGGACCCTAATGTGTGGAGGGGGTCAGGCTACCAGGTATATAACGAAAGCAGCTACCTTTCTCGATCTCTTTTATCCTCTACGGGTCGAGCAGCCAACACCTGAAAAAACTAGGGAATCCAACCGAAGAATACTCAAGAAGATTATGTAAATTATATTTTATAATAAACTTTATTTTTCACTTATAATTGTGGTGTCTTAATTTTTATATGTGGGACCATCCCACATAATTGGTGACCCCGACGCTGAATTGGACCACATAGCGTGTGAGCTGAACTACCCTAGAGGACTATCCGCATAGAGAACAAGAAAACACAAGTAATGAATGAAGACCTGCAAGAACTTGCATCGCTCGCCGACAAGATATGTGAGATTGCACAACCGCCAGTAGTCGCAGCAACTAGTCACAACCAACAGCAAGACATCATACAAAAACTAATTGATAAAAATAATCAACTAACACAGCGTGTGGAAGACCTTACAAAGCAATTAGCCAAGTTCACCTATCGTAGCAGACTCAACCTATCAGCAAATAGAAACCGTAGCCCATATCGACAAGACAGATCTAACCACTTCCTCATAGTCTAAGAGCCAGTGAACTATTTGACTAACCTGTTTTCACAAAGCCAGAAATTTTTTTAATGATATTTTATTATCGGCCCATTAAGAAAATGCCATTCTGGCAGTCATTCCGCGGTTGCGTCATCATCCCTTCAATTTGTGAAAATGTAAAAAAAAATTTTTCTATAACTTGCTCGCACAAGGCTCAAATTTTGAGTGTGTCTTCTTTTAACTGTTCAGAAAGCATATGTAAAAAGCCAGCCCATTCTGACGGTTGCAAGGGTCTGCCAGACGAGTACATAATAGTCATGACGCGCAAGGGTGTGGGCGCATTGCCATACATAATTGACTAATACCCTTGTATTTGAATAATTTATACGCCATTTTGAAGGTCATTTTGAAAACATCCGTTATACCAAACTTCAACTTTGTATCTCACCTTATGGCCGAGATATCATTGAAAATATGCCAAAGTAGCCCCTTTTTCAAACTCAATTTTTGGCGTAACCATAAAAGATATCGAAAAAAAAATTACGTGATTCTACTCATATTGGCTTAAACCATATAATGTATAGTAATATATGCTAAATAATCCTTTATTATTAGCTAAAAAGGATAAAATAATTTTTCAATTAATGTTTTCGGATAGTGCGTTTTGTTTAATTACTTTATTATTAGCGTTATTTAAAAGCTTATTGTTTTCTCTTTTAGTACTGCAAATATGGTTTAAATCAAATTTGTGGAACACATTGAAAAATTGAAGAAACCAGAACCAGTACACCCGCGCGTAACGCATCGCACATCCGACCGCACGGATTCTATGCGGGCTACTATTAGCGTTACGCGCGGGTGTACTGGTTCTGGTTTCTTCAATTTTTCAATGTGTTCCACAAATTTGATTTAAACCATATATGCAGTACTAAAAGAGAAAACAATAAGCTCTTAAATAACGCTAATTATAAAGTAATTAAACAAAACGCACTATCCGAAAACATTAATTGAAAAATTATTTTATCCTTTTTAGCTAATAATAAAGGATTATTTAGCATATATTACTATACATTATATGGTTTAAGCCAATATGAGTAGAATCACGTAATTTTTTTTTCGATATCTTTTATGGTTACGCCAAAAATTGAGTTTGAAAAAGGGGCTACTTTGGCATATTTTCAATGATATCTCGGCCATAAGGTGAGATACAAAGTTGAAGTTTGGTATAACGGATGTTTTCAAAATGAACTTCAAAATGGCGTATAAATTATTCAAATACAAGGGTATTAGTCAATTATGTATGGCAATGCGCCCACACCCTTGCGCGTCATGACTATTATGTACTCGTCTGGCAGACCCTTGCAACCGTCAGAATGGGCTGGCTTTTTACATATGCTTTCTGAACAGTTAAAAGAAGACACCCTCAAAATTTGAGCCTTGTGCGAGCAAGTTATAAAAAAATTTTTTTTTACATTTTCACAAATTGAAGGGATGATGACGCAACCGCGGAATGACTGCCAGAATGGTATTTTCTTAATGGGCCGATAATAAAATATCATTAAAAAAATTTCTGGCTTTGTAAAAACAGGTTAGTCAAATAGTTCACTGGCTCTTCTACTATCAGGCCGAGAAGTGCTTCTAGATCGCGCAACCGAAATACATTCTGTTGGTACCACGCCAAATTCGGAAAGAAGGCAAGAAAATGCGAGAGTCATTGTTTGTTCAGAGAGGAAAACTCCAACGGCATGGAGTGATGGCGACCTATCCTTGCTCTTCATCAAGCCGTCGTCTCTTCATAAGTGGTCGCAGAACTAAGGTACAGTTTTTGATCGACACAGGTTCAGATGTTTGCGTGTATCCAAAACGCTGAACTGCTAAAACTAATCCTCAACTAAATTATACATTGTCTTCAGCCAATGGAACCAACATACGCACGTACGGGGATATTATTTTACAATTAGATTTTGGACTAAGAAGAAATTTCACTTGGAGATTTATCGTAGCAGACGTAATAATGCCTATTCTTGGAGCAGACTTTTTGGCGTACTACAATATCATTATCGATATAAAGAATTCTCGTCTACATGACAACCTGGCATCACTGTTATCTCCAGGATGTGTCACATTCTCTCGGATACAAAGTGTCAAGTCTATATTTGGAGATGGTGCATACAATAAATTATTAGCTGATTATCCATCCATCACCAGACCATTAGGCTTGTGTCAAGAAAACAAACACAAAACGTTTCATTATATCAGAACCACTCCAGGACCTCCAGTTTCTTCTAGACCACGGCGCCTCAAGCCAGAATTACTTCGCGTAGCCAAAGAAGAATTTAAGAATATTGTAGAATTAGGCATTGCAAGACCCTCCGATAGTTCTTGGTCTTCACCTCTACATCTGACACAGAAAAAGAATTCGACGTGGCGTCCATGCGGAGATTATCGGCTGCTCAACTCGCGCACAATTCCAGACAAATATCCTGTTCGTCATATTGCAGACTACGCGCATAATTTAGCTGGGTGTACTGTATTTTCAGTGATCGACTTAGTGAAAGCCTTTCAACAGATTCCAGTCCATCCTGATGATATTGCAAAAACTGCAATAATAACACCCTTTGGGCTGTTTGAATTCTTGTATATGACTTTTGGCTTAAAGAATGCAGCACAAACATTTCAGCGATTCATAGATGAGGTTACACAAGGTCTGGATTTTTGTTACGCATACCTAGATGATATTCTTATATATTCTACATCGCTAGAAGAACATCAAGATCATCTCTGGCAATTATTTCAACGTTTGAAAGACAACGGCGTTGTTATAAATCCAGCGAAATGCGTATTAGGTGCACCCAAAGTTACATTTCTTAGTTATGAAATTTCTAAAGATGGAACTTTGCCACCACAAGACCGTATCAACGATCTCCAAGAATATCCGCTACCGGCAACCTACTCAAAGCTGCGACGCTTCATAGGAATGATTAATTATTATCGAAGGTTTATTACTCACATAGCTGAATTTCTTGCTCCGCTACACAAGCTGCTCTCAGGAGCTACCAAATCTGGATCACAACCAATTTCTTGGACTCCACAGCTTCAAAATAACTTCGAGACTTGTAAAAAAGAACTGGTTTAAGCAACATTACTAGCACAACCTGCTCCAAATGCTCAAACAGCCTTATTTAGCGTTGTATCCAACCATTCTATCAGTGCAGTTTTACAGCAGTACATCAATGGCACGTGGCAACCTTTAGGTTTTTTTCAAAAAAACTATCTGAGAAACAACAACTATGGCCAGCATATTATCGAGAACTTTTGGCTGGTTATGAAGCAGTGCAACATTTTCGAAGCTTACTGGAAGGCAGACATTTCATTCGGTTTACTGACCACAAACCTTTAATTTACGCCTTTTCCAAACAAAAAGACAATCTGCCGCCAATACAATTAAATCAATTAAGTTTCTTGTCGCAGTTTACAACAGATGTTCGCTATGTTAGTGGACAACAAAATATTGTAGCCGACGCTTTCTCAAGAGCAGAAGCCATAACATCGTCTTTGGATCACTCCGTTATTGCTAAATCACAAGACGAAGATGAAGAACTTGTAACGCTCTTAAAATCAGATACTGCTCTCAATCTGAAACGCATCTACTCCCGGAACCAAAGAACCATTGTATTGCGACATATCTCAAAATCGATTAAGTCCTTATGTTCCTGCTGAACATAGACGACACACTTTTAATATTCTGTACAATCTATCTCATCCAGCTATAAAAACCACAACTAAACTCATCACGGATAGATTTGTTTGGCTTGGCATTCGCAAGGATTGTAGAACCTGGGCTCGAACCTGCATCTCATGTCAACGCTCCAAAATTGGTCGGCATATAGTCACACCACTTGGAGAGTTCAAACGGCCTCCCGCCAGATTTTTGCATGTTCACATTGACATTGTCGGACCACTTCCACAATCAAAAGGCTTCAAATACCTATTCACCGCTATAGACCGTTACACACGTTGGCATGAAGTCTTTCCTCTATCAGATATTACCGCAGAAAGCGTAACCTGAGCTTTCTTGTATTCTTGGATTTCACGCTTTGGTGTTCCATCTCAAGTAACTAGCGACCAAGGACGGCAATTCTGTTCAGCTGTTTTACAAGGCGCAACCAAGCTACTAGGAATTTCCCACAATCCTACTACAGCATATCACCCGCAATCGAATGGATTGATTGAAAATGCTCACAGGCCACTGAAAGCAGCTCTCATGTGCCATGCAGACCCGTCATGGATGAATTCTCTACAAATTATTTTATTAGGAATTCGAGCTTCTGTTAAAGAAGACATTAAAAGCAGCAGCGCCGAATTAGTATACGGAGAACCGCTTCGTCTACCTTTTTTTCGAATTTTTAATCAGCACACGCAAGGAGATACCAACAAGCGATTTCTTGAGAAACTTACATCGACATTTCGAAACGATACATCCAACTCCTACATCTGCACATGGATCGAAAAAGACTTCTGTACATAAAGAACTAAGTAATGCAAAATTTGTATTCCTTAGGGAAGCGCTTTCTTGTCCATACAGAGGTCCGTATGAAGTCATAGATCGAAACTCCAAAACATTGAAAATTAAAATTGGAGAACGCAATGTAAGAGTATCCATCGATCGTGTCAAGCCCGCTTTCACCGCAGAAGACAACCAAAGTACGAGTCCAACTCCATCCAGCGCTACAGAACACACCTCCAACCAATATAGAACACGGTTTGGACGGGTAGTTCGTCCTCACATCCAATAAAATTAACACAATTTTATTGACTCGCCAGGGGGGTATTGCAGCGACACTAGCTCTCCTACTATTGAGAAATGAAAGTAAAGAGCTACACTAGCCTCCACACTATTAGGGACCCTAATGTGTGGAGGGGGTCAGGCCACCAGGTATATCACGAAAGCAGCTACCTTTCTCGATCTCTTTTATCCTCTACGGGTCGAGCAGCCAACACCTGGAAAAACTAGGGAATCCAACCGAAGAATACTCAAGAAGATTATGTAAATTATGTTTTATAATAAACTTTATTTTTCAAAATAAATTTAATTCCAGACAAATATCCTGTTCGTCATATTGCAGACTACGCGCATAATTTAGCTGTACTGTATTTTCAGTGATCGACTTAGTGAAAGCCTTTCAACAGATTCCAGTCCATCCTGATGATATTGCAAAAACTGCAATAATAACACCCTTTGGGCTGTTTGAATTCTTGTATATGACTTTTGGCCTAAAGAATGCAGCACAAACATTTCAGCGATTCATAGATGAGGTTACACAAGGTCTGGATTTTTGTTACGCATACCTAGATGATATTCTTATATCATCTACATCGCTAGAAGAACATCAAGATCATCTCTAACAATTATTTCAACGTTTGAAAGACAATGGCGTTGTTATAAATCCAGCGAAATGCGTATTAGGTGCACCCAAAGTTACATTTCTTGGTTATGAAATTTCTAAAGATGGAACTTTGCCACCACAAGACCGTATCAACGATCTCCAAGAATATCCGCTACCGGCAACCTACTCAAAGCTGCGACGCTTCATAGGAATGATTAATTATTATCGAAGGTTTATTCCTCACATAGCTGAATTTCTTGCTCCGCTACACAAGCTGCTCTCAGGATCTACCAAATCTGGATCACAACCAATTTCTTGGACTCCACAGCTTCAAGATAACTTCGAGACTTGTAAGAAAGAACTGGCTTAAGCAACATTACTAGCACAACCTGTTCCAAATGCTCAAACAGCCTTATTTAGCGATGTATCCAACCATTCTATCAGTGCAGTTTTACAGCAGTACATCAATGGCACGTGGCAACCTTTAGGTTTTTTTTCAAAAAAACTATCTGAGAAACAACAACTATGGCCAGCATATTATCGAGAATTTTTGGCTGGTTATGAAGCAGTGCAACATTTTCGAAGCTTACTAGAAGGCAGACATTTCATTCGGTTTACTGACCACAAACCTTTAATTTACGCCTTTTCCAAACAAAAAGACAATCTGCCGCCAATACAATTAAATCAATTAAGCTTCTTGTCGCAGTTTACAACAGATGTTCGTTATGTTAGTGGACAACAAAATAATGTAGCCGACGCTTTCTCAAGAGCAGAAGCCATAACATCGCCTTTGGATCACTCCGTTATTGCTAAAATCGCAAGACGAAGATGAAGAACTTGTAACGCTTTTAAAATCAGATACTGCTCTCAACCTGAAACCCATCGCTATTCCAGGAACCAAAGAACCATTGTATTGCGACATATCTCAAAATCGATTACGTCCTTATGTTCCTGCTGAACATAGACGACACATTTTTAATATTCTGCACAATCTATCTCATCCAGGTATAAAAACCACAACTAAACTCATTACGGATAGATTTGTTTGGCCTGGCAATCGCAAGGATTGTAGAACCTGGGCTCAAACCTGCATCTCATGTCAACGCTCCAAAATTGGTCGGCATATAGTCACACCGATCGGAGAGTTCAAACTGCCTCCCGCCAGATTTTTGCATCCAATCATCAAAAGGCTCCAAATACCTATTCACCGCTATAGACCGTTACACACGTTGGCTTGAAGTCTTTCCTCTATCAGATATTACCGCAGAAAGTGTAACCTGGGCTTTCTTGTATTCTTGGATTTCACGCTTTGGTGTTCCATCTCAAGTAACTAGCGACCAAGGACGGCAATTCTGTTCAGCTGTTTTTCAAGGCGCAACCAAGCTACTAGGAATTTTCCACACTCCTACTACAGCATATCACCCGCAATCGAATGGATTGATTGAAAATGCTCACAGGCCACTGAAAACAGTCCTCATGTGCCATGCAGACCCGTCATGGATGAATTCTCTACAAATTATTTTATTAGGAATTCGAGCTTCTGTTAAAGAAGACATTAAAAGCAGCAGCGCCGAATTAGTATACGGAGAACCGCTTTGTCTACCTTTTTTTTCGAATTTTTAATCAGCACACGCAAGGAGATACCAACAAGCGATTTCTTGAGAAACTTACATCGACATTTCGAAACGATACATCCAACTCCTACATCTGCACATGGATCGAAAAAGACTTTTGTACATAAAGAACTAAGTAATGCAAAATTTGTATTCCTTAGGGAAGCGCTTTCTTGTCCATACAGAGGTCCGTATGAAGTCATAGATCGAAACTCCAAAACATTGAAAATTAAAATTGGAGAACGCAATGTAAGAGTATCCATCGATCGTGTCAAGCCCGCTTTCACCGCAGAGGACGACCAAAGTACGAGTCCAACTCCATCCAGCGCTACAGAACACACCTCCAACCAATATAGAACGCGGTTTGGACGGGTAGTTCATCCTCACATCCAATAAAATTAACACAATTTTATTGACTCGCCAGGGGGGTATTGCAGCAACACTAGCTCTCCTACTATTGAGAAATAGTAGTAAAGAGCTACACTAGCCTCCACACTATTAGGGACCCTAATGTGTGGAGGGGGTCAGGCTACAAGTTATATAACGAAAGCAGCTACCTTTTTCGATCTCTTTTATCCTCTACGGGTCGAGCAGCCAACACATCGAAAAACTAGGGAATCCAACCGAAGAATATTCAAGAAGATTATGTAAATTATATTTTATAATAAACTTTATTTTTCACTTATAATTGTGGTGTCCTAATTTTTATATGTGGGACTATCCCACAACTTCATACGTAATGAATCGATGCAAACTACTTTTATAACCTAAATAAATAAATTCATCTGAATAGTTTATATCATTTTTCATATCTAAATCAAGGGTATAATGAGTTTTTCTATACTTCAGATAATAAACTTATCCGTAATAATTTTTCCGTGATGATTTCAAGGCTTCTATCAACATCATAACTTTTTTATAGTATGTGGTAATTGTCCATTTAGCAGAAATCTTTTACCAATGCTTTTATCAATGACGACCAGTTGGTTTATCGAAATTTGAAAAATTTTCTCATGAATTGTGAGAGATACAAGTTTTATTTGGTCACTTTCTTGCGAAGATTATGGCAAAATATTCCTATACTAAACACCTATAATTTTAGCCGGATGGGCCAAATATATTGTATGGCCATGCGTTGTCATGATAAAATAAAACTCGATTTTTATTTATCAATTTAGGCTTTCTTCTTAAATCGCATTGCTTAATTTTGTTACCTGTTCAATGTAGACATCATTTGTTAGCCCTCGAAAGTGTTGGTTTCTTGACCAGCAGACCAAAAAAGAGATCCTATGAAGAAGGTACATGTGTCCTTAAAATACCTGGAGCCTGAACCCCTCCACATATTAAGTTTATTAAGATTGTGCAGGCTAGTGTACCTCTTTGCAACTATTTTGCAATAGCTGATGTCGCTGCAATACCCCCTGGTAAGTCAATAGAATTATGTTAATTTCATAGAATCGGGGACAAACTACACGTTCGAACCGTGTTTTATATTGCTTGGACGCTCTGCAGCGCTAGATAATGTTGCGCTCATACTTGGTTCGTCTTCTGCGGTGGCGGATCTATGACTATAAAGAAACGCTGCAAAAAAGAGCGTCTTCTCTATGAAATACGAATTTTGCATTAGCTAATTCTTTGTGTATAAAATCTTTTTTTCATCCATTTGTAGATGTATGCGTCGGATGAATAGTTTGAAAATGTCGATACAAGTTTCTTAGGAAGACGCTATTTGGTATTTTCTTGTATATGCTGGTTAAAATTTCGACAGTTAAGCGAACAGGTTCTTCGTAAACTAGTTCAATTTTGCTACTTTTGATGTCTTCTTTTATAGAAGCTCGAAGTCCTAATAAAATAAGCGGTAATGAGTCCATTCATAATTGTAGATGATAGACTGTTGTAGGAGTGTGAAAAATTCCTTGAAATTTAGTTGCTTGTTACTTGAGATGGAACACCAAACGTGAAATCCAAGAACACAGAAAAGCCCAGGTTACACTTTCTGTAATGATATCTGATAGAAAATTTACTTCAAGCCAACGTGTGCAACGATCTAAAACGGTAAATAAGTATTCAAAACCTATTGATTGTGCAAGAGGTCCGACAATATCAATATGTATATGCAAAAACCTGGCAGGTGGCAGTTTGAAATCTCCAAGTGGTGTGACAATATACCGACCAATTTTGGAGCGTTGACAGGAGATGCAGCTGCAAGCCCAGATTTTTCAATTCTTGCGAATAACAGGACAAACAAATCTATCAATTAGAAAGTGTTGATGAGTAAGTTGTATTGATGATCGCTGGTGAGTTAGCAATGTTATATTGATGATCTCTGGTGAGTTAGCGATATTATATTGACAATTTCTGGTGAGTTTACGATGCTGTATTAATGATCGCTGGTGAGTTAGCGATCTAGTATTGATGGGTTTTCACGCAGAAATGGAGGTAAAAGTTCCCCTGCATGTCTTCATTCGTTAGTTATTTTCTTGTTCTCTATGCGGAATGTCCTCTATGTCCTCAGCTCACACGCTATATGAGTTCAGTTCTGGGTCATCAATTATGTGAAATGGTCCCATATATAAAAATTAATATACCGCAATTGTATTATATTAGAAAATAATATTTTTTTTTTAATATTTTATACAATATTTTCAGTTGTATTCTGTTCTCAGATATTCATAATATTTATTTACTAATATTTTATACAATGTTTTCAGTTGTATTCTGTAGTCAGATATTCTCACTTGCTTGCCCTTGAAGTTGTTAACTTCTTGACCAGTAGACCTAAAAAGAGATCTAATAAGGTGCCTGTTTCCTTAATGTACCTGAAGCCTGATTTCCTTCAGATAGAGAGCAGGTGTCGCTACAAGCTTCCTAAAATGCGCTTTTACCTTTGTGGAAATAGAAAAAGCTAAATATGAAGCAATTTTCATTTCATGGATTCGTACTTCTTATATTATAGATTGACAGCTGTTACACTATTCAGTAACAAAATGAGTTTTACATTTTGACTTTTTCGGAAATTTAGAAAATTTAATTGAAGCCATGCGTCATCATGATAAAATACAACACATTTATGATTAGTCAATTCGGGCCTTTATTTTGCAACTGCAATGTTTAATTTCGTAAAGCTGTCTAAGAGGTGTGTCGATTATTCCTACGAACACATCTCAGTACAACAGTGTTCAAACCTGTAATCAGATTTAAGATTGAACTTTTGAAAATTCTCCAAAATATTAAATACTAAAAAGTGAATAAATAAATACTTAGAAAAAGAAAATATTAAACTCGTTTAGTAGTTTAACTAGTAAAAGTTTATTATCAGAGCAAGTGTAGATCATGATGCAGTAAAGTGTATTCACGTTCTTAACAGTATGTAAAAAAACAATAAATCAAGGCAATGAAAAAAAAACAGTGCGAATAATACAAATCAATGGTTCAGGTGCACTTGAGTTTGAGTTTGAGTTTCAACATATCAATTGATATATTAAATGAGCGATGCAAAAATATAGGAACAATAGATGATTCCAATAGCTTTCCTTAAACTTTTGGCCGTATTAATATTTGAATTATAGGTATCTAAGTATATAATATTTTACAACACATTGTAATTAGCTTTACTTGGATAGAAGTGATTGTATGACATATATAATATACTGCAGTATATTGCTACTACCGTAGCTATTAAACTGGAGTGACTTTATAGATCACCAGTATTAAAGTTCAAAATAAGATATTATATTTTTGGTGAGCATTTCGATTGGAATTCATATTGTCTCTAATATTTATTATATTATTATTTAAGAATTACTTCTAATTTGAATAAATTATTACTTACTTTGGGCTGTTTTAAAATCGGCAAAATTCCATATAAATTCACCAATAAAATATCCTTCTTCCCTAAGGTGATCGAAAGCTTTGAAATGCTTAGACAATATTTCAACTTGATACTCTTCTGACCAAACAAATTCAGGTTCCTATAATTAAATATTTGAATAAGTTAACAAAATATTGCCTTGAGGATGTGATGGATATAAAATTTGATTATTTCGCGCATGTATATATTTATATATATATATATATATATATATATATATATATATACAGTGCTGGATTTACAGTAGGGGCAATCGGGGCTACTGCCCAGGGCGGCAAATTTTTGGGGGCGGCAAAATTTGGATAGTGAGAAAAAAATTCTATACGACATAATCAACTTTTTTAACAACATTTTTTATTTAAAGAAATCTAATTAACAAAACATAATACGATTGCAATGCAAAATTTGGGTTGAAATAAACGTTAACTAAAAATTATTATTTTGCCTTGCCTCCCTCTCCGAACGTAAATTATCAAATTGGTTAATAAGTTATCAAATTTGGCAGGTTGGCTAATATAAAGATCCGTAAACAAGCTGAAAGTTTAAGAAAAATATGTTCTTCAGTTCTCCAGCCCTCTTAAAATATACGTGTTTGTGCACTTCTAAGCTTATAGCGTCGAAAAAAAAACTATTGACTCATGGCATTGTGCCTTAAGACAAGTTACTGAAACATCCCGTACTGAAAATTACATTTTATAAAGAGCTTTGAATTTTATTGAAAAATGAAAAAAAAACGGCTAAAACACATTTTTTGTATTTCGAAATTTTTCGAAAACTATGAACTCTTTGCAAAGCAATCGCGCTGCGTAGCTGTTTCAGAGAAAAAGTATCGAAACTCAATTACCATTTTTCGTAATTGCCTGTACCAAAAGCTAATCAGCACGTCTCCCCATCAATACAAATCTAATATTTTTTAATTATTCAAGTCGATTTCGAGAACACGGATCAACCGATTTATGATTCAATTCCTATTGATAAGGAGACGTGCTGATTAGTTAGTGGCCAAGGCAGGTCCAACTGTTTTGAAGATACGGGTCAAAATGCCAAAAATGATAATTCAGTTTTTGAGAAAAAAGCGTCCAATAACATTCGAAAAAATTTACAGAATAAATAACTGCTTAAATTTGTGGGGGGCAGGATTAGCGGTTTCGATGATCTAATAAAAAAATTAGAAAAAGAAACATTTGGCGGACAGAAGTGTTCATAAGACATATGCACATTAAATTATTTTAACATATTAAATAATTAAAATATTTTAAAGATATTATAATAACAAGTATAAATTTTGTTTACATTTATATAAGTTCTGTAACATTGTTTATCAATTACGCGCTTCTATATTTTGTCCCACGCAGCTGAAGCAGCGCGATTGCTTTAAAAAAAAGTTCGAAAATTCGTAAAATTTCAGGGATGGGGCGGCATTTTTGTCAGTGCCCCTGGGCGCCAAATTTCTAAATCCGGCCCTGTATATATATATATATATATATATATATATATATACATATATATATATATACACTAGCTGACCCGGCAAACGTTGTTTTGCCATCAAAAATATTTTGCAGTGGTTATTATTTGAACAACATGGATCAACCTGGATCCAATACCATTGATCAAAATTTACCTTAAAATTTATATTTAAAAAAAATTAAAGTTTAGCATAAATTTATACAATTTATCATAAATAATCAAGTGATAATTTTACTTATAAAAGTATTCGATTCAATTTGGTTGTGAAGATTTTCTATTAGTGTCTTTATTTTTCAATTTCTAACCAGCGATATTTAAATTATATATATGTATTATATATTTAAATTTTATTCAAAATACACTTCTAAATAATTCCCGTTTTAATTACAAATAATTATAATATATAACATTCTAAGCAAATTTGCTATTAACTAATTAAAACACCATCTATATTACTTTCAACATACATATATTTCATAAACACGATTATGCAAACAAACAATTAACTGCATAATATTTTCCTAAAATTAAATATCACAATATATAAAAAATACATACAATATAAATAATTTATTACTATTTATAAATAATTTATTACTAATGTATGTAATCATTATTCTAATGTCAAATATTCATACGTTTCAACATCTAACATTCCATATTGCTGTATCAGATATTCTCATTGAATTATTATTACTCAATAATGAATGCTTTTATAAATGTAGTTTAAAACTAATTGATGCACGATATTCTTGACCAAATCCTCTTTGGTCAACATATAATTACCCGTGCAAAAAACATTGATTTTCTAATTCAAGTTCAAAAACGGGCATTGTTTGTCCCTAAGCTTTGGTGATAGTCATCGCAAATGCCAATCATATCAGAAATTGTAACCTCTTGAATGGTATCGCGCAATCTGATGGTATCGTAGGAATCCATGGTATCAGAAACACTTCTCATTTAAAACTTCCTTGCAGCATTTCTTGCAACATTCCATATAGCTGTATCAGATATTTCCATTCAATTAATATTACTCAACAATGAATGCTTTTATAAATGCAGTTTAAAATTAATTGATGTACGATATTTTTGACCAAATCCTCTTTGGTCAACATATAATTACCTGTGCAAAAAACATTGATTTTCTAATTCAAGTCCAAAAACGGGCATTGTTTGTCCCTGAGCCTTGGTGCTGGTCATTGCAAATGCCAATCATATCAGAAATTGTAACCTCTTAAATGGTATCGTGCAATCTGATGGTATCGTAGGAATCCATGGTATAAGAAAAATTACTTCTTATTTAAAACTTCCTTGCAGCACAAGCCTTCTGTTTTGTTTCTAAAGTTCATTGCTTTGTTCATTACCATAAATGATGCTCGTGTTAATGTAGAGCATATTTGTTGCCTTCGTAAATCTTGGGCTGTAA
This sequence comes from Ctenocephalides felis, assembly GCF_003426905.1. Classification (NCBI taxonomy): domain Eukaryota; kingdom Metazoa; phylum Arthropoda; class Insecta; order Siphonaptera; family Pulicidae; genus Ctenocephalides; species Ctenocephalides felis. The sequence continues at coordinate 57,563,923 of NW_020537646.1, read as the reverse complement.
TATTAACACAATCTGTTGCAGGCTGTAATATTAACACATTTTATTCATTGTAGTTTTCTGCTTAATAAATTTACTATCAAACACTTACTAAGTTTTAATACTTACTTGGTTATTTCTCTTTCTTGGTATATATGAACATACATACCATGAATCGTAATATTCTCTGCAAAAACTTTTCTTTCAATAAGCAGAATTATTTTCAAGTAAATTTGATTTCATAAACGATTCCATTAATAAACATCAATAATCATCAATAACCTCACTTTACACTTTTTTACCATTAATAAACGTCAATAATGATCAATAACCTCACTTTACACATGCATGCTTCTTTATCATGTTACCAACCGTAGAATCATAGAAACACATCGAATCGCTCGTGCATTCGTTGCTCTATGGTCTTTGTTCTAGAGTGGTAGATTTTCGACAAAACTCAAACTATGGTAAAATGTCAAAATGTTTTTTAATTAAGGTAAACGTACACTATTCCGGGATAGTACATTATTACGGGAGTTTTTCATTTTGATCGCAAAATAAGAAAACAGTCGGTGAATAATAATTTTAAACAATACCACATAAACTATAATTCGAATCTCATCAAATAAGCACGATTTTCCATTTTAAATATTAGTTTTTAAAACCATATAGAGCTTCTGAACGCATCAGTCATAACCTAATCGCCATTACGTACAGTCCTGTTTGTTATGCGCCGACACCCTTACATTTTTACCGTCGCATTTATGGCTCTATGCGCATACTCATTACTTATCTATGGACTCTACATCCCTTCCCATACAGCACGGGTCAAACAATGGTCGACCTGTTTGGTACCATTTACAGCCTACCGGGTTATTATAAGCCCATTATGGGCCAATTTATGACGCAGTGGGTTTAGACCCATACGTTACCCGCCGGGTCAAACAATGGTCGACCTACTCTTACCCATTACTCACCGTGTTGTTATGAGCAAATGAAAAATGTATTCAAATATACCGCGCATGCGCATACGCGTGCGCGGCGTTTGTGCAACTAGCGCACAGATGGCGGCACTTACGTTGTTCGGCATTTGTATTTCTTTGTCTGTTCTCATGACTGTCATAGATAAACACGATGAACAAGTATAACCTAAGTACTATATACGTATACTTATGCTACTAAAATTCTAAACAATATTAGAATATAATATATTCGTAATTTGTTTGTTGTTTGACTCTGTAATTTGTCAAAAAAAATTCTATAAATAAATATGTCTGATAAAAAAATTCGCAAACACATTGCGACTGTGTCAGATAGACATTTTTATAGAAGACTTTTTTGGGAAGTGCAGAAATTACGTTCGGAAAGTGTTTTGCAGAACTCTGAATGCGTAAAGGATTGCCTAGTACTAGTGCTTTTACAATAGATAATATTGAAACTGCGACTAATGCTTCTATTGTAGATGACTTTGAAGGACCGTCTTCTTGCCAGGCAGAGTTACAGGGTGATGTTGAAACAAATGATTATATTTCTCTTTCATATAGCGAGGATAGTTCCAATGAAGATATAACTGAAGTTTTTGATGCAAGACAATTTTTAGCAGACTGGGCTGTGATTTGTCAGATACCTCATAATGCTGTATTCGCACTGCTTAAAGGGCTAAAACTTAATGATTGTTTCAGTGATTTACCAGCAGATAGTAGAAGACTTCTGAAAACAAAAAGAACTGCTGTATCAAAAGTTGTAAGTCCAGGTGAATATATTCATTTTGGTTTATCAACTGGATTGAAAGATTCTATTGATAGGTTGAAATTGATATCTTCTATCATTGAATTAGAAATTAATGTTGATGGTTTGCCTCTCTCGAATTCTTCGAACATGTCAGCTTGGTCTATTAAGCACTGAAGGTTTTGATCACAATGGGAAACAATATAAGATACGCATTAAATATTTTATTTGTGATACTCCCGCCAAATCATTTATATTGCAGACAAAGGGACACACAGGCTGCTTCAGTTGCTCAAAATGTCTTGTTCGTGGTTCAAATATTAATCGCAGAATTTGCTTTCCAAAAATGCAATCACCTGCAAGAACTGATGAACACTTTCGAAGCTTAGAAGATGAAGACTACTACATTGGCTATACGAGATTGCTTGAAATACCGTACATTGGTTTAGTTACTAATGTACCACTTGACTATATGAATTTGATTTGTTTAGGAGCAGTTAAGAGATTGATGCTTTTGTGGACAGAAGGTGAGCTTCCAATTCGTTTGCCATGTGCTAAAACTAATGACTTTTCCAATTTTTTATGCAGCTTAAAGATTTATATATCCAAAGACTTTGCTAGGAAGCCTCGATCATTGAAATATGTGAGACCATGGAAAGCTACAGAATTTAGACAATTATTATTGTATAGTGGTCCAGTTGTTTTGAAATCTCATGTCATATTTCAAATAACTTTTATAAAAATTTTCTTACTTTACATATTGCTATTAAAATTTATGTAGCAACACGTTATTAAATGATCTTTTAGATTATGCTCAGCAGCTACTTCATCATTTTGTTGAAAGATTTAAGGTTTTATATGGAGATCATTATGTAAGTCATAATATACATAACATTTTACACTTAGCTAATGACACCAGAAGTTTTGGTACACTTGATTCATTTAGTGCCTTTAAATTTGAGAATTACATGCAGGTCTTGAAAAAATACATACTGAAGTCAGAGAAACCATTGCAGCAAAGTTATAAAAGATACTTTGAGGTGAAAGAACTTTTTATGGGAAAACATGTAAGGCCTGTAGCCATGCCTAGAGCTTGTGAGGTGTCTATGCATTTCGAAGGACATTTGATAGAATATTGTGGTAAACCTCAGTATAAGGTTGTATATTGTTCAGATTTTACATTCAATATTAATAAAAAGGCTGATTCATTACGGCACCAGGTTTTAATGAATAGGCTTAATAAGCAGTGATGCCAGTGTGATATGAAGGATGATTTGCCTGATTATACACTGGCAGTTTATAATAAATTTCCTGTTCGGACAGAGGCAGAACTGCTAGATGTGGAGCAGCTATTGACAGATGTGAGAATAGCAGAGATATCGCTAAATATGGTGTAATATTATAATGGATAAAAGTGGACAAATCAATTACATATACTGCTAAATATACATATACCGTCATGCCCATGACAGATTTATTTGCAATTTTCCGTAAGTTGAAATATATTTCACATATTTCGAAAATGTCAACTAACATTTTTTATTTGATAAAATAAACCTGTAAAACTATAATAATTCAAATTTTGTTATTTTCAGTGCTTTAGAAGGTGGTGAACCCAACGCGAATAATTAGTTTAAATTATATAAATAATAATAATACTATACATAGAAAATAAAATAATAGGTTTTAGGATAATAATCACCAAAAATTTAGTTAAGTTAGTTTAATTTTGTTATTTTCTAGTAATGTAAATGAAATTATATTTAATAAATATATTACTTATGGAGTTGCAGTTTTAGCTCATTTGATATTTATAACTATATGGATTATTTATATTTAATACAAATACGCACGGAAAGTATGCAACAATTGTTGCACTATATACCGCCATTTTGACCCATCGCGATACCATTCCAGCCCCATAGCATACCCGTATTGAACCCGGCGGGTTGACCATGGGTCAAACCAGGGCTCTGACATATGTGCCGCCATGGGTTCACCTATGTTCATATATGGTACCTGTGGGTTGACCATAGGTTAACCCTACAGCCCATTGTGACGACCATAGGTTGACTCTATGTCAACCATGTGCTGTGTGGGTTGAGTTCCAATCTACCTTCTATGGACCCTATATTTCCGCCTAGACAGAGGACCCCTACAAGAAAACACTAGGCCCAGTCTCTTTCCATCTGTACGTCAAGACACACATAACCCTATAGTAAACTTTAATGAAACTTTGTATAATTAATCCTGTAATAAATTTAAAAAAACTTGTGGTGTGTTTAAAAATATCAAATTACCTTCATCGCTAAAGGCAAATATATAACATTGGTGGCAGCTTGTGAGATGAACTGAAAAATAGGCCTGAATGTAAGGTAATATTTTGTAAATTTTACAAAATTAAAAAAAAAACCCATCGACGTCACAAAATAAGCGAAGGAAGTATTCCGTATCGGACACAAGGATCGGACAGAAACGTATAGCGTGGAAAGCTTGTATCGGACGGCCCAGGTATCGGACACAAGCCGCAGACATCCACAGCGTATTCGAAGTTCTTTTGGCCCGAATTCCGTCATTACGGCATAATACACTAAAAGGAACGCATTTTGGACGCCATTACAGGACAGTACCTTATACATATTTTATTAGAGTTATTATACGGTCATTACCAAATTTTAGACATTCTATTTCTTTCTATATTTATCATAATATAAATTTTCATGTTATTTCCATATTTTTCTATATCAAAGTTTCCATATTTAATTATTTCCATATTTCCATGTTTTAATTAGTAAAATTTAATTGTAACTAGTGTGTGATATTTTACTACATATTCTATATTCCATTTCAATTACTATTTCTACTATTTCCAAATTAATCACACTAATTGCAATTATATTTTTATTATTATACTATATTTTACTATATCCTACTATTTTAAGTATTTCCATATCTTGTTTTCTAAATCTAGAATATAGCTGTGTTTTGTGTGTGAAAGTATCATATTTACTAAATCTACCATTTCTTACAAGTTACTATTTCTATTTTCTATGTCCTATTTGATCACACATTTTACAACTATATTCTTAATATTTACTATATTCAAAATCAATATTTACAATATTCAAAGCAAATTCTAATTCTACTATATCTTAATTACCATTTTCATTCATCATTAAAATTTATACTATTTATAGATTATTGATTGTGATATAGTGTAAAATTACTACATTTCACTATTTCATTATACTATATTTTACTATTTCATTACACTATATCTACTAAATCATTATACTATGTTACTATTTCCAATTAACCACACTGTTCATAATTATTTTTTATTATTACTATTTTTTTCAAATTAATTTAAACAATTTTACTAATCTCATGTTAAATGTGTAGGTTAATATATTGAATGTACAACAAAGTGAACCAGCAGAGCTTCGAGTACACAAATCAGAGTATCATTAGCAGATCCATCGAGTCAATTTTTGAAAATTATTCTACGAGTCGAATTTTATTACAAGTTATTCCACATTAATCTTGGTATAAGGTAACCTATGTATATATTAATTGAATTCAGTTTATCCTATTCCAATTCTCCTTATTTCTTCCTAAAATTTTTATAAATCTATATATACTTATAATAAGATATTATCATGACACGAGTTTTTGTTGCTGGTAAAAGTATAGTCACTTTAGAGACAGATGACGTTTTCGAATTTATCGATTTTGTTAATAGTAGTCACTATGTTTTTAGTATTTTACATCCTGATGAACATCCTAAATTATTACAATATATTATTTATATAAAAATAGCGGGTCGTAATATTTGGCATGTTGAGCACAGAAAGTTTGACACGTTCCCAGAGCTCACAGAGTACTTTGTAAATTGGGTGATGGATAGAAGGAAAATTAACAAATATAAACATTTATTGACTCCCTTTCCAGAACCTCAACCTAATATCCCAAAACATGCTGACATAGATGAATTTAATGACGATGAAGAAGTTTCGGTTTTAGAACAGGAAATAACATACGAGCAAGCTGACGTTAAAGAACAAATTCAAATTTTATCATTCGCAAAGATTTTAGAACCTCCTACAACATTTGAAGCACAGACTATAATTGATGACGAAAACGCAACTGCTATTTTAGACAATTCATGCACTTCCACTTCTAATTCTACTAATCAAATTTTACCAAATCCTACACAAATAACTATTCCAAATCCTTCACACGTAACTATACCAAATTCTACACAAGCAACTATACCAAATTCTATACAAGTTACTACACCAAATCCTACACAAATAATGATTCCAAATCCCAAACAAATTTTAATAAATCAAATTCAGTTTTTACCAAATTCAATACAAATTCTACACCATCCTACACAAATAATTATTCCAAATCTGACAAATATAATTATACCAAATTTTAAACAAATTTTAACAAATCAAACCCTAATTCTACACAATTCCACAAAAATGATTATACCAAATCCTAAACAAGTTTTACCAATTTCCAATTCCATACAATTACGAAATTCTATACCGACTTTACTAAATCATAACAGAACCCTGCCAAATCCTAATATATCAAGACCATATTTTAGACATCTACCAATTTCATTCATGTCCAATTCATATTTAAAATTTATTCCTAAAATTATTCCAAAGTTATCAAACTTTAATTTTAATATTTTCAATATTCATTCATTTATAAAAATTCAAATTTTACTACCATTATGCCATAATTTGTTTATTTCTAGATTTTTAATAAACAATTACAATCTCTACTTTGGCAGAAAATCTAAAATAAAATTAAAAAACGTTTTAGCCAAATTTTTTTTTTTTTTTTTTTTTTTTTTTATTTTAATAATTTTTACAACTGTCCTGAAACGGACAACAAGTAAAATATTTGACATGAAACTGAAGGCGTTGGCAAAATACAAATCATCTGACCATTGCCAGTGATTTGTCGAATGGTCTCATCTATTGTTGATTAGTGCAGAAGAAATTTTCTTTTTAATCGGGCCCTGGTAGAGTTGATTTGAAGTTTTCTCGCGAGCAAGTTCGGGTGGTCAGCTAGGCGATTTCTATATTTGTGTGAGTAAGCGATTATTTCATCCTTAACTGTGCTGGTGCCTGAGTCTTTGTGTATTAACCAATTTGGAACATACTTTGGTGCTTTCAGAATTTCTTTTAATAACTTGTTTTGAAATCTTTGAATTATTAAAGCGTTTGAGTTGGAAGTTGATCCCCATAGCTGTATGCCGTATGTCCAAATTGGTTTGATGATGGCTTTATAGAGGTAAATTTTATTATGAGTGTCAAGTTTTGATTTTCGTCCAAGGAGCCAATGATATCTTCTTCTGGTTTCTTCAAGCTGCTTTCTCTTTTTCTTAATGTGTTCTTTCCAGGTTAGTCTCTTATCCAGGTGTAAACCTAGATATTTGACTGTATCTGCTTGGTCTATAACTTCGTCATTAAGTCTTACTGCAGGACATGTCCCTTTGCAAAGAGTGAAAGTGATGTGTTTTGACTTGCTGCTGTTAACTTCTATTCTCCACAAGCTTAACCATTTTTGTATCACGTCAAGATGATCCTGGAGCATTTTTGATGTGATTATGGGATCTTCATGTGTTGCCATTATGCCTGTGTCGTCTGCATATGTTGCTGTCAAAATGTCTTCTTTCTGTGGTAGGTCCGCAGTGTATATGAGGTATAATAGTGGCCCAATGACACTACCTTGAGGCACACCAGATCTGACAGGATGTAATGAAGATGTTTCACCCCTTACACTAACAAAGAATGTTCTACCTTCCAGGTAGGACTTTATTATTAGGTATATATCAATCGGCAATGCATTTTTTATTTTGTAAAGTAGGCCGGGATGCCACACCTTATCAAATGCCTGACTAATATCGAGGAAAACAGCTGAACAGTAGTTCTTGTTTTGGTAAGCCTTGTTTATATTGTCGACAATTCTATGAATTTGCTCTGGTGTGCCATGTTTTTCTAAAAATCCAAATTGATGCTCAGGGATAACTTTGCTATCATAAATAAATGGTTTTATTTTACTAATTAAGACCTTTTCAAATATTTTGGATAACGTTGGAAGAAAAACTAATTGGTCTATAACTTTGGACTTCATTCGGATTTTTACCAGGCTTCGGAATAATTATGATTTTAGCAATTTTCCATTGATCGGGATATGATTTAAGTCTTATTATACCGTTAAACAGGATTGTTATGAAACGGTAGGCTTTGTAGGGAAGCTCTTTAAGTATATTAATATTAATGTTGTCTACGCCAGGTGCTTTTGCAGATTTTGCCCTTCGGATTTCATTTGTAATTTCTGGAACTTTGATAATGATGTTTGATGAAAAATTTGACTGAACTTCTTTCAAAGAATCAAAAATAAATTTTTCTTCTTGTTCCGAGGATTTTGAAGAATTTGGTGTAAAAACTTCCTTGAAGTAAGCCGAGAAATATTCTGCTTTTTCTAAATCACTGCGTGCCCAAGTGTTATCCAGTTTTCTAATTGGAGGTATAGTAATGGCAGGTCGTTTTAAGTTTTTTGTGGCTTTCCAAATCGAATGATCTGATATTGTTAAATGGGATAGAAAGTCTTGAAATTGGTCGTTTTTGAACGTTGTTATCTGTTGTTTAATCAATTTAGACATTCTGTTCAACTGCGTTTTGTCTTGTGGAGATCTGGTTAGCTGCCATCTTTTTCTTAGCCTCCTTTTCTCTGCAATAAGAGCTTTGGTGTCTATGGAGCAAGTGTGGATTTTCTTTTTAATTTGTGGGGGGTACTTTTTCTAGCTGCATCTATTACAATTGCACTAAATTTATCAACAGCATTTTTCAGGTCATGTTTGTTTTTCAATGGTATATTACAGTTAAGATTTTGCTCTATAATGTTTCGGAATAATTCCCAGTTTGTATACTTGTTAGTTAAAAAATCATTTTTCTTGTCTTCTAAAATTTTTGTACTGTATGTGACTATTATCGGTGTGTGGTCAGAACTTAGATCAAGACAAGATTTAGCCTGAATGTGTTCATTTGCTATACCTTTCAGGACGCAGAAATCCAATAGATCAGGTAATTTGCGCAGATCACTCGGCCAGTATGTGGGCTCGCCAGTAGATAGGGTCGTTAGCCCGTGTTTCTGGACGGTTTTATGAAGTTCGTTGCCCCTTGGATTTGCCAATCGAGATCCCCAAAAGGTATGCTTCGCGTTGAAGTCTCCTCCCGCGATGAATTTTCTCTGAAGTGTTCCGAAAAATTTTTCAAATTGTTCACAGGTGATCTTGTGTTTTGGTGGACAGTAAATTGCAGATATTGTTAAATTTCAGTTTGTTGTTGAATCGTTAGTGATGTGGCTTGTATAAATGCTCATTGACAGATTTGTTTTGGTAATGTTTGATGTTTTTTCTTATTATTATAGCAGTTCCACCGTGAGCTGTTCCATCCGGATGATTAGTGTTGTAAAAATTATAATTGTTTAATTTGAAATAGTTTAAGTTTGTAAAGTGGGTTTCTGAGATCAACATAATATCTATTTTGTATTCTATTAAAAATATTTCTAATTCTTGCCTATGTTGAGCAAGACCATTGGCATTCCAGATTCCAATTATTAATGAGTTACTATTCATTTAATTTTGAAGCGACGGTGGTTAGTAAATTTAGTATGATACTAATTTGGCCTACTAAATCCTTTATCATAGTTTTTAGCTCAGCAATGTCGGAATTAGCTTGTTGCTGGTTGCAGACATTTGGATCTGGCATAATTTGATCTATTGGGTTTGTGGCTTGCGCGTACGATTTATTAGATTGAACATATGACGGTCTGTTTATAGTATTTTCTGTTGGATAATATCTGGTGCGAATTGGGGGAAATCTTTGAGCAAATAATTGTTTGTATTCCTTACAACCTTTGTAGTTGGCTGGGTGATTTTCATTACAAAGTACGCATTTGACGTTTTTGTTGATGCGATCTGTCCATTCGCATTTTTTACTGGGATGATCGCCAGCACATTTCACACATCTTGCGTCTCTGAAACAATACGATTTAGTGTGACCATAACGTTGACATTTTGTACACTGTACAATTTCTCTTGTTGGATTTTTGGGCTCAATTTTAACTTTAATTCTATTCAAAAATTCTATGTTGTAGATGTCTTTGTTGTTAATGTTTTGTTCCAATTCTACCATAAACATATGCAGTGGAGTACGAGTAAATCTGTGCTTGATGTTGGCTATATACACAACTTTGTGTCCATGAGATTCAATTTCATTTTTGATGTCTTTTATATCGGTGCTGAAGTGAATATTTCTAATGACTACTTTAAATGTTCGGTTGGTCTTGCTTTGAAAGAGTGCATCTGTGTGTTTCTAATTTTTAAAGGTTCAAAATTTTGTTATATAGCTGTGCAGAACTCAACTGTATTCTGACTTGATCTGTACCAACAATTTTGTTAGTATAGTTACCTTTGGCGTGTGTTTCTAGTAAAATTGACAAAGGTCTGATGTCTTTAACATCATGGACAAAAATTGGCGGTGGTTTTGATACTACTTCTTTCTCTGTTGGCTCTTGAACTTCATTTAAAATTTCAAAGGAATTGCTGGTTAATGTAGGGTTAACCAATACTCTGCAGGTTTATTTGCTTTATGTTTTTTTGTACTTAACCTCATCCATTCTTCGAAGCTCATGACTTTTGATCCTTGTTTGGAGGTCGATGGTTGTTGGTTGTGTGAAATTGACACAGGATGAACATTATCTAAACAAGATGAAGAATCGTTCAAAACTGAGTTTTCTGATGGGGTCCGGGTCTGCTTAGTTGGATTTTCTATATGAATTTTCACGCTTTTCCGAGGCATCGGTTTTGGAATAGTTTGTTCAATATCCATATTTTCTTGACAATTAATCGAATTTCCGTTCAAATTATTTGATAAATTGGGACGTAATTTTTCTGTGGTTTGATCCGAACATGTTTGCAAATCTTCATGTAATATATTATTTGTTTTAGTAAGAGAAAGTTTGTTCATTGTGCCCCCATAAGGGTGGCACAAAAATGTGTAATGTCAACACACTAATTACTATACAAGTTAAGTACACTGTTATAAGAAATATCACTTATTTAATGTTTGTAAAACTACATTAATTTCGTACTTTGATTATGGTTTACATACACAGTATAATAATTGACGC
>NW_020537646.1:57366166-57551997 GCF_003426905.1 Ctenocephalides felis | reverse complement strand
CACCGCAGAGGACGACCAAAGTACGAGTCCAACTCCATCCCGCGCTACAGAACACACCTCCAACCATATAGAACGCGGTTTGGACGGGTAGTTCATCCTCACATCCAATAAAATTAACACAATTTTATTGATCGCCAGGGGGGTATTGCAGCAACACTAGCTCTCCTACTATTGAGAAATAGTAGTAAAGAGCTACACTAGCCTCCACACTATTAGGGACCCTAATGTGTGGAGGGGGTCAGGCTACAAGTTATATAACGAAAGCAGCTACCTTTTTCGATCTCTTTTATCCTCTACGGGTCGAGCAGCCAACACATCGAAAAACTAGGGAATCCAACCGAAGAATATTCAAGAAGATTATGTAAATTATATTTTATAATAAACTTTATTTTTCACTTATAATTGTGTGTCCTAATTTTTATATGTGGGACTATCCCACAACTTCATACGTAATGAATCGATGCAAACTACTTTTATAACCTAAATAAATAAATTCATCTGAATAGTTTATATCATTTTTCATATCTAAATCAAGGTATAATGAGTTTTTCTATACTTCAGATAATAAACTTATCCGTAATAATTTTTCCGTGATGATTTCAAGGCTTCTATCAACATCATAACTTTTTTATAGTATGTGGTAATTGTCCATTTAGCAGAAATCTTTTACCAATGCTTTTATCAATGACGACCAGTTGGTTTTATCGAAATTTGAAAAATTTTCTCATGAATTGTGAGAGATACAAGTTTTATTTGGTCACTTTCTTGCGAAGATTATGGCAAAATATTCCTATACTAAACACCTATAATTTTAGCCGGATGGGCCAAATATATTGTATGGCCATGCGTTGTCATGATAAAATAAAACTCGATTTTATTTATCAATTTAGGCTTTCTTCTTAAATCGCATTGCTTAATTTTGTTACCTGTTCAATGTAGACATCATTTGTTAGCCCTCGAAAGTGTTGGTTTCTTGACCAGCAGACCAAAAAAGAGATCCTATGAAGAAGGTACATGTGTCCTTAAAATACCTGGAGCCTGAACCCCTCCACATATTAAGTTTATTAAGATTGTGCAGGCTAGTGTACCTCTTTGCAACTATTTTGCAATAGCTGATGTCGCTGCAATACCCCCTGGTAAGTCAATAGAATTATGTTAATTTCATAGAATCGGGGACAAACTACACGTTCGAACCGTGTTTTATATTGCTTGGACGCTCTGCAGCGCTAGATAATGTTGCGCTCATACTTGGTTCGTCTTCTGCGGTGGCGGATCTATGACTATAAAGAAACGCTGCAAAAAGAGCGTCTTCTCTATGAAATACGAATTTTGCATTAGCTAATTCTTTGTGTATAAAATCTTTTTTTCATCCATTTGTAGATGTATGCGTCGGATGAATAGTTTGAAAATGTCGATACAAGTTTCTTAGGAAGACGCTATTTGGTATTTTCTTGTATATGCTGGTTAAAATTTCGACAGTTAAGCGAACAGGTTCTTCGTAAACTAGTTCAATTTTGCTACTTTTGATGTCTTCTTTTATAGAAGCTCGAAGTCCTAATAAAATAAGCGGTAATGAGTCCATTCATAATTGTAGATGATAGCTGTTGTAGGAGTGTGAAAAATTCCTTGAAATTTAGTTGCTTGTTACTTGAGATGGAACACCAAACGTGAAATCCAAGAACACAGAAAAGCCCAGGTTACACTTTCTGTAATGATATCTGATAGAAAATTTACTTCAAGCCACGTGTGCAACGATCTAAAACGGTAAATAAGTATTCAAAACCTATTGATTGTGCAAGAGGTCCGACAATATCAATATGTATATGCAAAAACCTGGCAGGTGGCAGTTTGAAATCTCCAAGTGGTGTGACAATATACCGACCAATTTTGGAGCGTTGACAGGAGATGCAGCTGCAAGCCCAGATTTTTCAATTCTTGCGAATAACAGGACAAACAAATCTATCAATTAGAAAGTGTTGATGAGTAAGTTGTATTGATGATCGCTGGTGAGTTAGCAATGTTATATTGATGATCTCTGGTGAGTTAGCGATATTATATTGACAATTTCTGGTGAGTTTACGATGCTGTATTAATGATCGCTGGTGAGTTAGCGATCTAGTATTGATGGGTTTTCACGCAGAAATGGAGGTAAAAGTTCCCCTGCATGTCTTCATTCGTTAGTTATTTTCTTGTTCTCTATGCGGAATGTCCTCTATGTCCTCAGCTCACACGCTATATGAGTTCAGTTCTGGGTCATCAATTATGTGAATTGGTCCCATATATAAAAATTAATATACCGCAATTGTATTATATTAGAAAATAATATTTTTTTTTTTGGATATTTTATACAATATTTTCAGTTGTATTCTGTTCTCAGATATTCATAATATTTATTTACTAATATTTTATACAATGTTTTCAGTTGTATTCTGTAGTCAGATATTCTCACTTGCTTGCCCTTGAAGTTGTTAACTTCTTGACCAGTAGACCTAAAAAGAGATCTAATAAGGTGCCTGTTTCCTTAATGTACCTGAAGCCTGATTTCCTTCAGATAGAGAGCAGGTGTCGCTACAAGCTTCCTAAAATGCGCTTTTACCTTTGTGGAAATAGAAAAAGCTAAATATGAAGCAATTTTCATTTCATGGATTCGTACTTCTTATATTATAGATTGACAGCTGTTACACTATTCAGTAACAAAATGAGTTTTACATTTTGACTTTTTCGGAAATTTAGAAAATTTAATTGAAGCCATGCGTCATCATGATAAAATACAACACATTTATGATTAGTCAATTCGGGCCTTTATTTTGCAACTGCAATGTTTAATTTCGTAAAGCTGTCTAAGAGGTGTGTCGATTATTCCTACGAACACATCTCAGTACAACAGTGTTCAAACCTGTAATCAGATTTAAGATTGAACTTTTGAAAATTCTCCAAAATATTAAATACTAAAAAGTGAATAAATAAATACTTAGAAAAAGAAAATATTAAACTCGTTTAGTAGTTTAACTAGTAAAAGTTTATTATCAGAGCAAGTGTAGATCATGATGCAGTAAAGTGTATTCACGTTCTTAACAGTATGTAAAAAAACAATAAATCAAGGCAATGAAAAAAAAAACAGTGCGAATAATACAAATCAATGGTTCAGGTGCACTTGAGTTTGAGTTTGAGTTTCAACATATCAATTGATATATTAAATGAGCGATGCAAAAATATAGGAACAATAGATGATTCCAATAGCTTTCCTTAAACTTTTGGCCGTATTAATATTTGAATTATAGGTATCTAAGTATATAATATTTTACAACACATTGTAATTAGCTTTACTTGGATAGAAGTGATTGTATGACATATATAATATACTGCAGTATATTGCTACTACCGTAGCTATTAAACTGGAGTGACTTTATAGATCACCAGTATTAAAGTTCAAAATAAGATATTATATTTTTGGTGAGCATTTCGATTGGAATTCATATTGTCTCTAATATTTATTATATTATTATTTAAGAATTACTTCTAATTTGAATAAATTATTACTTACTTTGGGCTGTTTTAAAATCGGCAAAATTCCATATAAATTCACCAATAAAATATCCTTCTTCCCTAAGGTGATCGAAAGCTTTGAAATGCTTAGACAATATTTCAACTTGATACTCTTCTGACCAAACAAATTCAGGTTCCTATAATTAAATATTTGAATAAGTTAACAAAATATTGCCTTGAGGATGTGATGGATATAAAATTTGATTATTTCGCGCATGTATATATTTTATATATATATATATATATATATATACAGTGCTGGATTTACAGTAGGGGCAATCGGGGCTACTGCCCAGGGCGGCAAATTTTTGGGGGCGGCAAAATTTGGATAGTGAGAAAAAAATTCTATACGACATAATCAACTTTTTTAACAACATTTTTTATTTAAAGAAATCTAATTAACAAAACATAATACGATTGCAATGCAAAATTTGGGTTGAAATAAACGTTAACTAAAAATTATTATTTTGCCTTGCCTCCCTCTCCGAACGTAAATTATCAAATTGGTTAATAAGTTATCAAATTTGGCAGGTTGGCTAATATAAAGATCCGTAAACAAGCTGAAAGTTTAAGAAAAATATGTTCTTCAGTTCTCCAGCCCTCTTAAAATATACGTGTTTGTGCACTTCTAAGCTTATAGCGTCGAAAAAAAACTATTGACTCATGGCATTGTGCCTTAAGACAAGTTACTGAAACATCCCGTACTGAAAATTACATTTTATAAAGAGCTTTGAATTTTATTGAAAAATGAAAAAAAAACGGCTAAAACACATTTTTTGTATTTCGAAATTTTTCGAAAACTATGAACTCTTTGCAAAGCAATCGCGCTGCGTAGCTGTTTCAGAGAAAAAGTATCGAAACTCAATTACCATTTTTCGTAATTGCCTGTACCAAAAGCTAATCAGCACGTCTCCCCATCAATACAAATCTAATATTTTTTAATTATTCAAGTCGATTTCGAGAACACGGATCAACCGATTTATGATTCAATTCCTATTGATAAGGAGACGTGCTGATTAGTTAGTGGCCAAGGCAGGTCCAACTGTTTTGAAGATACGGGTCAAAATGCCAAAAATGATAATTCAGTTTTTGAGAAAAAAGCGTCCAATAACATTCGAAAAAATTTACAGAATAAATAACTGCTTAAATTTGTGGGGGGCAGGATTAGCGGTTTCGATGATCTAATAAAAAAATTAGAAAAAGAAACATTTGGCGGACAGAAGTGTTCATAAGACATATGCACATTAAATTATTTTAACATATTAAATAATTAAAATATTTTAAAGATATTATAATAACAAGTATAAATTTTGTTTACATTTATATAAGTTCTGTAACATTGTTTATCAATTACGCGCTTCTATATTTTGTCCCACGCAGCTGAAGCAGCGCGATTGCTTTAAAAAAAAGTTCGAAAATTCGTAAAATTTCAGGGATGGGGCGGCATTTTTGTCAGTGCCCCTGGGCGCCAAATTTCTAAATCCGGCCCTGTATATATATATATATATATATATATATATATATACATATATATATATATACACTAGCTGACCCGGCAAACGTTGTTTTGCCATCAAAAATATTTTGCAGTGGTTATTATTTGAACAACATGGATCAACCTGGATCCAATACCATTGATCAAAATTTACCTTAAAATTTATATTTAAAAAAAATTAAAGTTTAGCATAAATTTATACAATTTATCATAAATAATCAAGTGATAATTTTACTTATAAAAGTATTCGATTCAATTTGGTTGTGAAGATTTTCTATTAGTGTCTTTATTTTTCAATTTCTAACCAGCGATATTTAAATTATATATATGTATTATATATTTAAATTTTATTCAAAATACACTTCTAAATAATTCCCGTTTTAATTACAAATAATTATAATATATAACATTCTAAGCAAATTTGCTATTAACTAATTAAAACACCATCTATATTACTTTCAACATACATATATTTCATAAACACGATTATGCAAACAAACAATTAACTGCATAATATTTTCCTAAAATTAAATATCACAATATATAAAAAATACATACAATATAAATAATTTATTACTATTTATAAATAATTTATTACTAATGTATGCAATCATTATTCTAATGTCAAATATTCATACGTTTCAACATCTAACATTCCATATTGCTGTATCAGATATTCTCATTGAATTATTATTACTCAATAATGAATGCTTTTATAAATGTAGTTTAAAACTAATTGATGCACGATATTCTTGACCAAATCCTCTTTGGTCAACATATAATTACCCGTGCAAAAAACATTGATTTTCTAATTCAAGTTCAAAAACGGGCATTGTTTGTCCCTAAGCTTTGGTGATAGTCATCGCAAATGCCAATCATATCAGAAATTGTAACCTCTTGAATGGTATCGCGCAATCTGATGGTATCGTAGGAATCCATGGTATCAGAAACACTTCTCATTTAAAACTTCCTTGCAGCATTTCTTGCAACATTCCATATAGCTGTATCAGATATTTCCATTCAATTAATATTACTCAACAATGAATGCTTTTATAAATGCAGTTTAAAATTAATTGATGTACGATATTTTTGACCAAATCCTCTTTGGTCAACATATAATTACCTGTGCAAAAAACATTGATTTTCTAATTCAAGTCCAAAAACGGGCATTGTTTGTCCCTGAGCCTTGGTGCTGGTCATTGCAAATGCCAATCATATCAGAAATTGTAACCTCTTAAATGGTATCGTGCAATCTGATGGTATCGTAGGAATCCATGGTATAAGAAAAATTACTTCTTATTTAAAACTTCCTTGCAGCACAAGCCTTCTGTTTTGTTTCTAAAGTTCATTGCTTTGTTCATTACCATAAATGATGCTCGTGTTAATGTAGAGCATATTTGTTGCCTTCGTAAATCTTGGGCTGTAATATTAACACAATCTGTTGCAGGCTGTAATATTAACACATTTTATTCATTGTAGTTTTCTGCTTAATAAATTTACTATCAAACACTTACTAAGTTTTAATACTTACTTGGTTATTTCTCTTTCTTGGTATATATGAACATACATACCATGAATCGTAATATTCTCTGCAAAAACTTTTCTTTCAATAAGCAGAATTATTTTCAAGTAAATTTGATTTCATAAACGATTCCATTAATAAACATCAATAATCATCAATAACCTCACTTTACACTTTTTTACCATTAATAAACGTCAATAATGATCAATAACCTCACTTTACACATGCATGCTTCTTTATCATGTTACCAACCGTAGAATCATAGAAACACATCGAATCGCTCGTGCATTCGTTGCTCTATGGTCTTTGTTCTAGAGTGGTAGATTTTCGACAAAACTCAAACTATGGTAAAATGTCAAAATGTTTTTTAATTAAGGTAAACGTACACTATTCCGGGATAGTACATTATTACGGGAGTTTTTCATTTTGATCGCAAAATAAGAAAACAGTCGGTGAATAATAATTTTAAACAATACCACATAAACTATAATTCGAATCTCATCAAATAAGCACGATTTTCCATTTTAAATATTAGTTTTTAAAACCATATAGAGCTTCTGAACGCATCAGTCA
This sequence comes from Ctenocephalides felis, assembly GCF_003426905.1. NCBI lineage: Eukaryota > Metazoa > Arthropoda > Insecta > Siphonaptera > Pulicidae > Ctenocephalides > Ctenocephalides felis. Next base: position 57,544,861 of record NW_020537646.1, on the reverse strand, counting down.
TAACCTAATCGCCATTACGTACAGTCCTGTTTGTTATGCGCCGACACCCTTACATTTTTACCGTCGCATTTATGGCTCTATGCGCATACTCATTACTTATCTATGGACTCTACATCCCTTATTGAGTTCCAATCTACCTTCTATGGACCCTATATTTCCGCCTAGACAGAGGACCCCTACAAGAAAACACTAGGCCCAGTCTCTTTCCATCTGTACGTCAAGACACACATAACCCTATAGTAAACTTTAATGAAACTTTGTATAATTAATCCTGTAATAAATTTAAAAAAACTTGTGGTGTGTTTAAAAATATCAAATTACCTTCATCGCTAAAGGCAAATATATAACATTGGTGGCAGCTTGTGAGATGAACTGAAAAATAGGCCTGAATGTAAGGTAATATTTTGTAAATTTTACAAAATTAAAAAAAAAACCCATCGACGTCACAAAATAAGCGAAGGAAGTATTCCGTATCGGACACAAGGATCGGACAGAAACGTATAGCGTGGAAAGCTTGTATCGGACGGCCCAGGTATCGGACACAAGCCGCAGACATCCACAGCGTATTCGAAGTTCTTTTGGCCCGAATTCCGTCATTACGGCATAATACACTAAAAGGAACGCATTTTGGACGCCATTACAGGACAGTACCTTATACATATTTTATTAGAGTTATTATACGGTCATTACCAAATTTTAGACATTCTATTTCTTTCTATATTTATCATAATATAAATTTTCATGTTATTTCCATATTTTTCTATATCAAAGTTTCCATATTTAATTATTTCCATATTTCCATGTTTTAATTAGTAAAATTTAATTGTAACTAGTGTGTGATATTTTACTACATATTCTATATTCCATTTCAATTACTATTTCTACTATTTCCAAATTAATCACACTAATTGCAATTATATTTTTATTATTATACTATATTTTACTATATCCTACTATTTTAAGTATTTCCATATCTTGTTTTCTAAATCTAGAATATAGCTGTGTTTTGTGTGTGAAAGTATCATATTTACTAAATCTACCATTTCTTACAAGTTACTATTTCTATTTTCTATGTCCTATTTGATCACACATTTTACAACTATATTCTTAATATTTACTATATTCAAAATCAATATTTACAATATTCAAAGCAAATTCTAATTCTACTATATCTTAATTACCATTTTCATTCATCATTAAAATTTATACTATTTATAGATTATTGATTGTGATATAGTGTAAAATTACTACATTTCACTATTTCATTATACTATATTTTACTATTTCATTACACTATATCTACTAAATCATTATACTATGTTACTATTTCCAATTAACCACACTGTTCATAATTATTTTTTATTATTACTATTTTTTTCAAATTAATTTAAACAATTTTACTAATCTCATGTTAAATGTGTAGGTTAATATATTGAATGTACAACAAAGTGAACCAGCAGAGCTTCGAGTACACAAATCAGAGTATCATTAGCAGATCCATCGAGTCAATTTTTGAAAATTATTCTACGAGTCGAATTTTATTACAAGTTATTCCACATTAATCTTGGTATAAGGTAACCTATGTATATATTAATTGAATTCAGTTTATCCTATTCCAATTCTCCTTATTTCTTCCTAAAATTTTTATAAATCTATATATACTTATAATAAGATATTATCATGACACGAGTTTTTGTTGCTGGTAAAAGTATAGTCACTTTAGAGACAGATGACGTTTTCGAATTTATCGATTTTGTTAATAGTAGTCACTATGTTTTTAGTATTTTACATCCTGATGAACATCCTAAATTATTACAATATATTATTTATATAAAAATAGCGGGTCGTAATATTTGGCATGTTGAGCACAGAAAGTTTGACACGTTCCCAGAGCTCACAGAGTACTTTGTAAATTGGGTGATGGATAGAAGGAAAATTAACAAATATAAACATTTATTGACTCCCTTTCCAGAACCTCAACCTAATATCCCAAAACATGCTGACATAGATGAATTTAATGACGATGAAGAAGTTTCGGTTTTAGAACAGGAAATAACATACGAGCAAGCTGACGTTAAAGAACAAATTCAAATTTTATCATTCGCAAAGATTTTAGAACCTCCTACAACATTTGAAGCACAGACTATAATTGATGACGAAAACGCAACTGCTATTTTAGACAATTCATGCACTTCCACTTCTAATTCTACTAATCAAATTTTACCAAATCCTACACAAATAACTATTCCAAATCCTTCACACGTAACTATACCAAATTCTACACAAGCAACTATACCAAATTCTATACAAGTTACTACACCAAATCCTACACAAATAATGATTCCAAATCCCAAACAAATTTTAATAAATCAAATTCAGTTTTTACCAAATTCAATACAAATTCTACACCATCCTACACAAATAATTATTCCAAATCTGACAAATATAATTATACCAAATTTTAAACAAATTTTAACAAATCAAACCCTAATTCTACACAATTCCACAAAAATGATTATACCAAATCCTAAACAAGTTTTACCAATTTCCAATTCCATACAATTACGAAATTCTATACCGACTTTACTAAATCATAACAGAACCCTGCCAAATCCTAATATATCAAGACCATATTTTAGACATCTACCAATTTCATTCATGTCCAATTCATATTTAAAATTTATTCCTAAAATTATTCCAAAGTTATCAAACTTTAATTTTAATATTTTCAATATTCATTCATTTATAAAAATTCAAATTTTACTACCATTATGCCATAATTTGTTTATTTCTAGATTTTTAATAAACAATTACAATCTCTACTTTGGCAGAAAATCTAAAATAAAATTAAAAAACGTTTTAGCCAAATTTTTTTTTTTTTTTTTTTTTTTTTTTATTTTAATAATTTTTACAACTGTCCTGAAACGGACAACAAGTAAAATATTTGACATGAAACTGAAGGCGTTGGCAAAATACAAATCATCTGACCATTGCCAGTGATTTGTCGAATGGTCTCATCTATTGTTGATTAGTGCAGAAGAAATTTTCTTTTTAATCGGGCCCTGGTAGAGTTGATTTGAAGTTTTCTCGCGAGCAAGTTCGGGTGGTCAGCTAGGCGATTTCTATATTTGTGTGAGTAAGCGATTATTTCATCCTTAACTGTGCTGGTGCCTGAGTCTTTGTGTATTAACCAATTTGGAACATACTTTGGTGCTTTCAGAATTTCTTTTAATAACTTGTTTTGAAATCTTTGAATTATTAAAGCGTTTGAGTTGGAAGTTGATCCCCATAGCTGTATGCCGTATGTCCAAATTGGTTTGATGATGGCTTTATAGAGGTAAATTTTATTATGAGTGTCAAGTTTTGATTTTCGTCCAAGGAGCCAATGATATCTTCTTCTGGTTTCTTCAAGCTGCTTTCTCTTTTTCTTAATGTGTTCTTTCCAGGTTAGTCTCTTATCCAGGTGTAAACCTAGATATTTGACTGTATCTGCTTGGTCTATAACTTCGTCATTAAGTCTTACTGCAGGACATGTCCCTTTGCAAAGAGTGAAAGTGATGTGTTTTGACTTGCTGCTGTTAACTTCTATTCTCCACAAGCTTAACCATTTTTGTATCACGTCAAGATGATCCTGGAGCATTTTTGATGTGATTATGGGATCTTCATGTGTTGCCATTATGCCTGTGTCGTCTGCATATGTTGCTGTCAAAATGTCTTCTTTCTGTGGTAGGTCCGCAGTGTATATGAGGTATAATAGTGGCCCAATGACACTACCTTGAGGCACACCAGATCTGACAGGATGTAATGAAGATGTTTCACCCCTTACACTAACAAAGAATGTTCTACCTTCCAGGTAGGACTTTATTATTAGGTATATATCAATCGGCAATGCATTTTTTATTTTGTAAAGTAGGCCGGGATGCCACACCTTATCAAATGCCTGACTAATATCGAGGAAAACAGCTGAACAGTAGTTCTTGTTTTGGTAAGCCTTGTTTATATTGTCGACAATTCTATGAATTTGCTCTGGTGTGCCATGTTTTTCTAAAAATCCAAATTGATGCTCAGGGATAACTTTGCTATCATAAATAAATGGTTTTATTTTACTAATTAAGACCTTTTCAAATATTTTGGATAACGTTGGAAGAAAAACTAATTGGTCTATAACTTTGGACTTCATTCGGATTTTTACCAGGCTTCGGAATAATTATGATTTTAGCAATTTTCCATTGATCGGGATATGATTTAAGTCTTATTATACCGTTAAACAGGATTGTTATGAAACGGTAGGCTTTGTAGGGAAGCTCTTTAAGTATATTAATATTAATGTTGTCTACGCCAGGTGCTTTTGCAGATTTTGCCCTTCGGATTTCATTTGTAATTTCTGGAACTTTGATAATGATGTTTGATGAAAAATTTGACTGAACTTCTTTCAAAGAATCAAAAATAAATTTTTCTTCTTGTTCCGAGGATTTTGAAGAATTTGGTGTAAAAACTTCCTTGAAGTAAGCCGAGAAATATTCTGCTTTTTCTAAATCACTGCGTGCCCAAGTGTTATCCAGTTTTCTAATTGGAGGTATAGTAATGGCAGGTCGTTTTAAGTTTTTTGTGGCTTTCCAAATCGAATGATCTGATATTGTTAAATGGGATAGAAAGTCTTGAAATTGGTCGTTTTTGAACGTTGTTATCTGTTGTTTAATCAATTTAGACATTCTGTTCAACTGCGTTTTGTCTTGTGGAGATCTGGTTAGCTGCCATCTTTTTCTTAGCCTCCTTTTCTCTGCAATAAGAGCTTTGGTGTCTATGGAGCAAGTGTGGATTTTCTTTTTAATTTGTGGGGGGGTACTTTTTCTAGCTGCATCTATTACAATTGCACTAAATTTATCAACAGCATTTTTCAGGTCATGTTTGTTTTTCAATGGTATATTACAGTTAAGATTTTGCTCTATAATGTTTCGGAATAATTCCCAGTTTGTATACTTGTTAGTTAAAAAATCATTTTTCTTGTCTTCTAAAATTTTTGTACTGTATGTGACTATTATCGGTGTGTGGTCAGAACTTAGATCAAGACAAGATTTAGCCTGAATGTGTTCATTTGCTATACCTTTCAGGACGCAGAAATCCAATAGATCAGGTAATTTGCGCAGATCACTCGGCCAGTATGTGGGCTCGCCAGTAGATAGGGTCGTTAGCCCGTGTTTCTGGACGGTTTTATGAAGTTCGTTGCCCCTTGGATTTGCCAATCGAGATCCCCAAAAGGTATGCTTCGCGTTGAAGTCTCCTCCCGCGATGAATTTTCTCTGAAGTGTTCCGAAAAATTTTTCAAATTGTTCACAGGTGATCTTGTGTTTTGGTGGACAGTAAATTGCAGATATTGTTAAATTTTCAGTTTGTTGTTGAATCGTTAGTGATGTGGCTTGTATAAAATGCTCATTGACAGATTTGTTTTGGTAATGTTTGATGTTTTTTCTTATTATTATAGCAGTTCCACCGTGAGCTGTTCCATCCGGATGATTAGTGTTGTAAAAATTATAATTGTTTAATTTGAAATAGTTTAAGTTTGTAAAGTGGGTTTCTGAGATCAACATAATATCTATTTTGTATTCTATTAAAAATATTTCTAATTCTTGCCTATGTTGAGCAAGACCATTGGCATTCCAGATTCCAATTATTAATGAGTTACTATTCATTTTAATTTTGAAGCGACGGTGGTTAGTAAATTTAGTATGATACTAATTTGGCCTACTAAATCCTTTATCATAGTTTTTAGCTCAGCAATGTCGGAATTAGCTTGTTGCTGGTTGCAGACATTTGGATCTGGCATAATTTGATCTATTGGGTTTGTGGCTTGCGCGTACGATTTATTAGATTGAACATATGACGGTCTGTTTATAGTATTTTCTGTTGGATAATATCTGGTGCGAATTGGGGGAAATCTTTGAGCAAATAATTGTTTGTATTCCTTACAACCTTTGTAGTTGGCTGGGTGATTTTCATTACAAAGTACGCATTTGACGTTTTTGTTGATGCGATCTGTCCATTCGCATTTTTTACTGGGATGATCGCCAGCACATTTCACACATCTTGCGTCTCTGAAACAATACGATTTAGTGTGACCATAACGTTGACATTTTGTACACTGTACAATTTCTCTTGTTGGATTTTTGGGCTCAATTTTAACTTTAATTCTATTCAAAAATTCTATGTTGTAGATGTCTTTGTTGTTAATGTTTTGTTCCAATTCTACCATAAACATATGCAGTGGAGTACGAGTAAATCTGTGCTTGATGTTGGCTATATACACAACTTTGTGTCCATGAGATTCAATTTCATTTTTGATGTCTTTTATATCGGTGCTGAAGTGAATATTTCTAATGACTACTTTAAATGTTCGGTTGGTCTTGCTTTGAAAAGAGTGCATCTGTGTGTTTCTAATTTTTAAAAGGTTCAAAATTTTGTTATATAGCTGTGCAGAACTCAACTGTATTCTGACTTGATCTGTACCAACAATTTTGTTAGTATAGTTACCTTTGGCGTGTGTTTCTAGTAAAATTGACAAAGGTCTGATGTCTTTAACATCATGGACAAAAATTGGCGGTGGTTTTGATACTACTTCTTTCTCTGTTGGCTCTTGAACTTCATTTAAAATTTCAAAGGAATTGCTGGTTAATGTAGGGTTTAACCAATACTCTGCAGGTTTATTTGCTTTATGTTTTTTGTACTTAACCTCAATCCATTCTTCGAAGCTCATGACTTTTGATCCTTGTTTGGAGGTCGATGGTTGTTGGTTGTGTGAAATTGACACAGGATGAACATTATCTAAACAAGATGAAGAATCGTTCAAAACTGAGTTTTCTGATGGGGTCCGGGTCTGCTTAGTTGGATTTTCTATATGAATTTTCACGCTTTTCCGAGGCATCGGTTTTGGAATAGTTTGTTCAATATCCATATTTTCTTGACAATTAATCGAATTTCCGTTCAAATTATTTGATAAATTGGGACGTAATTTTTCTGTGGTTTGATCCGAACATGTTTGCAAATCTTCATGTAATATATTATTTGTTTTAGTAAGAGAAAGTTTGTTCATTGTGCCCCCATAAGGGTGGCACAAAAATGTGTAATGTCAACACACTAATTACTATACAAGTTAAGTACACTGTTATAAGAAATATCACTTATTTAATGTTTGTAAAAACTACATTAATTTCGTACTTTGATTATGGTTTACATACACAGTATAATAATTTGACGCGAGAGCATTCACTTTCACACGTCCGTCCGCGTCGAGGGTTCGACTTGAACTGTTTTAGCCAAATATGAGTTTCTTTTGAAATTCTCTACTAAATTTAAATTTATCAACATTTCTAGATCATTATTCATTAAAATTTTAATTTTCAAATTTTTAAAGTTATATTTAATTTCCTTTGATTTTTAATAAATTCTATTCGTTTATTTAAATCCTTCTATCCATCTAAACTTTTGTTTCGAGAACCAATTCCTTACAATTTTGTATCGAGAACCCTTCGATAAACCTGATATCCATAATTTCCACATCAAAAAATTAAATTTTTATTATTCACTTGACATTTTGCTAAATTTCAAAAGCCCAATTGTTATATTCTAAATTTTTTGAAATTGATTATTACAATTTTTATTTTATCAAGTCTAAGCTATCGACTGAATTTCTATCGAAGAGATTATCGACTGGAGGGCAATAAAAAATTATTCAATATATGAAGAATTTCTCATATTTTTATTATTCTATTTTAGTATAAATATCAAAACATTAAATTGTTCTTTTAAAGAAATTAATTAAAGTAATAATAATTTCACTTTTTCTACAAATTTAATATTCTACGTTTATATAATTTTGTGTCAAGATAGTTCTATTTTCAATACTACTTCAATATCTATGAAACCTATGACCATTTCCTAACTCACACTGAATTTAATAAATATTATATTGGTTCCCATTTTTATAATTATCTAACAAAATTTCAGTTTTTATAACAAAAATAACTTTTTCCTCGTCTGTTAATTATACTATGCTTTGTGGAAAGAAATCTTTGAAAGTTCATGTAAATAGGATAAAACCTTTTATACAATGATTATAATTCTATTTAAAACTAGCTGACCCGACAGACTTCGTCCTGTCAAAAAAATCTATCAAATCGGTTCTGATTGGTCTGTTGATCTTTTAAGGTTCTGAGTCTACATCAAAAGATTTTTTATGTGCCGTCGTGCATTCATCCCAAACGATCAATAGTTGCCTCGTCTTATAGGAGGCAATATTAAAATATTGTGTCACATGCAATAACTTTTTATTCATAGGTAGATAACAAAACACTACAAACAAAACAAAAGCACACTCAGTAGAGTATAAAAGAAAATGCAGGAAAAGCACCACCGGCAAGGGCGGCAAATGGACATTGACATTGATTTTTTTAATCTTATATGACTTGAAGTCAAATTCTTTAACGCCATACCAATTTTATCGCCTGCCGAAAGTAAAGCAAAAGAAATAATATCGAGAAGCCGACTACGATTATTTGTATTAGTTAGAAAAGGGCTGTTCTTAGGGTTTTCCCGACGATTATTCGAATTTTTTTCGCCGTAAGAACCATCCTTGGACATTAACGAACATTTAAAAAAAAAGATTGGCCAAATTGGTTCAGGCGTTGTTGAGTTATGCGCTTACCAACACATTTTGCGATCCATTTTTATATATAAGAAGATGTATATTATTTTCTATTCTTATATGTGTTAATTTTGATTCTATTTTCTTTCTTATTTCTATTGTTAATGATTGATTTTATACTAATTTTCATTTCTACATTGTACTAGTTTTAAGCATTGATTTTGGAATATTTAGTCTTAAGTTTTGTTTTAATTCATAAATATCATTTTCTTGATCATTTTCATTGTATTAACATATTATTGATTTCCATTTTTCTATGTGTCATTTCTATGTCCTTTGTGAAAATGTTCTTTTCTTTTACTATGTATTTTGTTTCTATATTATGTTTTTCGATTATAGTTCATAATTTATTGTAAAATGTCTGAATTTGGTAATGAACTATAATCTCCTGAAGGGGGAAGGTATGTTATGCGCCGACACCCTTACATTTTTACCGTCGCATTTATGGCTCTATGTGCATACTCATTACTTATCTATGGACTCTACATCCCTTGAGTTCCAATCTACCTTCTATGGACCTTATATTTCCGCCTAGACAGAGGACCCCTACAAGAAAACACTAGGCCCAGTCTCTTTCCATCTGTACGTCAAGACACACATAACCCTATAGTAAACTTTAGTGAAACTTTGTATAATTAATCCTGTAATAAATTTATAAAAACTTGTGGTGTGTTTAAAAATATCAAATTACCTTCATCGCTAAAGGCAAATATATAACATGTTGTTAGTTAGGTTAATGTGACGCTACAATTGCTTAAGATTTTTATGTGACACTGGTAAGCTTATTCAATATAAATTTGTGATATTATTGTTAAGAATTAATAAGTGATAAGTTTTATAGTTAAATCGAGCAAATATGTTTTAAGAAAGTGTCAATTTTGTGACTCCCGTAATTAAGTTCACACAATTGAGGCATTGAACGTAATTCCGCGAGTGTCACGCAATTAGGAAAAGTAGACCTGAATTATTTTAGTCTTTTATTCTCAATTATGCTTAAATTTAGTGGTGTTTTTGGTGTTACTAAGTTTGGTAATGACCACAGAATATTGTGACCTAATTACGGTATATGTTTTTTTTAATTTTTAACCCTAATAATTGAGTTTGAAATTACTATTCTTTAGCAAGAAAATATATGATTTTTTTTACTTACTTCCATTATTCCCATATACATAAAATATGGTAGTAATGAGAGAATCAGATGTTTCTTTTATTTCATCTACGATAAATCATTTGTGTAATGTCAAAGCTTATAGAAATAGGGCAAAACCCGTAGTGCACTTGTTTTCTATCAATGACGCGGGTATGTGTGTATGTATGCAGCGAATTAGGGACATATTCGTAAATACGGTAGTTGTATGTATTTACGGTGTAAATGTATGCTTCGAGCGCTATCACGGAATAGTGTACAACGACTCCCGGCATTAAGTTCATGAACCGAATTTTATCACGGAATTAGAGACAAACGCGTGGTTCACCAAAATGCCGATTATTTCTATAAATGACGTTCTACGGCGAAAAATCTTGTTTTATAATAATCTCAAAGGTCTAATTAATAGAATATAACAGATTTAGTTCGTCCACTTTCCTATTTTCTCTAAAATTCGTCTTTAAAGTCAAACGTTTCTTAACATCCCGTAATATGGTACGTTTACCTTAATTAATATAAAATTTTGGCTATTAATTGAGATTTTTAATATACCCTATGTCCTAAATGGGATCCATATATACACGGTGAGCCAAACAAATTTTAAATCGGTTCAGTATTTTAGACGTTCACAGTGGATGTAAGGTGTGACACTAAATTTATATATATTAAGATACATATATAAAAGAAAACCCGACGAACTCCGTTTCGCCACCAGATGGTTTCGTGAGAAAGATGAAGAAATGTTTTGTTTGTTTTATATTTGAAAAGGAAAAATTTGATTTTATTACATAACAGTAATGAATTTATTTCGATTACAAAAATGAAGTGTTTTTTAGTTGAACTTCTCTAAGTAAATGAAAGTGAATCCGCCAATTATCCGTTTCATTGAAGTGCTCTTTGGTAAACCACATTTTTAACCTCCCGAAGGAGAAGTTTATGTTTTCATCAAAAAATTCGAATCGCTAATTTTATGTTTTCTAGACTTTTCAAGCCATTCGTAATCGAATGAGACCAAATTTAGAAAAAGTATGTGTGTGTGAGAACAGATTTTTTGCCGTAAATCGACGTTTTCTCAAAAACGGCTGAACCGATTACAAAAATTTAAAAACCATTCGATGTACCTCTTGTGCGACGATCGGCCAAGCCGTTCCTTTATAAATCGCAGAAAAATGAAAAATTCTGAATCGATTTTGAAAATTCAAAAACCGTTCGAAAGATATTGGTTGGGAATCGTGCTGATTAGTTTTTGGTAGAGATCGACCGGGCCGTTTTCTTGTAATAAGGTGTTAAAATTTTTTTTTCGTCGATTTTTATTATAATTTTTTTGACGATAGATACCATAGTCTTCTAGATCAGGGATCGGCAAGCTTTTAACTGTGCTGTGCCAATCCACTCTACCAATATGATTCAGGGTGCCGTTTTAATTCTGAAATATATAACCAGGTTCTAGGGGAGATGAATTATAACCAAATTTATCTCTTAAACATTTTTATTAACTAGTGGAGTGCATGGCATCGTGCCTTAAAGCAAATTGCTAGAACTTTCCGTGCCAAAATTAAAAATCTTGGTACTGAACCCAAAAAAAATACACAAGATTTGCACACATTATTAAAATTTCTATAAAATATCCGATAATTTGATTTACATATGTCCAATAAACATTTTTGACCGCTAAATGACATTTTTTTTAACTTATTTTTATTGAGAGTCCATAACAGCTGGACATGCCTTCCCAAAAATTTACAGTTGTTCATCTTGTAAATACGAGTAAAATGTTTTTTGAATTATTAAAATCGGACCCTCCGTTCACTTAAAAACTGAGTTACCGATTTTGGCACTTTTTGCCCCGTGTCTTCGGAACGGCTTGACCTGCCTTCGTCAAAAACTAAACAGCACGACTCTTTATCAATACAAATCAAATGTTTTTTGAATTATTCAAATCGGTTGATCGGTGTTCCCGAAGTCGTGGACAAAAATTCGTATCCGCACACACACATACATCAATTTTTTCTAAGGTATGCCAAAATGTTATGATAAACCTTTGAAACGTAAAAATATATAAAAATTTTCATTTCCGATTTTTTTGCGATTACTATAACTTACCCTACGGGAAGTTAACAAATAACATAAAATTCTAACATAAACTAAATAACATTAATGCGAAACTTGTCCCTACACATTTTTGGTTAAGGGGGTATTCTACTGTAGAAGCATGAATTTTGGCCGGTTTTTGAAGCGCTGTATAAAGGAAACAAATAATATTTTTACTATCGATTTTTTATCATTTGTTTATTGATATTTTATTATTACATAAAAAAATTATTAAAAAAAAATTAGAATTCACAAAGTTATGAGCAGTCAAAGTGGAGGCTCAAAAAAAAAGAGGGCGTCCTGGCGTGCATGATTCCAACCCTTCTGGTGATTTGAAACATAAAAAATAGATGGATTCTTAATTATTATAGATGCCGCTATCGTATGAACCTTGGATAAGTTAAAAAACATTTTTTTGTTTGAATGGCGGCAGTTTGAAAAAAAGAAAGTTTTTTCCATGTTCTTTTTAACAATTCCGAATTTTTTAAAAATACTAAATGAAAAGTTATAGTTTTGGGAAAGGTCCATGCGATAAAGCGATGTATAGAGAAGATCCTCTCCAAATTTGAAGTAAATCGGTTCATTAGAACTCGAGATATCCTTACCGCCAGCTCGAAAAAAGTAGTTCCGACGAAAACGCGTTCAAAGTTTTGAGACTCGGTCAGACCCGAACCGAGGCCACGTCAGTAAAACGGATATAACTCAGGAAATAATAGTAATTTTGAAAAATCCTTTTAATGACATATTTCTGAATAACTAAACTTTGAAAATATGAAAAAAAAAATTCGATTTTTTCAAAATTCTACAGTAGAATACCCCCTTAACATTACAATATCCGGGGTATAATATGTAACACACAAGATTCTGAATGTTTAGTTGTTAAACGATTTCTTTGTGAATTCAAAATATGTTTCATGTGAAAAAAATTTGTTCACAGAGATATGTAGAACCAAAAGTTGAAGGGAGAACGCATGCAATTTTCTTTAAACAATTAAATATTTCCGGCAAAGTCATCCAACAGTTTAATTTCCCATGGAGTCATCTTCCTGATTTTTTCGTAATTCCTTAAATTTTGTTTTCCATAATTCTGAAGACATTAGTTCCATAATTTCCATTTCAGAATCATCAACATTCATCCACTCGAAAATTGAAAAATCAAACGGTATTATTGCTGAATCTATGAAATCTAGTTTTATAAGGAAGGAAAATGTAGGCACATGAGCTTCAAAGTCTTTGCATCTGGAAAATTCATCTTTAAGTGCTTCAACGTAGATTGAATTACATTAGCGAGCTACATTAGATAAATAATTATAATTGAACATTTTTTCTTATTTAAAAATCACTTCGTCTCGATATATTTTCGATTTCCCTGATTACTTTGTAGAGTGCCATTCAGAACCCCATCGCGTGCCAAGCCTGGCACGCGTGCCATAGGTTGCCAATGCCTGTTCTAGATCATACTGAAATATTACGGCCCTACGACAACTGGTTTAGCTTTAAAAAATCGTCAAAGTTTGCAAAAATTAGTATGGTCTTTTTGGCATTTGTCAAAATTAGAACTTTCATCGATGTTTGCTCTAAAACGCCTGAACCGATTTCAGAAATTTAAAAAGCATTTGATGTATCTCGACGTAGTTTCTCGAGCCGTTTCTTTGTAATTTAGAAAAAAGTGTTAAATTTTTTGTCCACATTTAAGCTCATACTATCGAACAGATTCCAAAAAACCAAAAACTGTTCGAAAGATATTAGTTGGGAATGATACTGATTAGTTTTAGGTAAAAATCTACCGTGCCGTTTTCTTGTAATTAACTGTTGAAAAAAAAATTAAGCCGATTTTCATGGAACTTTTTTTGGCGATATATATCATGGTCTTATAGAACTTATTGAAATATTAAGGCCTTACGACTAGTAGTTTAATTTTAAAAATTCATCAAAGTTTGAAAAAATGAGTAGTTTTTTTAACGATTGTTAAAAATAAGATTAGATGATTTAGTTGGTATGACGATAGAGTACTTGGTCTTGAACAAAGTAAACCATTAAAGTCTTACGAAAACTGGTTCAGTTATAAAAATTATTGATTTTTGAAAATTTGCTTTTAGAAAATACTCCGAGTGTTCGTTTGTTCGTTTGCAATGATGTGTAATAAATCCACTCGGAATACTTATAATCACTTATAAATTAATTTATTTTTTATTGATTAAGTCGATTATTTACACATTTTTGGAAGTTCATGTAACTTGCCTCAAGCCTCAACCAATACCAACTAGTTTGTTTTTTGATCTGACGTTAACACAAACAAAGCGGATGTTTTTCCAGTTCGTGAACAGGCAACGTATAACTGCCCATGTGAAAAGCAATGATTTTCTAAATAATCTATTTGAAATTTTTCCTGCAAACACTAAGCGATTGGCCTTGCGACATGTTATTACGAACGCAGGACGAACTGGAAATTGCAATCGTTTGAAGTCAAACGGAAGACCAGTCGGAATCATTGGTATGTTACCAAATCGCCAGCAATTTTTGATTGAATGGTGAAATTCAATGCGTGTACATCATTATTCTTTGCGGCAAGAATTGCTCGTTGACTTAACCAAGCATAATTCTGATAAGTCTCACTAATGTCATTACTCGAATTTTCAATTACGGTGTGTGAAGTTCGAGCAATTTGCATTAAGGCACGATGCCATGCACCACTAATTTTCTTAGCTATAAACCTTGCGGAGCCCGAGACCTTTCCAACGAATGCGAAACTGTCGAAATCTGTTCGTGCGTTCTGGAGTTATATCGTCAGGATGGAAAACCCGACTTATTTTTATATATGAGGTAAACGTACACTATTCCGGGATAGTACATTATTACGGGAGTTATTCATTTTGATCGCAAAATAAGAAAACAGTCGGTGAATAATAATTTTAAACAATACCACATAAACTATAATTCGAATCTCATCAAATAAGCACGTTTTTAAAACCATATAGAGCTTCTGAACGCATCAGTCATAACCCGATCGCCATTACGTACAGTCCTGTTGTTAGTTAGGTTAATGTGACGCTACAATTGCTTAAGATTTTTATGTGACACTGGTAAGCTTATTCAATATAAATTTGTGATATTATTGTTAAGAATTAATAAGTGATAAGTTTTATAGTTAAATCGAGCAAATATGTTTTAAGAGAGTGTCAATTTTGTGACTCCCGTAATTAAGTTCACACAATTGAGGCATTGAACGTAATTCCGTGAGTGTCACGCAATTAGGAAAAGTAGACCTGAATTATTTTAGTCTTTTATTCTCAATTATGCTTAAATTTAGTGGTGTTTTTGGTGTTACTAAGTTTGGTAATGACCACAGAATATTGTGACCTAATTACGGTATATGTTTTTTTTTTATTTTTAACCCTAATA
The DNA here is from genome assembly GCF_003426905.1 of Ctenocephalides felis. NCBI lineage: Eukaryota > Metazoa > Arthropoda > Insecta > Siphonaptera > Pulicidae > Ctenocephalides > Ctenocephalides felis. Next base: position 57,529,523 of record NW_020537646.1, on the reverse strand, counting down.
ATTGAGTTTGAAATTACTACTCTTTAGCAAGAAAATATATGATTTTTTTAACTTCCCGTAGGGTAAGTTATTGTAATGGGCCGAAAATCGGAATTGAAAATTTTTACATTTCTCGACGTTTTGAAGGTTTCTGAACGTTTTGGCATACTTCAGAAAAAATGGATGTGTGTGTGTGTGTATGTATGTATGGATACAAATTTTCGCCCACGTTTTCAGGCGTACGGATCAACCGATTTGAATGGTTCAAAAAACATTCGATTCCTATTGATAGGGAAAAGAGCTGATTAGTTTTTGGCAAGAGCAGCTCCAGCAGTTACGGAGATAAGGAGCAAAGAGTGCAGAAAATAGAAATCGAGTTTTTGAGAGAACGGAGCATCCGATTTGAATGATCTAAAAAACATTCAATTAGTAATGATTGGGAGAAGGGGTTATTAGTTTTTCGCAAAGGCAGGCCCAGGCACTTCGGAGATACAGAGCTAAATGTACAAAAAATGGCAGTTTTTGAGAGAACTAAGCGTCCGATTCAATTGATTCAAAGAACTTTCTGCTTGTCTTAACAAAATAATCGATTTTGGAAAAAAAAAATTTCCGTTTTTTTTTTTTTAATTTTTTGTATGTCGAAAATAATTCAGATTTTATGTTTAATTCTGACTATAGTTCTAATATACTTTAAACAAATAATTTCAACTCTGCAATTCAGTTTATATAATTCTTATAAATATTAGACAATGTTACAATATTGATAATAATCTATTTGAAAACATTCAATATTCCTCGAACATTTCGTTACGGTACGGGAAGTTCCAGCAATTTGCCTTAAGGCACGATGCCACCCACTCCACTAGTTACTTATTTCCATTATTCCCATATACATAAAATATGGTAGTAATGAGAGAATCAGATGTTTCTTTTATTTCATCTACGATAAATCATTTGTGTAATGTCAAAGCTTATAGAAATAGGGGAAAACCCGTAGTGCACTTGTTTTCTATCAATGACGCACGATATTTATAGAGCACGAATCACTAGTGTGCGGGTATGTGTGTATGTATGCAGCGAATTAGGGACATATTCGTAAATACGGTAGTTTTGATATGCTTAATTTTTGCAACGTACTTGACCGTTATATGGGCATTGCATGTATATTAATAAAGCAAAGATACATCATAAGTTATTTAATTAATAATTAGTTGCGATAACTTGAATAAAATGTTACCGATGGTATTTTTGAATGCAGTAGCGATCTAGTAGCATAGTCAATTGTAGTAAATTTAAGGACTTTAAAGATTATTCACATTTGTTGATGAAATTGTTATTTTTATTTAGTGTTTAAATTTTTTATTTAGAGTTTGAAGTATATATTCACATAAAGTTTATATTTTCGTTAAATAAGAAATATAGTTTAATAAGAAAATTATGTATTAACCCTCTAGCTAATTGTTATATGATCTCATACTTTAAATATATTTTGAATGTTAAGTAATAAATATATTTATGCAGATTTAGGATTGATAATTGAATACATAAATTATATCCTCTTTGTTTCATATTTTTTATTTGATTTATTTTTTCATTCCAGTTTGATTTATTCATATCATTTCCAGTGTTACAATAATTACTGTAATTTTAATACCAGCTTTTATTTCATTTTTGTTTTGGAAGTTTTATAATCAATTATACTGTTCAAATTTCCATGAAAATATATTAAATATGTGTTTAAAATTATATCAAAATATTATTTTTCAATTAACCGTACTTTTCATAACCTACAACTAAGTATATTTATCAAGGCATTACGATCAAAAATGTATGCTTCGAGCGCTATCACGGAATAGTGTACAACGACTCCCGGCATTAAGTTCATGAACCGAATTTTATCACGGAATTAGAGACAAACGCGTGGTTCACCAAAATGCCGATTATTTCTATAAATGACGTTCTACGACGAAAAATCTTGTTTTATAATAATCTCAAAGGTCTAATTAATAAAATATAACAGATTTAGTTCGTCCACTTTCCTATTTTGTCTAAAATTCGTCTTTAAAGTCAAACGTTTCTTAACATCCCGTAATATGGTACGTTTACCTTATGTAGATATATATATACATACGGGGGTACATCTGTAAAAGTGCAACGAAAGATCGTTATGCTCGAGTCGAGTGCAAATGACTAATTTGCTCTAGATGAGATAATTTCTATACGTGTCGATTGTGTTTAGTCGTCGTGTCGCGTCACAGTGATCTTTGATTGTATGCGTATACGTGGTATGTCCCCGCATATAGTAAAAATAATAACTATAAACAAAAAAACAGTGAACAATAGTTTGTGTAGCTGTGTGTTATTTATATACAGATACACTTCATAATGGACAAGATGCAATTTATTTATTGCCAGTGTTAACAAAATTACTCAAGATTGTTATATTACAGCAGTCCACTGTGTGAACAAATATTATAGAATTTATTAATCAGCAGTTACAACGTGTGCTTACAACGCTTGTATTAATATTTCCAGTTCTTTTAACGCTTGTATTAATATTTCCAATTAATTTATTTATGCCTTTTCAAGACGACCTTTTTTATTATTTTTCTTTCTAGATAACCAAGATTTGCAGCTAACTTCTTGAATGCTTTTACGTTGCAATGACTCCTCTATTTTTAACCAATTCTGATTTGATTTTTTCTGCTTTTACGTTCTTATTTTTTGCGATTTTACCAAGCTCTATATGCAGTCTTTCTTGCTTCTTGTTTAGCTTGTCTATTTTTTGCTAATTCTATATTATTGCTTGAACAGTAATTGTCAAAATTATACCTTTCATCGACGTTTGCTCAAAAACGCCTAAATCCATTTCAGAAATTTAAAAGCCATTTGCAGTATCTCAATGAGGACTATCATTTGTGAGTTTGTGCGACAATCTGGCATGTAATTGTAATTGTAATTTACCATGTAATCTGCATTTGTAATTTAAAAAAAAATGCACTTTTCGTCCACATTTAAGCTCATACTACCGAATCGATTTAAAAAAATCAAAAACTGTTCGAAAGATGTTAGTTGCGAATGATACTGATTAGTTTTAGGTGAAAATCTACCGATCCGTTTTCTTGTAATTAACTGTTGAAAAAAAAATTAAGCCGATTTTAATGGATTTTTTTTTTGCGATATATATCATATTCTTATAGAACTTACTGAAATAATACGGCCTTACAAAAAGTAGTTAAATTTCAAAAATTTATCAGAGTTTTAGAAAATGAGTAGTTTTTTTGACGTTTATAACAATAGAGTGTTCGTTCGTTTTCAACTATGTGTAATAAATCCTCGGAATACTTCTAATCAATCATAAACTAAATTATTTTTTATTGATTAAGTCGATTTTTTACACATATCTGGAAGTTCATAAAACTTGTCTCAAAGCAAAATACTAATACTAACTAGTTATTTTTTTATTTGGCCTCCTTTATTCACAAAGCTTAGCCATAAACATTGCGGAAGCAAAGTAAAACATACGAATCTATGCAATTAATGTGAACAAAAGCACAAAATAACCAACTGTATAAATTCAGTAAAATGTGCACCATGCTGGCACAAACAGATGTCCTGTTTATAGTATAGAGAGGACATGAACAAATTGAATAAAAAACAAACAAGTTACATGGACTTCCCGATATGTGTAAATAATCGTCTTAATAAACAAATTGATTTATGAGTGATAGAAGTATTCCGAAAGGATTTGTTACACATAATTGAAAACGAACGAACACGTTAACTCGGAGTATTTTCTAGAAGCAAATTTTCACAAATCAATAATTTTTATAATTGAACCAGTTTTCGTAGAACGTTAATGCTTTAGTATGTTTATTAAGAGCAAGTGATCTATCGTTATACCAAGTAAATCATCTAATTTTAATTTTAACAAACGCCAACGAAACTACTCATTTTCTCAAACTTTGATGAATTTTTAAAATTAAACTACTTGTTGTAAGGCCGTAATATTTCAGTAAATTCTATAAAACCATGATATACATCGCCAAATAAAGTTTCATAACAATCGGCTTAAATTTTTTTTCAACAGTCAATTACAAGAAAACGGCTCGGTAGATTTTCACCTATAACTAGTCAGTATTATTTCCAACTAATATCTTTCGAACAGTTTTTGATTTTTATTAACTTTCCGAAGGAGAAGTTTATGTTTTCATAAAAAAATCCGATTCGCTAATTTTATGTTTTCTCGACGTTTCAAGCCATTCTGAATCGAATGAGACCAAATTTGGAAAAAGTATGTGTGCGTGTGTATGTATGTGTGTGTGTATGTGTGTGTGTGTGTGTGTGTGTGTGTGTGTGTGAACAGACTTTTTGCCGTAAATTGATGTTTTCTCAAAAATGGCTAGACCGATTTCAAAAATTTAAAAGCCATTCGATGTATCTCGATGAAGACTAGCGTTTATCAATTTTGCGCGACGATCAGCCAAGTCGTTTCTTTGTAAATAGCAAAAAAGTAAAAAAAAATTGTCCACGTTTTAGCCCGCAGTTCTGAATCGAATTGCAAAAATTGGTTTCGTTTTTTTGGCATTTGTCAAAATTAGACCTTTTATCGACGTTTTCTCAAAAATGCCTGAACCGATTTCAGAAATTTAAAAGCCATTTGATGTATCTCGATGAGGACTATCGTTTGTCAGTTTTGTGCGTAGATCTGCCAAGCCGTTTCTTTGCAATTAGAAAAAAAGTGTTAAACTTTTCGTCTACATTTAAGCTCATACTACCGAATCGATTTTAAAAAATCAAAAATTGTTCAAAAGATATTAGTTGGGAATGATCCTCATTAGTTTTAGGTGAAAATCTACCGAGCAGTTTTCTTGTAATTAATTGTTGAAAAAAAAATTGAGACGATTTTTATGAAACTTTCTTTGATGATATATATCATGGTCTTATACGACTTATTGAAATATTACGATCTTACGACAAGTAGTTTAATTTTGAAAATTCATCAAAATTTAAGAAAATTAGTAGTTTTTTTGACGTTGGTATAACGTTAGAGTACTTGTTTTCAATGAACATATCAAGCCATTAAAGTCCTATGGAAACTGGTTCAATTATAACAATTGTTGATTTCTGAAAATTTACTTTTAGAAAATACTCCATGTCAAAGTGTTCGTTTTCAATTATGTGTAATAAATCCACTCGGAATACTTTTAATCAATCATAAATTAATTTAGTTTTGATTGATTAGGTCGACTAATTAAACATATCGGAAAGTTCATGTAACTTGCCTCAAGGCAAAATACCAAACCAACTAGTTTAAAATTAATTCGGTAGAATGAGCTTAAATGTGGACGAAAAGTTTAACACTCTTTTTCAAATTACAAATAAACGGCTCGGCGGATCGTCTCACAAAACTGACAAACTATAGCGCTCATTGAGAAACATCGAATGGCTTTTGAATTTCTGAAATGGGTTCAGGCGTTATTGAACAAACGTCGATGAAATGTATAATTTTGACAAATGCCAAAAAAAAAACGATACCAATTTTTGCAAACTTTAACGAATTTTTAAAGCTAAACGAGTTGTCGTAGGGCGGTAATATTTTAGTATGATCTAGAAGACTATGATATCTACCGTAAAAAAAAATCATGAAAATCATCGATTTTTTTTAACATTATTACAAGAAAACGGCTCGGCCGATCTTTACTATAAACTAATCAGCACGATTCCCAAGCAATATATTTTGAACGGTTTTTGAATTTTCAGAATCGATTCTGAATTGCTGGCTAAAACGTGGACTAAAAATTTTTTACTTTTCTGCTATTTATATAGAAACGGCTAAAATTAGCGAATCGGATATTTTTATGAAAACATAAACTTCCTTCGCGAAGTTAAAAATCATTTTGACGATGAACATGACTTGCTTATGCAGATGGTACGCGATATGAAAATAAACTAGGGGCGTGTATGGCATCGTGCCTTAATGCAAATTGCTGGTACTTCTCGTATCGTAACGAAATGTTCGAGGAATATTAAATATTTTCAAACAAATTATTATGAATATTGTAACTTTGTCTAATATTTATAAGAATTATATAAACTGAATTGCAAAGTTGAAGATATTTGTTTAAAGTATATTAGAACTTAAGTCAGAATTACAATTAAAATCTGAATTATTTTCGATATACAAGAAAAATATTTTTTGAAAAAAAATTGAAACAATTTTTTTTCATAACGCAATTATTTTGTTAAAACAAGCAGAAAGTTCTTTGAATCATTTAAATCTTTTGCATAGTTCTCTCAAAAACTGTCATTTTTTGCATATTTCGCTCTGTATCGCCGAAATCGATGGACTTGCCTATGGGAAGAACTAATCATTATTTCTCCCCGTCATTACGAATTGAATGTTTTTTGGATCATTCAAATCGGATGATCCTAACTGTCAAAAACTATATCTTCTATTTTCTGCACTCTTTGCTTGTTGTATCCATGAATACATACACACACACATCAATGTAATGACATAAAGGCAAAACAGCATAGGTTTTAGTCGGTATTATACCAGGGCGGTATTGAGTCCGACATACCCAGACGAAAGTCTGGGATGCATAAAGACATTTCCTTTGCTATACAAAAAAAAACACACATCCATTTTTTCTGAGGTATGCCAAAATGTTCAGAGACTTTCAAAACATGAAGAAATGTAAAAATTTTCAATTTCAATTTTTGGACGATTGCAATAACTTACCCTACGCGAAGTTGAGAAGTCTTTTTATAGAAACTATACAAATAACTAACTGATTAACTATGGGCAGCAGAAAGTACCAACAAAACTGCCATTTGCTCTTGTGGCAGATTTTGTTTTAAAGGTATCGGTAGCAACGCCGGGTTTGTAGCAGCACTAGCAGATAGCATACATTTGAACTAACTATTGCATGATAAATAAAATCTTTTGTTGAATATGTTCTTAGAATAGCCTTAAATTGTGACCCAATTAATTCAGAAAACGCTGAGAACACTAATAAGAAAATAAGAGTTAACAAAGCCTGTGTTGTAGGTACGACTCTTAAACATGACTTGAATAAAAGACAAACGACAATTGGAACGATAAAATCAGCTCTTCCCGTAAAAATATCATAAGAAAAGCAAAATTTTCGAACGTATTTATAAACTTTCAAACTATGCACAACTAGTAGAGGAATACAGATACGTGACGAATTAAATAAAGCTATTAAATATAGTAAATATAGATGCTGAAGAGAACCTATCATGAAGGAGAAAGAATCCCATTGTGAACCATATAAAATAGTAATATTTTGCTCAAAAGCCTGCCAATGCCTTCACGAACATGCCCACAACTATTGCAGAGGATAGTAACTTTCCACAACAACAAATAATCAGTTACCAGAATGTCCATATTTTAATTTAGATAATATTCCACCAAGCATGTATGCGTTTTTAAAGTAGTAAGGCACTCGTATCATATAAAATTCACAATATCGCTTTAAAATAATCGACATTAACATTCGTATTAAATCCGTAATTTAACATCACCGTTAATCTTTCCGAGTGCTCATAATACATAACTAATAGAAGGGTTTCTGACTCAAAGATAAAGGTGACAACGATAAGAACTCCTTTCCAATGAAAGTAATTCACCTGAAAACTATCGTTTTATGCTAGATATAGCGGTAATAGTTTTGAAAAAACAATTGACTTGAGTTAACTTGTGATCAATTTGTCCAAGAAAGTAGGTGGAAGTGTGGTACAAAAAGAGTACTGTTTGGTGGTAGCATTGAATATCAAGAACTCTTTCAATTCCACATAGTGGGCTTGAATTATGACTGCACTCCGTAACAGTGTACCTATACTAGATATTTTACAAAAATATATTCAGCTACAAAACTAGGGATGTTTACAAGCAAAACATTAATGAAGATCATCGCACTAAGAGTAGGATATCTAGAGATCACATCAAAACACTATATTCGTTACCTAAGAGTTACATTTAATTCCTAACTCAACTTTAACCAGCAGGTTACAGTAAAATACATTAGTGATAGAGCGTCAGCAGTTAGGACTAGCCTCACTCAGTCGATGCCTAATGTCGGTGGCCCAAAGAGGAGCAGGAGAATATTATCTCCAGTGATTACATCGGTGCTGATATATGGTATTTCTATATTGGATAATGGAATGGCAGGACTCATATATCACTTAAGTGCCTTCAAAACTTCTTGAGCCTTCCGCAAATCAGCAGTGATAGAAACAAGAACCATTTAGCAATGTAGAAATCAACAACTGAGTCTAGAAATGTTGAGAATACAGGAATGACAGAGAAGCCGTAGTTAAGGGTAGGAAACGCAACGTCTCATACCAAATATCAAACTTTGGCTAAATCGCAGCACAAATGAGTTAACTATTATGTTACACAAATACTGTCTGGACACGATTATTTTTGAGCATACCTACACCGATTGAAACACGACAACTTGTCGGATATGTCTAAGGTATAATTGAAGATGCGGGGCATAATTTGAAGTAAATCTTCGGTAAACAATACTAGGGAGTAACTCAGTAAAAAATCAACGGGAAAGCGTTATGGCCAAAAACTGATTCGCCACTGGCCAGCGATGTTGTTATTCGAAATGAATTAATGCGATTGGTCCAATCGTCACGTGTAGGTATTGTCTTGTGCGACAACCATGTGAATTACGGAATGTCAAATGTCAATCAACAAATATCATTTAGAGTTATGTCGTCGTATTCAAATTTAATAAGAATCTGAAATGTAATACAGCGTCACTACTAAATATTTATAATAAAAATATCAAATCCGACATCTATAAATGTCGTGCTCTTTAAGAAACGTAAGTTTTGTATATCTTTAAAGTAATTTCAATCGAAAATATTTTCATCGGCATGACAAATTTTACTGTAGTATTTATTGCTACATATATATGTATATAGGTTGCCATTCAGTACGTCAGAAATTCTATAAAAAATAAGATTTTGATACAAAAAGTTATTATAACAACTAATTGACATTAGTGATGACTCACAGCTCATGCTTGTTTTGAAAATATAGTACATATGAAATGTGAAAAAGTAAATGTAGTATATATAAAATGTAAAGAACATGATGAATAGAAATTAAATCATATTTAATATAATAAAACCGAAAGGAATTGTCTGATTCTCTACTATCTACTCAAGCACTTACAATACTGAAATCTCAAGGTAATATTAGACTAAATAGTATATGAATACAATAAAACTCATAATCAACAGTTTTTATATATTGAATTATTTTTAGTTACCAGTATCAATAGTTTATTTATTATTTGTGAAAAGAAGGACTAAAGATAGAATAGAAATAATTATTCGAAAGGCTTAAAATTTGCAAGACTTTCAACAATAACTAAGTTTTGATGATATTTTATTCTTGATCTTTAAGATAAAGTATTACAAAGTTGTACATTTGGTTAAATAATAATCAAGTTGATATTTAGTCATTATCGTGTTATTTTATATGAGTCACATGAATACAAAAGTATCTTAAATATTATACAAAAACTTTATCAGCTATTACTTAATTGTTTTAATAAAGATTATTTTTTGAATGCTAATTACAATGAGACACCATTATTTCTTGTCGATGTGAAGCTTCACTACTATTAATGAAACTTTTTCATATTTTCTTTGCTGGATGAATTTATGTATTACACTGTAGCTGTCCCTAACCAATCATATCAAATTTGAAGTTTGATATCCTTTAATTTATTGTTCTTAAATATTAGTATAGTGGTTATTAAATGTATAAATTACTAGTGTTACCATATTACCAATAAAGATTATTTTAAATTCTTATATGAAGAATGTATTTATTGACTTTAAAATTTAATTTGAGACTTGAAAAATTTAATTTCGACAAAAAATATATAAAAAAAAATGTTTTCCCATAAAAAATGGTTTTGTCAACACAAGCAGAAAGCTTTTTGAATCTTTCAAATTGGAAGCTTATTTCTCTCAAAAACAGCCATTTTCTGTACATTTAGCTTCGTATCTCCGGAACGGCTAAACCTGCCAAAAACTAATCACCAATTCTCCTCATTATTACGAATTGAATGGTTTTTGGGTCATTCAAATCGGATGCTCCGTTCTCTCAAAAACTCGAATTCTATTTTCTACAATCTTTGCTCCGTATCTGCAAAACACTTGGACCGACTTTTTCCAAAAATTAATCCGCATATCTCCCTATCAATACGAATCAAATGTTTTTTGAACCATTCAAATCGGTTGATCCGTGCTACCAAAACCGTGAAGGAAAAATTGTAATATACATACCTACACACATATCCATTTTTTTAAGGTATGCCAAAATGTTCAGAAACCTGCAAAAAATTTCAATTTTGATTTTTGGACGATTACAAACTAAACCTCACGGGAAGTTAATTAGCACGTCAATTAGCGAAAATATAAAATTTCCGAGAAATTAACAATTTGAAAATGTGAAAAAAAAAGAGAATTGGTAATAACCCATACAGCACGGGACCATCCGCTGCACCGTTGCAATATTGCGCATATCCCAGGGAACTCTCTAGCGTTTTCCACATCGAGACGCCTAAGTCTAGATATGCAAGATGGCCCCTGTCCCGCAAGCCGGGACAATACCTATATATGAATGTCCCTCTCAATTTAGCGCGTTGCTCTCTTTCTATAACATGGCATCAATTACCAACGCCATGTTGAATGCATCGCATATTCAGTTGTGATTTTTGTAATCAATTTGTTGATGTCTTATTTCTTATAATATTTAAATAATATATATCTTATATATAAAATGCTTCTGTAATGGGGTATGAATGGTTAATCCTCCTAAAATATTATTCGGATTTTCCTAAATCTTCCTGAAGATAGTTCGGGGAATTTTCTAGGATTTTTTAATTCATAGAATTCTAGTTAGATTGTAGAAATAAATGGAAAAAATTACAAAAACCGCTTATCATTGATTGACATTGAAAATATTTGGGGCATTGTTTGACATTAAAAATAAATGAATCATTTGCAAAACATTTCTATTCACTTATAGGCTAAGGCAATATTAAAATTAAGATATAATATAAATATGATTATGAATAAGAAAAATGTAATGTCTACATTATTATTGCCAAAAAGCAGGTGAGATGTACCAAAAATTAAAATAATATGAGATTTACAGTCAACATGCGACTGAAAGGTGTTGCTGTCTGCGCATGCGTCTGTCAGTGATTTCACATCAAACTTATAATAATTCAATTTGACAGATAATAATTTTTTAACTTTTAAATGCAGTCGTGTTTTGCCTTACTTTACTAAATCACAATACAAAAATAATTTACTTATTCAAACAATTATTTAGAACTTTCATTGTCCCAAAAATTCATATGTTTGGCATTGGAAACGAAATATTTACTCAAGTCAATGGAGCGTTTTGGGTCTGAATATTTTTTATGCGCTCGAATATGCATGCAATTTTGGAATTAGGTTCAACTTACTCTCAAGTTTAAAAATGAAAATAATTTAGACTCCTTTGCCACTTCCCGGGAGGATGACATCCCGTTTCAGTTTTGCAATTGTATCTCTTTCAAAATATCGTCGGATATCGATAAAAAAACTAATTAGAAAAGAAAAATGTTTAATAATGTTTTTCAATAAAGAAATTACTCTTCAAGTTAATGAAGAAATTCAACAAAAAACAAACAATTACAAAAGAAGAATTGACGAACACCCAAATTGCTTGGCACAAAAAGTATTCTCAGAAGCGCGCCGAACAGGGCTAAAACGAAAAATTCACAATGATCTCATAAATTTGTAAACGCTAACATTAATATTATTATTATTATTATTATTATTATTATTATTATCTTACTATTTCTATTATTGTTATTATGTTAGATTTTATTATTTTTCTAGTATTATTTTATTATTCAGAAATTTTATTTATATTATTTATTAATTTTATTTTTATTATTATTTGCTCCTATTTCATATTAAATCATCATATTACGGATATTATTATTTTCATATAAATTCTATCTTTTGCACTTTTATTTATTTAAATTTATGTTATTATTTATCAATATTACTAGATGTTAATTATTTAACAGTTGTAATAATTATTGAAATTACAAAAAAAAGTTACTGGCTACTGAAAATTTAATTTTTTTGGCGTTTCTCATCGTTTTTTGCAAATATTTCTAAGAATATACATTTTAACGAAAATCATGTAATGAACAAAATTATATCAATTAAAATCTTAATAATTCGGTGTTCTATAAATTGTTGTAGGAACAATATTAGGCTAAATATGAAAATGGGGTTTTATGGTATTCAAAATAAGCATTAAAACTAGTGGGGTGTATGGCATCATGCCTTGAGGCAAATTGCTGGAACTTCCCGTACCGTAACGAAATGGTCAAGGAATACTGAATGTTTTCAAATAGATTATTATTAATATTGTAACATTGTGTAATATTTATAAGAATCATATAAACTGATTTGCAAAGTTAAAATTATTTGTTTAAAGTATATTAGAAGTATAGTCAGAATTACAAATAAAATCTGAATTATTTTCAATATACAAAAAAAAATTTTTTTGAAAAAAAAAAGTTGTAACAATTTTTTTTTCCAAAATTAATTATTTTGTTAAGAAAAGCAGAAAGTTCTTTGAATCATTTAAATCGGACGCTTAGTTCTCTCAAAAACTGACATTTCTTACACATTTAGCTCCGTATCTTCGAAATGGCTGGGGCTGCCTTTGCCAAAAACTAATAAACACTTCTCCTAATCATTAATAATTAAATGTTTTTTAGGTCATTCAAATCGGATGCTCCGTTCTCTCAAGAACTCGATTTCTATTTTCTGCACTCTTTTTCTTTATCTCCGTAATTGCTGGACCTGCCTTTGCCAAAAACTAATCAGCTCATCTCTCTATAAATAGGAATCGAATGTTTTTTGAACCATTCAAATCGGTTGATCCGTGCGCCCGAAAACGTGACTGGAAATTTGTATCCATGCATACATACACACACACACATCCATTTTTTCTGAGGTATGCCAAAATGTTCAAAACTTCGAGAAATGTGAAAATTTTCAATTTAGATTTTCGGCCCATTACAATAACTTACTCTACGGGAAGTTAAATAGTACTTCTGCGTGTAAAATGAGTGAGCTATCTTGCAGATAAGAGACTCATACATTTTCATTTAAATGAAATAGTTTATGAGTGCCATTTTCACCAAAATTAAAAATAATCGTATTTCATCTAGAATTAACTTGGTTTAAGAGATCTTGATGAATTCTAGAAAATACCACAACTTTAGTACAAACGATTCCCAAAAAGTTCATGATTTCATGAAAAAAAAAATCTATTTAGAAAAAAAACAACCAATTTCTCATTATTATATTATTGAAAGAAAAAAAGATACATATAAAGGCTTTTTATTATTTTTCTGTTACACAAATATTGATAGAGTTATAATTGTTTAAAGAGTGCAATTATTTTGGGTAAAAAAATCCAAGGTGATAGTGTATCCTTAACGCGAATGCTATATATTAATTCTTTCTGAATTCGTTATACCTTTTAAAAGACTTCATTTTCCAATACGTATATCTTATGCTATACATCACAAAGGCAGACGATGATTTTTTGTGTGATAAATTTGGAAAATCAATGTTTTAGTCATTGTCAGTCACAAAAAATCATTCATTTATACATCCACATCTACAGGTATGACTAAAAAATTGTATAACCCTTGGCATTAAAATAAATTGAGCTATTGGAAATAAAATTTGTACTAAAAATTGCAGTGTATAATTTTTAATATACAGTTTTATTGAACATATTTTAATATGTGTTAAAGGGATAATCAAAGTGTTAACTGTGGGAATTGAGAATCATCATTTTATTTGAAGCAGTTCTACATTTAACATCACTCATATATTTGTGTAAATAGTAATTAAAAAAACAATAATGATTATTTTTATATAAACGATAATTATTAGTATAGGATATTGAAAAAACGTAGATGTGGGTTCAGGATAACGTCTGTCAGGTCATCTAGTATATATATATATATATATATATATATATATATATATATATATATATATGAAAGTGTTTAAATTTCATGTTAATTAATGTATGATTAATTTCTGAGAGGGCGTAACATCAAGTAAAAAATATAAATAAGTAAAGATTTTTTAAAACATCTTTATTTTTCCATACGTTTCGACGTAAAATTCTACGTCATCATCAGTGGTTCTACAATTTTGAAAAAAACAGAAATTAACGTTGAAAATTAAATATACATAAGCAAAAATAAAAAGAAAAATTTAACTAAAGAGACAGACAGACAGACTAATTCTATCTAAACCTTAAATTAAAATAATGCATAAAACATTACTTACTTGAATTTCTTAGATTATCACTTACGCATATTAATACAGCTTGTAAAAAATTAATAATTGGAAACAAGCACCAAATGTAATGTAAAAATAATTAATTAATAAAATATTATACGTAAGCACTTGTGTATCTGAGGCCAAAGCCAAACAAGAATAATGTTTTTGTAAGTATCCGAGATGCGAAGTCAAAATTTTAAGAAAAAACAATCACATGTGGTCGTAACTGACCATCGCTGTGCAAGTGTGCGTGATAGTGTTGTGCAAACCGTGGTGTTAAGTATTCGATAGAAATTGGGAAACATCATTTAGATTTAGAACATATTGGTAATTTTCGCAAATGAAGCTGGTGTTTGTTCGTTTGTTAAAACAAATTTTGTTCAAAAAAATATAAGCCGATTCTGAAAAGCGTCTTTATGAGACTATCGACTTATGATGAAGAACCTTTGCGCCATGAAAATTGAACGTAGGGTTATTTAGTTTTAAATGTTCTGTGATCATTGTTTGCACTTGATTTTTGTTTCTTGCGTTATTATCGCGTTGTTTCAAACGTTTGATAAGGTTCTGTCCTGTTTTGCCAATATAGATAGAATCACAGTCATTGCAAGATATTTTATAGACCACATTGGATACTCTTTCCAAACTAGTGCGCGGCTTTAAATTTGAGGTAATTGAGCGTTAATTCGATGTTGCATACTAAACGGAGATTTGCGTAAAAAAAAGTTTTTTCCACATCGAGTAAAGTTCCTTGATGTAAGGCAGCAAATGGTACCTTCAAAACTATTATCTTTTGTGGAAATTAAACTCAGGTTGGGGTTAATTACTTTGTTTTTTAAAATAGTGAGTCTATTGTTTGTGACGGATTTTATAAGATGTGGGGGATAGGAATTTTGTGAGAGGGTTTTGATAATTAAATCTAAGTTTGAGGTCCAAAATTGTTTGTCAGAAAGGAGGATATCATGGTCTACTAGATTAATGATAGTGCCTATTTTCATACTAGAGGGGTGGTAAGAGTGAAAATTTAAATACCTACCTGACCAAGTAGGTTTTTGGTACCAGTTCGTGAGAATGCGGTTTTATTTTCGAATTTTTGGCACTCCCATGAGCTCATCTATATCCCCAACCCTAGCCAAATTATCTTCACAACATTTAGAAACCAAAGTTTTTAATTCTATCAGCATAGACAGCTATTTTGATTACAGATATGTTGATGACATTATTACTTGTATATCTCCTAAAATTTTTGACTTATTACTCCATTCATTCATTCTTTCAACAAACATATTCAGTTCACTTTCGAAAAAGAATCCATCAAGATCTCTTAAACCAAGTTCCATGGAAATTTATAGCCTTTGTGATTTATAGCATAAGATATACGTATTGGAAATTGTAGTCTTTTAAACATCAACGAATTCACAAAGAATTAATGCATAGTTACCGCGGTAAAGGTATAATATCCCCTTGGATTTTTTCTCTCAAAATAATTGCTTCAATAATGTTGCTTATAATTCCTATAATCTTCTATTATATATTAATTGTTATCAGTAATAATAATATTGAAATTAATTTTTCTTAATAATAATTCGATGTACATTATTATTTAAGTTCATATTTTAAGTGAATTGATTGGTCAAATCCTGTTCATATGTGCACTATTCTATCTACGATCAATGAAATTAGTGCAGCAAATGAAGAGAAAAAAGGGTGTAACCTGTGAGCTTTTTTACTGTGCTTCAATTTACGTGATATTTTAGAATCTCTTGAACCAAGTTAATTCTTGATGAAATACGATTAATTGCAATTTTGGTGGAAATGGCACTCATAAAACTATTTGATTTAAATAAAAAAAAACACACCCTTAACAGAACTTATTTTAAAGCTTATTTTCAGCTCTATAAAATCCCATAAAATATATGAAACAACATCTCGCCGCTAGACGGCTTCAAATACAACAATTAAATTTCGAACGGTATTAGAAAAAACGATTTTGCACTTCATATCTATCCTAACATTGTTCCTAGAACACATAAAACATCGATTTATGAAAATTGTAATTGATATAATATTGTTCATTACATGGTTTTCTTTAAAATGTATATTTTTGGAGATATTTGCAGAAAACGATGAGAAACGCCAGAAAGAAACGAATTTTCAGTAGTCAGTAACTTGAAAAGTATTTGATTTTTTGAAAAACATTATGTAAATTTTTTTTCTTATAATTAGTTTTTATCGATATGCAAAGTTAATTTTTTAAAAAAAAAACACAACTGAAAAGCGATGTCACCCCTCGGGAAGTGGCAAAGGAGTCTAAATTATTTTAACTTTTGAACTTGAGAGTAAAATGAACCAAAACTTCATACGAAGAGGAACACACAACAAATTCAGACTGAAAACGCTCCATTGACTTGAGTAAATATTCCGTATCTAATGCCAAACATATGAATATTTGATACAATTAAACTTCTAAACAATTTTTTAAATAAGTAAATTTAAATTGTATTGTGATTTAGTGAAGTAAGGCAAAACACGACTGCATTAGTTGAAAAATAATAATCTATCAAATTGAATTATATAGGGTATCTTCACTGACTGTCCATACCCGTAAGACGCTTGCGCAGACTGTTCATCTGCCAAACCATATACTGCATCATATATTATTTTAATTTTTGGCACATCTCAGCTGCTTTTCGACAAAAATAATGTAGACAATACATTTTTCTTACTCATAATCATGAATATATTATATTCTAATATTATTTTAGCTCATAAGTGAAGTAAAATTTTTGGCAGATGACAGTTTTTAATTGTTTTCAATGCCAATCAATGCCTCAAATATTTTCAATGTTTATGTCATAATCGGTCTTTTGTAATTTGTCCATTTATTTCTACAATCTAACTATATTTCTATAATGCAAAAAATCATAAAAAAATCCCTTAACAAACTTCAGAAAGATTTATCAAAATCCGAATAAACGTTCAGGAGGAGTTTTCTTTCATACATCATTATAGAAGAATTTTATTTATAATGTATACAATATTATTATAATAATACAATATTATAATTTATAATCTGTCATTTTAAATTATTAGAATAATATTTTTTTTATTGACTGCAGTACAAAACCTAAAAAAAAACTTATAATATGGCTCCAAGAAAAGTTCTTAAAAGTGTTTTACTTATTTTTCAAAGAGACAAGTGAGAATTGCTAAGGTAACTAAAGTTGCCTTAGTACATTTTAGTAAATCAATAAAACCAATATGAAAGAAAATTGTAAATTTCAAACTTATCTATATTAAAAAAATATAAAAAAATATTTTCAAATATTTAAAAATAAAATCATAAACGCTGTCTATGTTCTTTGATAAATACGAATAAATTATAGGTAACGCTTATCAGAATTATGTATACTTACTATATGCAAACCTTCTACGGTGTCTGCACCATATTCAGACATCAAAACTGGTTTTTGGTATTTCTTGTGCCAGTCCTTTGCTTCTTTTATAATTTGCTCTACTATCATATCCGTTCTTCCCGTATTACTGTACCAGCCGTTATAGCGGTTGAAACTGATAATATCCAAATGTTGTCCCTAATAAGAAATATGTTCTTTTAATTTATAGATTTAAATTTATATATTCAACTTCCAAATTTATATTCTGATGCAAAACACTCTCAAACTCTCTCGCTTACACACACACTTTACAACACACACACACATATATAACTATATATATAAATCTGTGTATGTTGGTTTTTGTATGATTGAAAAACTCAAAAAGTTCAGCACGGATTGAGCTGAAATTTTATTATGATATATAATTCGTATCTGAAATAGTTTTTTATCTATTTTTTTTACATCAGTCACATACCCACAAACGCTTTTTTTTTTATTATTAACCTCCCGCAGGATAAGTTATTGTAATCGTCCAAAAATCGAAATTGAAAATTTTTGCATTTCTCAACGTTTTGAAAGTTTCTGAATATTTTGGCATACCTCAGAAAAAATGGATGTGTGTGTGTATTTTGTGTGTCCGCGTTTTTTCGTTCACGTTTTCAAGCGCACGGATTAACTGATTTGAATGGTTAAAAAAATATTCGATTCATATTGATAGAAGTTACGGAGATAAAAGGGCAAAGAGTGCAGAAAATAGAAATCGAGTTATTAAGAGAACGGAGAATCCGATTTGAATGATCTAAAAACATTGAATTAGTAATGATTGGGAGAATTGGATATTAATTTTTGGCAAAGGCAGGACCAGCCATTTCGAAGATACAGAGCTAAATGTGCAAAAAATGGCAGTTTTTGAGAGAACTAAGCGTCCGATTTAACTGATTCAAAGAACTTTGTGCTTGTTTTAACAAAATAATTGATTTTGGAAAAAAACTATTTTTTGTTTCAAAAATTTTTTTTTTCAATTTTGTTTTCCAAAAAAAAATTTTTTTTAGTATATCTAAAATAATTCAGATTTTATTTATTTTCTGACTAAAGTTCTAATATACTTCAAACAAATAATTTCAACTTTGCAATTCAGTTTATATAATTCTTATAAATATTAGACGATATTACAATATTTATAATAATCTATTTGAAAATATTCAATATTTTTCTTTTTTTACGCTTTATTTGAATGGTGGCGCCGCCTACCGGTGACGACGCATTACGCTTGATTTTGACATTTGCATAAAAATTCGGAGCTAAAAGAGATTACTATACCCTCTTTGGGTGCATTCGCGTTGGACGCTTAAGGTGCGTCCACACCTAACGAACGAACACGAACGAACATAAACGAACGTACCAGAACGAACGGCGACAGCATAGTGTGGACGCCACGACGATCACGAACGAACATAAACAAACATGGCGAGCAATGTTCCGCAACTTGTCGGTACATCAAAGGGAATTGTTCGTTCATGTTTGAACTCGTATGTACAGTGTGGACGTCACAACGATCGCAAACGAACATTTTTGTTTTAATAATTTTAATAATTTTAATAATTTAATAATATTTACTTTTAATTATTGTGTACAGTTTGAAAATTTTAATAATATTTACTTTTAATTATTGTATTGGTTGAAAATTTTGAATAAATTATGGAATCGTCAAATGACGTAATTTTATCATTCATAAATGAAATAGATAAGTTTCCTATAATATGGGAGACTAAAGACCCTTTTTATAAAATTATTAGAAAAAAAAACGATGCTTGAGAAAGTGTAGGCAAAACGTTTGGGATGTCAGAAGCTGCAGTAAAGAAGAAATTGCAGTCTTTACAAGTAAATATTAAACTTGTTATCATACATAGACATTCAACATATATGTTGAGGATGAGAGTTTGAAAATTGAGTATAGTTAGCTCAAGCCTGGAATGTTCAGCTTGCTCCGAATATGAATGCTGAGGAAAGAAAACGACTCAAAATATAAATATTAAATACAAAAACTGAGTGAAATTAATTGAATAATTTATTTACAGTATATTTACAAAATATACACGAACAAAAATCACACATAAACCAGTGAAAATGCCGTATGATTAAAGCTTACATCCATATCAATAATAAAACTGGCGTTTCACGGAACATCTAGGAACAACGAAAATTCAAGCGCTCACTGCTTTTAAGCGCTTGTTCAAGTTCGTTTGGAATTTTTCGCGTTTGTTCGTGTTCCTGTTCGTTCTTCTTTGTATTTTCTTGTTCGACATGTTCGTTCGTGTTCGTTCGTTAGGTGTGGACGCACCTTTACACGCTGTGAGCGCTCACACTTATAAGCACAAATTTTTAGTGTTCAAGATGGCCGATAAGCGCTTAGAATCAATAACTAAATTTCGTTCGTTTTGGATACTGTGAGCGTTAATAATCATCAATGGTCCGAAACAGTAATTGTGTAAATTTTATTACTTTCTGGATCAATTAGCTCAACAAAAAATAATTGTGATCAACAGCTTGCCATTTTTGCGGGATTATAAAGAATTTAACAATTAATAAATAAATAATACGGATGATGTTCAATTACGTTTAAAAGGATGTTTTACGTAAATATTATTTAATTATGATTGAATTGTAGCAAGCAGTTTTGTTTGTAGTTTTATTTATATACGAAAACGTTAGTAAACGGGTCGCAAGTGTTACTAGAGACTCAAAATATCAACTCTTTTGAAATGGTAATATAAAAATGCACTTGTTGGCATATTTTTCTCAAACACGGTGCTCTGAAAGTTCTCATTTGTATAATTATATATTCGTTGGTATTTATAACATTTTCTAGGTTATATTGTTTTTTATTTATGTTATTTAAATTCAGAACCTAAATTTGGTATCGATGAAATGGACATTTTGTTGAATAACATTTTCCCAGTTATAATTTCCTAGAATTTATCGTAGAATAGATAGTAATATATGAAGGTCCTGGGTCAAAAAGGTCCACCACCAATGTGTCAAAAATCAGTTAAGCATTGTTTAACAACAATATTTGAAAGTAAAAGAAAAAAGTTGTAAACCAGCTATTACCTTGATTCCCATGACTTTGCTATCGGAATATAAACGGTTATTTTTGAAAATCTATAATAAAAGACCAAAAAAGACTTGGATTGATCATACCATGTTTTCTATAGAAAGTGTATACATTTTATTGACAAAATATAGACCAACTAATGGGGTTTATTGTTTTTATAATACTTCATTGTGTAGAGCATTCAAACAGCACATCCTTATACACTTAGTATTAATATTTTTGATTCTCTGGAAATTGTTAAGAATATACCTTACTTAGCAAAACAACGTTTGCCGGGTCAGCTAGTATAAAATATAAAATCCATTGGATGAAAATATGAACAATTTATTAATTACAAAATTTTATGATAAATAAATATGACAAATCATTTTGTTTTTTCCTGCATGTCTAGCCTGCTTGATTCCCCACACACTTCCTGCCCAGTGTTGACCTCCAGTTTAAAAAATACAGGGAAACACGTTATATATAAAATATATGGTGGGAAAACAGACTATAGCAGTGTTGTGGTACTGGTCAGTTAGAAATTCATCCAATGGAATAAATGACAGTTTTGTCTTCGACCTTCCATCATCTTCATACTCTGCCTATGGCTCTGAATATAAATCACGTGGTAAATTTCCCGAACCTCGATGTCTTGGTAAACTTCGAAGATTCAGACACGATTTGCTGTATTTATTTTAATATCTATAATTTTTTGATGACTTAAATTGATGACTTAAATGGCAGCTATTCTTTTCAACCTACGTCGATAGTTCTGTTATTAATGAGTTTGCTAGTGAATTTGGGTGACTGATAAGCTTGATTATGACTATATTTATGTGCTGTTTTTGTTATTATATCATTATATTATGGTAGTTGTGTTCTTGTCGAGATGAATTAGCCGGGATATATTTTGGTGCTCCTAAGGCAATTTTCAAAAATTTCTGTATTATTTCTATATTAGTCTTATGAGCACTGCCCCACAATTGCATTTCATAGCACCAAATTGGTTTGAATAAAGTTTTATATAAAAGTAGTTTATTGTATGAGCTTAGTTTGGTTTCAGTCCCTAATAACCGGTAAAGCTTTTTGATTTTTATCTCAAGCTGTTGCTTTTTTTATGTGAATTTGCTAATTAAGTTTTCTATCGAGGTATATGCCGAGATATTTCACATGGACTTCTTGAAGTTTTGTTCCAATTCTCTAATAGATTTAAATGGTCTTGGAGTAATTCAGATGCACAACTGGAATCTATGTGGCTGGCTAGAATGCACGTATCATCAGCAGACATTGCGATCAAAGTGTTAGTTGTTATTGATGCGTATATTAGAAATATAAGTGGCCCCGAGACGCTTCCTTGTGGAACACCTGAGAAAACTGTCTTATTTCATGATTCAGTGTCTAAAATATTTGCATAAAAACTCCTATTTGACAGGTATGATCTTATTAATAAATATAGAGAGTACGTCAAATTAATTTTTAATTTGTAGAATAGCCCAGTATGCCATACGTTATCAAATGCTTGCTGTATATCCAAGAATGCTGCTGAAAAATTCTTCTCTTCTAGCGATTTATTTATATAATGGACTTTATATAATTTTTATTTTTATTTAGGTTATATAATTCTATAAGTCTGTTCTATGGCCGAAAGCAACTTTCTGAATCTTAATTCTGAATTCTAATTTGCTTAAGTTTGTTTAATTTTTTAAGCAAAAGTTTCTCATAAATTTTTGAAAGTGTAGAAAGTAAACTTATGAGTCTGTATGATTTCAGCATACATAGATCTTTTACTTTTTCTTTTGGACGACGATAATCCTGGCAGTTTGCATCCGTCCGGAAATATTCTCAACCTCGAAATAGAATTAAATGAGATAGTAATAAATCTTGTTGTTTTAGGTGAAGACTCTTTCAACGTCTTGGTTGTAATGAGGTCATTGCCAGGACATTTACCTAATTTGGAGTTTTTAATTATTCCCTAAACTTCTGTAGCAGAAAATCGGATTGGTACAGTATCTTCAGATGACTCAACATTTGATGATAAAAAGTCATGTATAAATTTTTATTCGTGACATGATATTTGTGACGGAATTGGTTGGAAAACTTGCTGAAAATAATCTGCAAAAACATTCGCCTTCTCCTGACGATTCGTTGCCCAAGAATTGTCATCTTTTTTAATTGGTGACGTACAGTGGCGTCGGAACCAAATTTTTGATGGGTGGGCTCGTTTTTTTTTTTGTTTAGATAGACAGCCAGTGGTCTCGTTTTTTTTTTTTTTTTTTAGAGAGATATTAGCCCATATAATTTTTTGAAATTCATGGGTGGGCTCAAGCCCACACGGTTCCGACTGGTGACGTACGTATAACAGTACTTTTTGGTCATTCTCCATAGTGAATAATTAGTGTCACTAGTTGCTGTTAAATTTTCTAGTTTTTCTTCCATGTTAGCATTGTTAATATTATGTACAGATTTTTTTTATTCTGTACAAGCTTTGTTAAAGTTTGATCTGTCAAACAGGGATCTAGTAATTTGCCTTTTTTTCTGAGACTTCTTTTTATGGCAATTTTTTCTTTAATATGAATTGAAATTTGTTTTGTAAAAGAACTATCAATCATAGGAGTAATTTTGGAGCTGCTAGTTATATTGTGTTTGTCAGAGATGCAATAGCCTCTTTTATATCTTCACTGGATTTTAATAGAACATTGCAATTTATGTCATAATCAAGATTTTTTTTGAATTTATCCCAATTAGTGAATCGCTTCGTAAGAAATCTTATAATTGAATTATAAGGAGTATAGAAATGAAGGTGAAGTAGTACAGGCGAGTGGCCCGAATTCAAATTTAGGCATGATTGTACTGTTATTAAGTTACACATAATTCCTTTAACTAAAAAGGAATCTAGTAAATCAGGAATTTTTTGATGATCAGTAGTCCAATAAGTGGGTTCTCCAGTTGAGATTGGTGTTAAATCTTTACTCAAAAGCAGTGGCGGATTAAGCTTTCTGCCCCCCTAGGCCCTATCTGATCAGGCGCCCTTTTTAATAGACAAATTTTTACTTTTTTAATTAAACCATAATTTTATTCTAAATTACTTAAATGCAATTTTTAACTTTGCGCAAAGTAATCGTAAGTTATAGTAATCGTAAAAAAACGTTTTTTTTTGCATATTTTCATGTTCCAGACATTTCTGAACATTTTGGCATACCTTAAAAAAATTGATTCCCATAGATAAGAAAGTTCTGATTAGTTTTTGGCAAGTACAGGTATAGCCGTTTGAAAAATTCAGAACAAAAGTGCAAAAATTGCAACTCAGTTTTGGTTTCAAAATAATTCAAAAAAGTTTTACTTGTATTAACGGAATGAATAATTTTTTCCCTTTACCTTAATTTTTAGGAAGGCAGATTTATCGGGCGATCAAGCCGTTTTTTTTTTGTAATTAGCAGAAGAAAGAAAAAAATTGTCAACGTTTTAGCCCACAATCTGAAGCCGATTTTAAAAATTCAAAACCCATTCTAAAGATCTTGGTTAGAAATCATATTCATTAGTTTTTGGTAAAAACCGGCTGGTTTTGGTAAAAAAATTAGCATAAAAAAGCAAAAATATTACGTTTTTGCAATAAAGCCAGAAACCGATTCTGAAAATTGAAAAAAGATTTCTGAAAGATTTGCCAATTTTAAAACATCATCAATTTCATCAAAGTTTGATAAAATTCCATAGTCAAAATTTGTGTAAAAAGTCGCTTTTGTGATGTGATGAATTAAAATTTACTTTTCAAAAACGCCTGAACAAATTTCACAAATTAAAAAGTCATTGGACTAAACACGATAAATAGAACCGAGACATTCAAAAATTTCGTGTTTTTTTCTTAATTTTAAAAAAATTCGATTATTTGAAAATTTTAGGTATTTCAATTTTCTCAAAATTTTGAAACCAGTGTACTCCTCTTTTCGGAAAACTACTTATTCATTCCAATCGGATGATCTGTACTCTCAAAACCTTCATGACCACTTTTGCACCTTCTGCGCTCTGTATCTCCAAAAATGCTAAACCTGCATTTGGCATAAACAGTACGCTTCGCGGTCAAAGCCAAGCGAATATTTTTTGAATCATTCATGTGGATTGATCCTTGCAAAGGACACTTGAACTATCTAGTAAACTTTAAAAGTTAAAAGTCTTGGTACGGATTGATTCAAAATAATGAAAACAAAATTTGTAATAATTCATAAATTTTTTATAAAAAAGCTGATAATTTGATGTGCGTATGTCCGATGATCATTTTTTACCACCAAATGACACTTTTTTGGATCACCAAAATCGCTGACCATGCTCTCGCAAAATTTTCGATAGTTCTTTATTTCGTCATACAAGTAAAATGTGTCTTGAATTATTCAAATCATTTTTTTAACTCTTTGCCCTCTATTCCGAAATGGATGAAACTTTCTTTGCAAAAAACTAATCAGCACGTCTTTCCAATATTATAAATCGAATGTCAATTGGCAAAAAATTGTAACCGCACAAACACATGCATACATCGATTTCTTCTAAGGTATGTCAAAATGTTCAGGAGATCTTGAAGCGTAGAGATATATAAACAATTTTATTTACGATTTTTTGGGATTATTATAACTTAGCCTTCCTGAAGTTGAAAAAATGCCAATTGCAGGAAGCATACCAAATTGTCAGATATTTTAGTTTAGGATTCTGTTTTATCCTACAGGCTTATTTAAAAAAATATATTTGCATTAACAAACAAAAAATAAATTTTAACATAATAAATTAATGAACAACAATTGATATATTATGTTAATTCACCATGGTTTGACTTAATACTGAAAATGAAATAAGAAACCATCGAACAATTTTTAAAGCGTTTTATATATAAGATTCACCTTAACAAAATTACAAAAAACGAACAGATTTATAATATTTCTCCAAAAAAGCTTATCAGTTTGATAAATATTGTATTAAATTTGATACATCAAGAAAAATATCAATGCGACACCAACGAATAATAAATTTTATTAGAAAACGCATTACGCTCTATTTCATATATGATGGTGAATGATCTCCAAATTTACAAAAAAAGTTCAGGATCTATCCTTAAAATGAATTGTCGTGACATTTTATCGAGTTTAAAATTTTGACATACTGAACAATTTTCCGCCCCCTAAATTGTGCCGCCCTAGGCCCGGGCTTTACGGGCCTATGGGGTAATCCAGCACTGCTCAAAAGTGTTTTATATAAGTCACGACCTCTTGACGTTATTAGTCTCGAACCCCAATGGGTGTGCTTAGCTTTGAAATCACCGCCGGCTATAAAATGAAAACCTAGCTTGTTAGAGAATTTTACAAATTGACTTTCTAAAATTTTTTGTCTAAAAAAAATTGGCTCAAACTCATAATGATAAAACAACTGGATCTTTACATGCTTATTTTTTACGGCGGAAATCATGTTACGTAGGTAGTAACTGTGAATCACCTTCTTGAGGTTTTTGTTCCAAAAACTCATGTATTGTTCTTACTCACAATTTTTTTAGTAAACTTAATTCCATTGATTTAAAATTCATGCAGGTATAGAATTAATCAGTTTTTTAAATCAAATAAATGTTTCGAAATATGTCACTTTTGACGAAAAACAAAACATTCCGGATGCATTTAAAAAAATATTTTAATTGTTTACAAAAAACGGACTTAATTCAGTTGATGTTGCAAAGACCGTTTTCTAGAAAACTAAAAGATCTAATAAAGTTGAAAGATTTCGTGTGAAAAGGTAAGGCGATGTTTGAGCCCAAAGCAAGAATATTTAAAATATTATTGGGAATATCAATGTCAGAAATATTCCTAACCCATTTATGAACAACAATTTGTTTAAAGTAACTCGAACTAGTTAACAACTCTTGAAGACAATTTATTGAATATATTTGTGAATGATTTTTTTGAATCAAAACAAATTGATTTTGATTTCGAAAAAATCAAAAATTATTTAAGATAAATTTGTTATTTCAAATAGAGAACAGATATTTATTGTTAGAATTGACTTATTTGATTCGTGAATGGTGTTGAAGCAATGCTTGATTTCCACATTTAGTTAGAGAAGAAAAGTTTTTTAGAATAATAAAAATTAAAATTCAAAAGTGTATTTTTTTAAAATTAAGACAAAAAGGTGTGGGTAAAAGTTTTACTTTACGACAACGACGTAAAATGTTTTTTTTGTTGTTAGTTAAAGTCAACTTATGAAAAATATTCAAAACTGTCTTATATGAATTTTGAACATAATGTTTGGATCTAACTGTGCCTCAAACATTATATAAAGAGATTTTGTAGTGAAGAGTAAAAGAAAAATTATGTTGTTTATTTCAATCGATTCGAGTTGGGGAAAGGGTATGTAAATCCTATGTTAACAATAGACTGCTTTTATTGTTAAAAATTACAAAAACAATAATTTTATTTCCAATTAACTAAAACTAGAATTCAAAATGAGGACAATAAAAAAATTATATTGATCTGGTCACCACAACTGGAGATATCAAGATTAATGCAGAGGAAGACCATCAAACTTGAGCAAATTATTCAAATTTCAATCATAAATATTTTCTTTAAAAAAATTAGAAATACGTGTCAAATAATTTTATGAAGAGTATCTGTAAACAAATTTTCAGACAATTCTAAAATGTCAAGGTTAATTGGTGTTCGGTTTGTAAAAGAATGACCCATATATATATATATATATATATATATATATATATATATATATATATATATATATATATATAATAAAATTGTTTCATTGGGCATCCATCCAGTAATTAAAAAACAGTTTTAATGAAAAATGTTTTTATTTAAAGAACATACGTTTCGGGTCTTGATTTGACCCATCTTCAGTGCTACAAATAAATAATTCAGGGTTACAAATTAAAACAATATAAAAAAATATACATAATTAACAGACAAAAATAAATAAAACAATGTATATGAAAAGTATATATGAAAAACAACCATAAAATAAACAAATGTAAAGAAACTCACCATACAAATAAACTTTGAAAAACAACACAAAAACACAAAATTGCACGAAAAAATAAATAAATATGAAATAAAAAATTGAAACGTCGAGTTATGAAAAATTTAAAAAAATTGTAAAATTAAAATAAATGATATATTTTATTATAAAAAAGCTTATTCCAAACGAACATGTTGTTAGTTTGGAAATTGTATTACGAGTGTGTACGAGAGTAAAATGTGTGCGTACGTGTTTGCGGAAAATAGTGGAAACTGTATCGTCATTGGTGAGAGAACGGGATAGAGAGAATTTTAGTGGTTTCATATTACGAAGATTTTCTCAACGATCATGCGCAGTAGGAACATAGTAAAAATATACATGTGTAAGACATCCATAATCAAATCCAAAAAATATGTGAATGAAGAGAAAATTATTAAGAAAAAATATAGATATTAACAAAAAAACGATAATAGTTATGGGACGATAATAGTTACATAAAAAATTATAACATAACATATATCTTCTATATATATAAAAATAAGTCGGGTTTTCCTTCCTGACGAAATAACTCCAGAACGCACGAACCGATTTCGACAATTTTGCATTCGTTGGAAAGGTCTCGAGCTCCGCAAGGTTTATAGCTAAGAAAATTAGTGGTGCATGGTGCCTTAATGCAAATTGCTGGAATTTCACGCACCGTAATTAAAAATACGAGTAATGACATTAGTGACAGAATTATGTTTGGTTAAGTCAACGAGCGATTCTTACCGCAAAGAATAATGATGTACACGCACTGAATTTCACCATTCAATCAAAAATTGTTGGCGATTTGGTGACATACCAATGATTCCCACTGGTCTTCCATTTGACTTCAAACGATTGCAATTTCCAGTTCGCCTTGCGTTTGCAATAACAAGTCTCAAGGCCAATCGCTTAGTGTTTGCGAGATAAATTTAAAATAGATTATTTAGAAAATCATTGTTTTTCATATGGGCAGTTATACGTTGCCTGTTCACCAGTTGGAAAACCATCCGTATATATATATATATATATATATATACATATATCTTATATATAAAAATGGAGCTCTCTTTCAAATGTCCAAGTAAAACTCGAAAACGGCTGAATCGATTTGGCCAGTCTTAGTGTTTAAAAATTCGTGCCAATCCAGAGATGGTCGGAAAGGTGAGATATTATTTCAAAATTGCGTAGAAACTTTACATTTTCAATTTGAAAATTTTTGTTGAAGCGTAATGTAAATAAAACAATGGACGGTGGATAATACTTGAAATGTCAAACGTTTTTGATGGATGATGTTCGATTATGTTTAATAGGATGTTTTACGTGAATATTATTTAATTATGATTAAATTGTAGCAAGTAGTTTTGTTTGTAGTTTTATTTATATACAAAAACGTTAGTAAACGGGCCGCAAGTGTTAATAGAAACTCAAAATATCAACTTTTTTGAAATGTTAATATGAAAATGCACTCTTTGGCATATTTTTCTCAAAGCTTTGAAAGATCTCATTCGTATCATTATTTACTTATTGGTATTTATAAAACATTTTCTAGATTATATTATTTTTTATTCAATTCAGAACCTCAATTTGGTATCGATCAAAGGGACATTTTGTCGAATAACATTTTCCCAGTTATAATTTCCCAGAATTTATCGAAGAATAGATAGTAATATATGAAGGTCCGGGGTTAAAAAGGTCCACCACCGATGTGTCAAAAATCAGTAAACTTAGGCATTGTTAACAATATTTGAAAGTAAAGGAAAAAAGATGTATAACTAGCTATAACCTTGATTTGAAAACGGTAATCTTTAAAATGGGTGAGATAAACAGTAATCTTTGAAAATCCATAATAAAAGTATTTTCTTCCGTTGGTAGTTTTTTAGTATCAGTTAAAAATGTAATTATTTTGTAAAATACTTTTAAAATTATAATAAGGCTTTAAACCTTTTTGCCACCTGCCCGTTTCAAGTTACCTCGCCTATAGGGTAAAAAGGTCTAGATAACACATTTTTGAAAGACACCAAAAAGCACATTTCGACAATGGTGAAGTAGAAGACAGTTTACTGAACGTAGTTAGATAATTGTTCGTTTGATATGTGTTATTTAATGTGATATAATTGTTATGGTTTTTACAATATAGTTTATATTTGCTCAACGTCAAATTGGATCTTTGTGTCTCGACCTGTTCTACAAATATACCTTTTATTAAATTCACTATAATTCATCGAATGTTACTTGAAACTTTTTAAAAAGCAGGTTAAAGAAGAAATACTTAATTCATTTTCTATCTATCCTCGCAGAAATTTAAAAAAATTGTATAAGATCAGTAGTATTATTTACAATTAAACACAAAATCCAGAATCCAAAAAAAATCTGAAAAACTTGAAACGTAATCAATAAGTCGAAAGACCAAAAAAGACTTGGGTAAATATACTATGTTTTCTATAGAAAGTTGAATTGTCCTA
The DNA here is from genome assembly GCF_003426905.1 of Ctenocephalides felis. Lineage (NCBI taxonomy): Eukaryota > Metazoa > Arthropoda > Insecta > Siphonaptera > Pulicidae > Ctenocephalides > Ctenocephalides felis. Next base: position 57,499,134 of record NW_020537646.1, on the reverse strand, counting down.
GCTGGTGGTAATGTATTTGGATGTATGTTCTGGATCACCAGTGCGACCAGGAATTGTAATGATAGGCTTGACCCGAGCGGTGAACAGTTGAATAGTTGTTGAAATATTATATTTGTGATGTGGACTCTCCAGAGTCCACTGGTAGTGTGAAAGGCCTTTAGGACGAACAGCGTTTTGATAGTAATTTGTAAACACACTTCTTACTTTGAATGATACTTTTATTATTCACTATTTTTACAATTAATATTTGTTGATAACCTTTTGGTTATCATATCAGCAAAGACTAAATTTTACTGAATACTATGTCTGGCTCCAAGCTTGACTCCAAGCTTCTCTCCAGGTTTGACTCTGAGCTTGACTCCGAGTCTTACTCCAAGTTTGACTGACTGTCTAACTTTTGTCTATCTCTTATATACTAATTTATTGTTTACAACCTATTTACAAAATCCAACAGTAAGCACTTCCGATGTCCGCGTAACCTACATATAACTAGCAACGCGTTTTGTAATTATTAAACAAAATAATGATTCGAATTGTTATTACAGTTCAACCTCCCTCTTCAAAAGTTTTTCGTCCTCGGAAAACTATAAAAATTAAGAAAAAAATAAAAAAAAATGAGTTCCATCTCTTCTTCCTTCGGCCCTTAAAAACTTTTGTCCTCAAAAGTGTCATTACTGTTAGAATATGTTTACAAACAATGTACTCTGAAAAAAAATCTTATAATAAATTTTATTTTTATCTCTACATTAATAAATCTTTAATAACATACATATAAAAAATCAACAGTTGAATGCAAATTAGATGGTCGCTGATTATGTAAAGGCATCACTGAAATTTAAATGTTATTCCGGTAAAACAAAATATGCTTCGAACAACTTACCATAAATGATGCAAAAATGTTTTTTTCAAAAACTTCTATATCAATAGACCATAAAAATCATAATATGAAAAATGTCTTTAAAATCTGCAAAAAATTAATAATGGCGTAAAAAATCTTGCATTTGATAATTTAAATCATAAATAGTAATTAATGAAAATTTAAATTTACGTTGTATTGTTAATACTTGAAAAATTTGCTAGGTAATCAAAATTGGACAAATGCTTCTTTGAAATATGAGAATTCGCTTATGTCAACCAAACAAATGACTTGCGTGTTATTATTGTGTTTACACCTGGCGAGTTTTTAGTTTCTTCCGGTATTTATAATTAAACAATTTTGGTGCTGTTCTGAATATAATAAAATCGGGAATGTTTCTCTTCTTTACATGTGTTTGCGACGATATCAATTTTCTGCTGCTTTGGCTTTGTAAATGTGCATATTTCTCCTTTGTGTTCAAATTCATATTCTTACGGTTGAACATATCTGTAATAGTGGCTATATTTTCATTTATTGACAATTTTCGTTGTGAAGGTAATTTTCTTATCATATTAACTTTATATTCCCTGGTTTCTTGATTATTTTCTTCTATAATTTCATCATTAATTTTTCTTCTTTTAATATTTCTTTTCTTTTTCTTTTTCTTCTTTATTTTAATGGGAATAGTTTTCATATATTCTGGCCCTTCATCATTAAGTATTCTTATTTCTTCTTGTTCATTATTTATTTCTTTCATGTCGAAAACCTCATCTTGGGTTTGTTCCGTATCTTGTGCCACATATATGTTCAGATCCTTTTCTTCTTCGTATGAATTTGTTCGTATGGTTTGTTCCATATCTTTTGCCTCATATAGATCCTTTTCTTCTTCGTATGAATTTGTTCGTATGGTTTGTTCCATATCTTCTGCCTCATATAGATTCTTTTCTTCCTCGTATGAATTTGCACGTATGGTTTGTTCCATATCTTCGGCCACATATAGATCCTTTTCTTCTTCGTATGAATTTGCAGCGATTGTCGTCAACTCTTCTATTTTGGTGTTGTGAGTCAAACTTTCTTCTTTGTATTCTTCTTGTTCTTCGGATTCTTCGGATTCTTCGGACTCTTGGGACTCTTCTTTAGTTGTTATGAATGCCTTGTATGTATCATCATATGTTTTTGTGTATTTCAGATCCTTATTACTTTCGTAGTCCATTCTATCGTCATTTCCACCATTGTAGATTCTAAGTTTGTCATCTCTTTTCCTATTTGTAAGTTTTCGACATTGGTTAATGTGGTGTCCCCTTTTCTTGCAGTATCTGCAAGTGACAAATGGATTGTATTTTTTATCAGATCTGATGTTTAAATATTTTTCTTCCTTTGCAGCAATGTGCATAGCATCTTTCAAATTTTCCGGTTTGGCTGCTTTAACTATAATTTTCAAGTCCAATGGTAGGCCTTTAACAAAAACTTCCAAAGCCAAGTCACAATATGATGGATACGTTATTTCATTTTGTGTAAAATAGCATTTGTTGTTTATTAACGTAAGCAAACTCTCAAGTTTCTCTGCAAATTCCTCAATCGATTCCCCATTTTTTCTTGTTGTTGTTGCTAGCTCGTGATGTAACTCAGCGATGGACCTTCTATTTTTAAAACGTTTAATTAGAATAGGTTTGATATTATTCCATAACTGATAATCAGCCCGTCTAATGCAATCAAAAGCCGTTCCACTTAATTTACAAATAACAATTTTTGATATAAATTTGTACGTCTCAAAATCCACGTCATCTAAAATTGAGTCTACAGTACTTAAAAATTTAAAGAGGTCATCTGAATTGCCATTGAATTCGGGTATAGTGCTAATTGCTAACTGAATTCTAAATTTATTTATTTCTATACTATTATCTTTACCTTTTCTAGCTTCTTCAAAAATGAGTTCCATCTTGAGATACGATCAAATTTCGATTTGCTTACTTGAATCCGATGAGATAGTTATGTCCAAGTTAGTCGTAGTCTCGCGTTCGTTCTAAAGTTCTTCGGTAGGCACCACCATCCCTTAGTTTGTGCTGCGAATGGTCGTTCGGTTTATCAAGCTGCGGCAGCTATTGAACTTGATGTCTCCGTCAGAAAATTCCTCAGCGCTACGAGGGAAAAAACCGCTAAGCCACCATGAATTGTCCTAGCTGGTGGTAATGTATTTGGATGTATGTTCTGGATCGCGTAGCAACGCGTTTTGTAATTATTAAACAAAATAATGATTCGAATTGTTATTACAGTTCAAAGTGTATAAAACTTCCAGTTTGATTGTATTGACAAAATATAGACAAACTAATGGTTTATTGTTTATTGTTTCTATAATACTTTATTGTATATAGCATTCAAACAACACTTTACTAGAAGTATTAATATATTTTTGATTCTCTAGAAATTGTTTAGAATATACCTAAATTAGCGAAACAACGTTTACCGGGTTAGCTAGTCTCGTATTTATATATATATATATATATATATATATATATATATATATATATGCATATATATATATATATATATATATATATATATATATATATATATATATATATATATATATATATATATTTATATATATATATATATATATATATATCTTATATATAAAATTCTTCTGTAACAATGTAAGTTTCATTAATTCTCTTAAACTATAATTCGGATTTTCATGAATCTTCCTGAAGTTTGTTCGGGAAATTGTCTAGAATGTTTTGATTCATAGAAATATAGTTAGATTGTAGAAATAAATGGAAAAAATTACAAAAAACCGCTTATCATTGGTTGACCTTTAAAATATTTAAAGCATTGTTTGACATTAAAAACAAATGACAACTGTCATTTGCCAAACATTTCTATTCATTTATAGGCTAAGGCAATATTAAAATATAACAAATTCATGATTAAAAATAAAGAAAATGTAATGTTTACATTATTATTGTCGAAAAGCAGCTGAGATGTGCCATAATTAAAATAATATAAGATGAAAATAATATAACATGCGTCTGACAGTCTGCGCATGCGACTGACGCGCACGCCTAATCGTGTTTTCAACGTACGCGTGGTTTGCTTTTGCTTGCAATCATTTTGTTTGCGCACTTTGCGAACAGATTCGCCGTACGAATTCGTGCAAAGGAGACTAGCCATAAGTGATTGCGCTCAAAAATATTCAATTTGCGATTGTTTTGCCTTACTATACTAAGTCACAAAACAAAAAAAATTATTTAGAAGTTTCATTGTGTCAAAAATTCATATGGTTGGCATTTTGTACGGAATATTTACTCAATGGAGCGCTTTGGGTCTGAACTTTTTTTTACTGTTTTCCAATTCGTTTGGAATTTTGGAATTAGGCTCATCTTACTTTCAAGTTCGAAAGTAAAAACAATTTAGACTCCTCTGCCACTACCCGGGGGGATGCCATTTCTTTTCAGTGGTGTAATAACGTTGGGTGTGGATAAAAGAACTAATTACAAGAGAAAAATGTTCAATAATGTTTTTCAAAAAAGCAAATACTTTTCAAGTTACTGGCTACTGAAAATTTGTTTCTTTTTTGCGTATATTATTCTCCAAAAATATTTTACAAAATTTGTAATGAACAAAATTATATAATAAAATCCTAATAAATTGCTTACATGTAGGAACAATATTAAGTTAATTATGAAAATGGGTTTTTATAGTTCTCCAAATAAGCTTTAAAAGAAGTACTTCTGCGTGTAAAATGAGTGAGCTATCATGCAATTAAAAGACGCATATAATGTTTTTTTTTCGTTCAAATCAAATAGTTTATGAGTGCCATTTCCACCAAAATTAAAAATAATCGTTTTCCATCTAGAATTAACTTGGTTTGAGAGATCTTGATGGATTATAGAAAATACCATAACATTAGTACAAACGATTTTCAAAAAACTCATGATTTCATAAAAAAATCCATTTAAAAAAAAAACAATTTCTCATTATAATATCTCTGAAAGAATACGTATTAAAGTATATATATATGCAAATTCAAGGTATTTTTCAGACTTATTATTGCTTTTTATTATTTTTTTGTTACACAAATATTGATAGAGTTCTAATTGTTTAAAGATTGCGCGGCTGTCCAACCGGAGTGTCTTTCGAGCCCTTTAACCCTTCGCCGTTTCAAAATAAGAGAAGTTACGGTAAAATTTATAATAGAGAAAGTTGTAGCTCACTCATCAATCACCTTTAAAATAGTATATTACAAGTTATGATAAAATCAGAATTAAGAGTTATAATCCAATTAATGCGGGGGGTGGTGACGAAATGCAAATTGTTTTCACTTCAGAACTTTAGATAAAGATTAGCTGGGCATACGCTTTTTTCCTCTCCATTTACTGCAATAATTTTGTTGATAGTAGGTTGAATAGAGCACATGTGAACAAAATTTGACAAATTAATTCACTTCAAATATGAACTTAAGTAATAATGTATATTGAATTATTAGTGTGAAAAATGCAATTTAGATATTGAAATACGAAAAGCCAGTTAAAATATGGTACGAAATTATAAAAATTGTAGGCAACATTATTGAAGCAATTATTTTGGGTAGAAAAATCCAAGGTGATATTGTACCTTGACCGCATGCTATATATTAATTCTTTCTGAATTTGTTATACTTTTTAAAAGATTTCAATTTTCAACACGTGTATCTATGCTATGACAATAAATACGTGGTGATAAATTTGGAAAATCAATGTTTTAGCCGTGAATGAACAAAAAATCATTCATTTAAACATCCACATCTACAGGTATGTCTAAAAATATTGTATAACCCTTAAATTCAATAAAGTAAATTGAGCTATTGGAAATAAATTTGTTCTATAAATAGCAGTGTGTAATTTTTAATATATAATTTTATTGAACATGTTTTAATATTTGTTAAAGGGACAATTAAAGTGTCAACTGTGGGAATTGAGAATAATCATTTTATTTGAAACAGTACTACATTTAACATCACGCATATATTGGTGTAAATAGTAACTCGAAAAACAATAATGATTATTTTTAACTGAACGGTATAAATATTAGTATAGGATATTAAAAGAACGTAGAGGTGGGTACAGGACAACGTCTGTCGGGTCATCTAGTATAAGTATATAATTCTTCTGTAATGGCGTATAAAAGAATAATCCTTCTAAACAATTACTCAGATTTTGATAAATATCTCTGAAGTTTGTTAAGGGATTTTTTAAGGATTTTTTGATTCATAGAAACATAGTAAGAATGTAGAAATAAATCGAAAAAATTACAAAAAAACCGCTTATCATTGTTTGACTTTGAAAATATTTGAGGCATTGTTTGACATTACAAACAAATGAAGACTGTCATTTACCAAACATTTCAAATCACTTATGGGCTAATATAATATTAAATAATAATATATTTATGATTATCAATAAGAAAAATATAATGTCCACATTATTATAAGGGTGATGCAGTCTGTGCATGCGTCTGACGGTTGTGGAATGTTAAGCTGGCCACAGACGTAACTGTATAATTGCGCAACCTGTGACTTGCACATGTATTCTGTAGCGTCTGTGGAATGTTTTTTTGCGCAACTTCACAGACTGGTACATCGAGTAGACATAAGCATTTTACGATTATTTTAATTGCGCAATCATTCAAGTTAACAAGTTTATTTGTTGGCCTCGTGTAATGTTTAGTGTAAATAGTAATTCGAAAAACAATAATTATTATTTTTAACTGAACGGAAAATAGTACTAAAAATTGTGATGAACAATACATTGGCCAACCATTATATTACATTCATAGGAGAATAAGATAACATCAATTACGTTTTAAAAGAAACATGTATCTATATATATAATAATACTTACAACTTTATCTTCATCGACTGCCCTCGACAATGCTATTGTTACTGGCCGTGAAACATCTAAACTTTTCACGTGATCAACGATAGCCCTAAAAACATTTTTGGTAATAATATAAATATATACACATGTATATATATATATATATATAATATATATATATACATATATAGATATATATATTATATTTATATATATATTATATATATTATATATAAATATAATATATATATATATATATATATATATATATATATATATATATATATATAATAAAATTGATTCTTGGGCATCTATCCAGTAATTAAAAAACAGTTTTATTGAAAAATGTTTTTATTTAGAGAACATACGTTTCGGGTCCTGATTTGACCCATCTTCAGTGAATACAAATAAACTTTGAAAAATAACACAAAAACGCACAAAAATTGCACGAAAAAATAAATATGAAATAAAAAATTGATAAAACGTCGAGTTATGATGGGTCAAATCAGGACCCGAAACGTATGTTCTCTAAATAAACACATTTTTCAATAAAACTGTTTTTTAATTACTGGATGGATGCCCAAGAAACAATTTTATTATATTATTTCACCATCTGAAGAAAAACCTCTCGCTTTATATATATAAATATATATATATATATATATATATATATATACTAGCTGACCCGGCAAACGCTGTTTTGCTAAGTGAGGTATATTCTAAAGAATTACTAGAGAATCAAAAATATTAATACTTTAAGTGTATAAGGATGAGTTGTTTTAATGCAATATAATACAATGATGTATTATAAAAACAATAAACCTTATTAGTTTGTCTATATTTTGTCAATACAATCAAACTGTAAGATTTATACACTTTCTTTAGAAAACATAGTATAATCCATCCAAGTCTTTATTGGTCTTTCGACTTATTGATTACGTTTCAAGTTATTCAGATTCTTTTTGGATTCTGGATTTTGTGTATAATTGTAAATAATACTACTGAGCTTATACACAATTTTCAAATTTTTGCGAGGAGAGATAGAAAATGAATTAAGTATTTCTTTTTTGAGCTGCTTTTTGAAAAGTTTCAAGTAGCATTCGATGAATTAAAATAAATTAAATAAAAAGTATGTATGTAGAGCAGGGCGAGGCACAAAGGTCCAATTTGACTTTGAGCAAATATAAACTATATTGTGAGAACCATAACAATTATATCACAACAAATAACACATATCAAAAGAACAATTATCTGACTACGTTCAGTAAACTGCCTTCTACTTCATCATTGTAGAATTGTGATTTTGACTGGGAAAATGTTATTCGATAAAGTGTCCATTTGATCGATACCAAATTTAGGTTCTGAATTTAAATACCATAAATAAAAAATAATATAACCTAGAAAATGTTTTATAAATACCAATGAGTATATAATTATACAAATGAGATCTTTCAGAGCACCGTGTTTAAGAAAAATAAGCCAAAAAGTGCATTTTCATATTAACATATCAAAAAAGTTTATATTTTGAGTCTCTAGTAACACTTGCGGCCCGTTTACTAACGGTTTTGTATATAAATAAAACTACACATAAAACTACTTACTACAAATTTATCATAATTAAATAATATTTGCGTAAAACATCATATTAAACGTAATTGAACACCATCTGTCAAAAGCGTTTGACATTTCACGTAATTGCCACCGTCCATTGTTTTATTTAAATTACGCTTCTACAAAAAATTTCAAATTAAAAATGTAAAGTTTCTACGCGGATTTGAAATAATTTCTCACCTTTTGGACTTTCTCTGGATTGGCACGAATTTTTCAAGACTAAGACTGGCCAAATCGATTCAGCCGTTTTCGAGTTTTATTCGGACATTTGAAAGAGAGCTCCATTTTTATATATAAGAATATATAGATATAATATATATATATATATATAATATATTATAATATAATATAATATATATATATATTATTAAGTATAAATATATATATATCCTATATATATATATATTTATATATATACTGTATATATATATATATATATATATTATACATACTATATATATATCTATATATATAATAATCTCTATATATCTATGTAGATTTAGTATGATGTTGAAATATATGAGTGAGTTCTTGAGGGCGATACATCAAACAAAGAAAAGCGCACTGGTGGAATTCTACTGCATGGCTTAAGTTTGTTCTTGATATGCCTCCAAATAGAGTTATCAAAGCGATTAAGATTGGTAATGTAATTGGTAAAATTTGTATTGTTTAATTCTTTCAACCTGGCTTTAAGCTTATTGCTGAGATTATTTAAGATGTTTTTATCGGAAGGTAAGTGGGAAGTATGCCATGTTTTTCTAGCTTTTCGCTTTTCAGCAATAAGCGTTTTTATTTCAAGAGAAGTAGATTGGTACTTCACGTCATTCATTATAGGTGTAGCAAAAACAGCAGCATCATGCAGAATTTTGTTAAAGAAGTCAATTGCACTATCGATATCCGAAGGGTTTTTAAGCCTTATTTGTAAGTTGATTTTTTCTTCCACAATTCTGCGATAAGTCTCCCAATTAGTTTTTGTTGAGTGAAGTTTTGAAGTATGAGGAATGTTAATTACTGATTAACATATACTAGCTATTATGGGAGAGTGGTCAGAAGACAGATCATAACTTGCTTCAATTTCAGCGAAATTGGTATTAATGCCATTCAAAACAAAAAAGTCTAACAAATCGGGTTTTTTATTTGTGTCTGTAGGCCAATAAGTTGGACTGCCTGTAGAAAGAGCTTTGAAGTTACATTGATGGATTGCTTCATATAATTGTCTACCTTTAGGGTTGATCAATCTGGAGCCCCAAAAAGAGTGCTTGCTGTTAAAATCACCTCCAACGACAAATTTGGGTCCTAGAGTTGAGAAAAATGCACAAAACTGCGAGCAATTTATTATATGCCGTGGTGGACAATACACAGCCGATAGTGTGACGACATAAAACGTAAACTTAACTTGTACAGATGTTGCTTGCAAGTAATCTTCACTGTATTTTTGGATTTCAAAATGCGAAATATTTGACTTGATTAATATGGATATATATATATATATATATATATATATATATATATATGTATATATATATGATTTAGTAGTTAATTTTGATGTTGAAATATATGAGTGAGTTCTTGAGGGCAATACATCAAACAAAGAAAAGGTAAAGATTCATAAAATAATCTTCAATTCCAAACGTTTCGACATTCAATTTTGCACATTATGCATTTTTGCAGAATTTTGCACTAACATTGATACAACTAAGCAGTCCATAATCATGATTTTTTTTAATAAAAAAAATAATGAGAGTTTTGTTTTGCAAAACTGTGGAAAAAAAATTTTAAGTATTTTTGCACAGACCGGAGGCTATGCAATCGTTGCAAATCCCGAAGCAAAAGTTTATTATTTTTCTTATCAAAAAAATTCATGATTAACGACTGGTTAGTTGTATCAATGGTAGTGAAAAATTCTGTGATGTGTACACATTTTTAGATATAAAATACCATGTTTAATATCCACTGATGATGACATTAAATTGAATGTCGAAACGTTTGGAATTAAAGATTATTTTATAAATCTTTGCCTTTTCTTTGCTTGATATATCGTCCTCAAAAACGCACTCACACACACACACACACACACACATATATATATATATATATATATATATATATATATATATACCCAGAGAGCACAAGACATGCCAGGGAATATCCCTCTTGTCCTCACAATCTCCTAATATCGCGATATCCTATGAATATCCGAATTGCATGCAACGGGACGTCTCAAACCGAAAGGACTCGAGCAGGCATAACGCACGGTTCACGAACATGTCGCTCTCATACGCGCATCAGTTAACGTTTGACACTCAACCGAGTAGCATCGTTCTAAATATTTAATTGTAAATACAGGTTAGTTGCGTAACAGTGTTCGTGCATTATACTTGTGACGCATGCGGCAGACATTATAGTGTTGTGAAATAGTTGAATAAACTACTTTAAAATTTACGTTTTCTTTTCAATTAATTAATTGTTAGTGATTTTTAACAAATAGTGAAAATTTGTGTTATAAATAGTGAACCCCTCTGGGTTTCGCTATGAATGAATTACGAAAAATAATCGCTGATTCAGCCGAAGTACTTGCAGATGATTCAAATACAAACGCTGAATACGTCAATAATTTAGTAAGCCAACAAAGGCAAACGGAAAATGTTCAGTTACCAATAAATACAGTGACATCAAATATGGAAACCGAAAGTGAACCCAGTAGTGTTGTTAAAAATTTGAATCCGTGGCAAGTGGTCCCAAGCCCGGGTGTAAAAAGAAAGCGTCTCAACAATCAAAATGAATCAATTAAATTAGTCAACAGATTTAGCTTATTAACTAATCACGAGCCAATACCCGTTACAGTTGCTGATCCAGTTAAAAAAATACATCCACTTCCAGTATTTATTTATGAAGTCATTGATTTTCCAGATATGATAAACGCTTTAAAAACCGTTTTGAGCAGCAACTATACAACTAAAGCTATGTCTAATAATAGCATAAGATTGAGCGACAATCGAAGATTATAGAATTTTTGTCAAATTTCTTCTAGCTCGCAATATAGTGTTTCACACGTACCAAATACAGACTGAAAGAGCCTATAGAGTAGTTTTAAAATATATGCACTTCAAAACTGACGTTAGTGAGCTAAAGAAAGAAATCGAAAAACAAGGTCACCAAGTAAGGAATATAAAAAAATGTGTTCTACATTTTAGGACAAAGACTCCACTTAACATGTTCTACATAGATTTAGAACCTAACAAAAACAACACCGAAATTTTTAAAATCGGAAAAATTCTGAACCAAATAATCTATTTTGAACCTCCTATTAGATCAAATGATATTCCGCAATGTGGACGTTGTCAATTGTATGGCCACACTAGGTCATATTGCAATCGTCCGTTTGTATGTGTTAAGTGTGGAGATGATCACTGTACTAAAGCTTGCAAAAAGCCGTCTGAATCAACTACAGTCTGCGCTAATTGCTTAGGATCACATTCCGCAAATTACAAAGGTCGTCCCTACTATCAAAAACTTATGAACGTTCATACTAACAAAAATCAAATAAATATAAACAACTCTGTTCCTACTCCGAGGGGTGCTACCTCCAGAATACAAGTCAATAGACTTGCCAACTCTCAACATATGTCCTACTCACAGGCCATTAAATCGCAAAATTCAGTTTCAACATCTGAAAGTCAGTCCAATTCAACAATGTCACAATTCCTGGGTAAATTTGAAATGATGATTAATCAGCTCATGCAGCAAAATAGCATGATTATTAATATGTTATCCACTCTTATTAACAAATTTAAATAGACAAAATGGCTAAATTCATTAGGATTGGTTTATGGAACGCTAATGGGCTAAGTCAACATAAAAACGAATTAACAGTTTTTCTCACTGAAAATAAAATTGATGTTTTACTGGTGAGTGAAACACACTTTACCAAATTCTCAAACCTATTTATACCTCACTACAGTTTTTATCACACACCTCATCCAGATGGTAGTGCCCATGGAGGTACAGCCATATTAATCAAGTCAAATATTTCGCATTTTGAAATCCAAAAATACAGTGAAGATTACTTGCAAGCAACATCTGTACAAGTTAAGTTTACGTTTTATGTCGTCACACTATCGGCTGTGTATTGTCCACCACGGCATATAATAAATTGCTCGCAGTTTTGTGCATTTTTCTCAACTCTAGGACCCAAATTTGTCGTTGGAGGTGATTTTAACAGCAAGCACTCTTTTTGGGGCTCCAGATTGATCAACCCTAAAGGTAGACAATTATATGAAGCAATCCATCAATGTAACTTCAAAGCTCTTTCTACAGGCAGTCCAACTTATTGGCCTACAGACACAAATAAAAAACCCGATTTGTTAGACTTTTTTGTTTTGAATGGCATTAATACCAATTTCACTGAAATTGAAGCAAGTTATGATCTGTCTTCTGACCACTCTCCCATAATAGCTAGTATATGTTAATCAGTAATTAACATTCCTCATACTTCAAAACTTCACTCAACAAAAACTAATTGGGAGACATATCGCAGAATTGTGGAAGAAAAAATCAACTTACAAATAAGGCTTGACTTTTTTAACAAAATTCTGCATGATGCTGCTGTTTTTGCTACACCTATAATGAATGACGTGAAGTACCAATCTACTTCTCTTGAAATAAAAACGCTTATTGCTGAAAAGCGAAAAGCTAGAAAAACATGGCATACTTCCCACTTACCTTCCGATAAAAACATCTTAAATAATCTCAGCAATAAGCTTAAAGCCAGGTTGAAAAAATTAAACAATACAAATTTTACCAATTACATTACCAATCTTAATCGCTTTGATAACTCTATTTGGAGGCATATCAAGAACAAACTTAAGCCATGCAGTAGAATTCCACCAGTGCACTGGGAATCAAACAACAATCTTTCCTGGGCACGAGGCGATCAGGAAAAATCTAAACTTTTTGCCAAATACTTAAGCTCCGTCTCTCAACCAAATCCGACTTCTATTGATGACCACTCTGACGTAAGTGAAGATCCAGTGACTATACATAATAATAAAAAGAATTTTTTTTCTTTAAAGAGAGTTATCATAGAAATCTCTAAACTACAAAACAAAAAGGCTCCAGGTATTGATTCAATATCAGCAAGAATGTTAAAAGAAATGCCAAAAAAAGGTTTCATTTTCCTAATATACATATTAAATTCTATTTTAAGACTCAATGTTTGCCCAAAATCTTTCAAAATATCAATTGTAAAAATGATACCTAAAAGTGGAAAAGATTCTAGCTCAGTTTCTTCATACAGACCAATCAGCCTGTTACCGATTACATCCAAGATTTTTGAAAGATTACTGTTGCAAGATATGTTATCGGAATCAAATATCATCCCTGACCATCAATTTGGTTTCCGAAAACATCACTCTACGGTACAGCAGTGTCATAGGATTGTAAATGTAATTAACAACACATTCGAATCGAAACAGTATTGCTCTGCTGTCTTTCTTGATGTAAGTCAGACGTTTGATAAAGTTTGGCATAAGGGTCTTTTATCTAAAATTAGATCTTTTCTCCCGTCTGGCTACTACGCAATCCTGAAATCATACCTTGACTCTAGAATGTTTAAAGTTCGTGTCAATGCTGAAATGTCTGCATTATTTCCAATTGAAGCGGGTGTTCCTTTGAACTGGGTCCTTTCTTGTATTTGACATATACCAGCGATTTTCCTACATTTACAGATACCACTACCGCCACGTTTGCTGACGACATTGCGGTTCTATCTACAGATATCTGCCCCACATCTGCTTCAACCAAATTGCAATTACATCTAAATAATATCGAAGAATGGACCAAAAGATGGCGCATCAAGATAAATGAGACCAAATCTTACCATATTTCATTTTCACTCAACAAACTCACATGCCCTGAAGTCAATTTCAACGGACATATAATTACCACAAAAACTAGCGTTAAGTATTTGGGAATTCATTTGGACCAAAAATTAACTTGGAAATCTCACATTTTAGCCAAAATTAAACATATGAAGCAAACAACTAAAGACCTGTACTGGCTCTTAGGGCGCAAATCAAAACTACTACTTGTAAACAAAATCTTAGTCTACAAAACTATAATTAAGCCTATTTGGACTTATGGCATTGAACTTTGGGGTTGTGCTAGTAAGTCCAATATAGTTCTTATGCAACGTGCCCAATCAATGATTTTGAGACAAATCGCTGATGCCCCCTGGTTCATCAGCAATCAAACTATCCACAATGATCTTAACATTCCATATATTGTGGATGTAATTAGCAGCAATAGCCTTCACCATCACTTAAAACTGGAATCACACTTAATCCACATAGTTTCAGCACTACTTGAGATCCCTAATTCTAGAAGACTGAAGAGAAAATTTCCATATGATTTATATTAATTTATTTAATTAACTAATTAGTTAACTGATCAATGGAACAGTTTTCTATTCTATTATTATATTTATTATTATTATTATTATTATTATTTATATATTATTATTATTATTATTATTATTATTTTTCTTTTTATAATTTTTATGATTATTATTTCTATCTATTTGTTATTATTATTATAGTTAGTTATTTATTTTTAGTTATTTATTATTATTATTATTATTATTATTTTCCCTTTACTTTACGTTATTGATTTGTTTAGATTATGTTCTCACTGTAGCTCATAGAATTACTTTATTCTGATTGTTACATATAAATTTAATAAAAAAAAAAAAAAAAAAAAAAATACGCGCACGGCTTGAGACCTCTAAACGTATATGTTCGCGTCAGAAGCGTCCTTTAAGGTTAAGCGTCATCGAACAGACGCTTTATGTCGAATTATCATAGATTTTGTGTAATTGAGTAATAATAGTGAAATTTTTATTTGTTCTATATAATTATATGAGCGTGTGTTATAAATAATTAATATTATCTATCAAAATACTCTAAAATTGAGTAATAATTGTGGAAATTTTATGTGTTCTATATAATTATATGTGCGTATGTGTTACAAATATTGCAGCCGTGTTTGAAAGAGGATTGACAAAGAAGAGCATTGAAAGAGTTGGTTTTGAGGTTTGACTCGAACCATACTCAAAAATTAAATTAAATATTTTTTTAAATGCTTTCTACTATGATTGTTGGAGGAGCTTCAACTTGTGGAGGCTATTCTTCAGAGCAAAGATATCAAAACACAATTGGTAATCAAAAGTTTATATAGATTTATTTTTATTTGTTAACTTTATCATATACTAAACAAACTTTCTCTTTAGATTCTGTATTTAGCCATCAGAGTCCAGCTATGAAAATCCATTTTTGATGATGGTTTGGCCAAAGAATTTTGCTAGGGACGAGGAAAGGGCAAAAATAAATTTTGTGATCTAGTGCCTTGCGATGTAATCACAGGTAATTTATATATCTTATACTTATAATGTGTTGTAAATTATGAATAAAACTAATATATAATTAATTCCAGGAATTGCTTTGAAAAATTCGCCGCATGAGACATAGTTTGCTGTTTCAGAGGCTGCAAAAACCTGGCTGCGACGTGCCAATAAATATTATACAAGGTATTTTTGTGAGATGTGTACTATATGTTTTTCCTATTTACAAAAAAATCATGATTATTGACTGGTTAGTAGTATCAATGTTAGTGCAAAATTTGTGCTGTGTACACATTTTTAGATGTAAAAAACCAAGTTTAATATTCACTCGTAATGACATCAAATTGTGTCGATATATTTGGAATTAGAGTTTATTTTATAAATCTCTGTCTATTTTGATTGATGTATCGGTCTTAAAGAACTTACTCATATATATATATATATATAGTTTAGTATTTTCAGCATAGTCAAGCCTGGTGCCCCAATCTCTGGGGTGGCGTGCGACATTAGACATCTTGTTTCGGATTATGGCGTGAACGACTATGTTGTTATATTGGCTGGGACGAATGACTCCGATTCCTCTTATGCTATTCAAGGTGCTTTGGAATCAATCCGTCATTCTTGTCGGAATACAAACCTGTGTGTTGTGACAATTCCCTACCGATATGATGATCCGGGTCTTAATGCTGCAATCTTTGATGCTAATCGTCTGATTTGTCGTAATTTAGGTTATGGCAAGTTTGATAATGTACGGGTGTTTGATGTCAATCGCCGCATTGGAGTGAGGGATTACACCAGTCATGGCTTGCACTTGCTTCTTAGAAGCAAAGTGAAGCTATCAAGGTTGTTAGCCAAAGCAATAATGCTTAGGGGCCCTAATCGGTCATGTTGTGGCTCGCTACCTTCAGAGCCAAGCAATTCCTCAGAGCAAAACAATTCCTTTCGGAATTAACAATACCTCATATCAATTTCTTCCCACGAATAGCATTTCTAATATAAACATTTTTTTTCAAAATATACAGAAATTATCGCCTAAATTAAATAAAATTGAAATAATCACCAAAAACAAAAATTTTGATGTCTTGTGTTTTGCTGAACATTGGCTCAAAGAATCTGAACTTCAGTTGGTCAAACTGAAAGGTTTTCGTTTGCAGTCCTACTTCTGTCGACAAAATTTTGCTCATGGCGGTGTTTGTATTTTCACCTCAGATCGATATGCCTGTAAACCAATCTGGGCAACGACTAGTTGTGTTGAAAAAATATTTGAGTACTGTGCTATCCAAATATCTCTTGAGTATGGTCATATTTGTTTAATTTGTGTTTACCGATCCCCAGACCAAAATGGTTCCACATTTAATACTCTCCTTTACGATCTTCTAAATGAGCTGTCTAATAAATACGATAAAATAATTTTATGCGGCGATTTTAATATCCATTTTAATAAAACATACAAATTGTTAGATGATTTTAAGATCTTAATTCAATCATTTAATCTGAGCCAGACTATTCATACTCCAACTCGTGTAACTCCACAGTCGGCCTCGTGTATCGATAATTTTTTTACTAATGTACAATTCATTGAATCCTCTGTTACAAACACCACTCTATCTGATCATTACGGTATATCTCTTGCGATTGCATCTAAGGCAAAACCATTCAACAATAAAATAAGTTATTCGAGAATTTTCGACTCAGCCAATAAGCTATGTTTCAAAGCCTTACTGGAAAAAGATAGCCTCGTATTTCAGGATAATAATGACGCTAATGCTTTATTTAATAACTTCATGTCATTCTTTCTATACAATTTTAATTTAGCTTTCCCTTCTTCAAAAAAAATCCAGGCCCCTAAACGGAATTTGCCCTGGTTCACTAAGGGCTTATGTATATCATTCAATAGATTAAAATTTCTAGAGCGTCTATCCAAACGGAATGGTACTTTATCGTTCCAAATTTACTTTTTGAAATATAGGCAAACGTTTAATGATTTAATTGATCTAGCAAAAATTAAATTCAACGAAGATTTAATACGGCACTCGTCTTGCAAGCAAAAAACTATGTGGTCTCTCATTAATTCTGAAATGAATCTAGAACGTAAATCTGCGGTAGAAATTAAATCTTTGACAATTAATGATGTAATAATTAATGACATTAATGATATTTCCAACGAAATGAATAACTTCTTTGTTAATGAGGCTTCAAATTTGACTTCCTCCATCATCTCGAACATCACTTGCTGCTCCCCTGTTTCGTATATTGTTAGAAATATTCATAGCTTTGTTTTATTTCCTGTCACAATTGAGGAACTTGCAAGTACTTTTAAAGCTATTAAATCTTCCTATTCCGCGGGACCGGATGAAATTCCTACATGCATCATTAAAGAATTCTATCCTCTTTTTATTGATAACCTATTAATATGTATTAATAAATGCTTTGAGCTGGGAGTTTATCCAAACCACCTTAAGCACTCCAAAATCCGCCCTCTTCATAAAAAAGGCGACAAAAATATTGTGAGCAATTATAGACCTATTTCTCTTCTTAATTCTTTTGATAAGGTGTTTGAAAAAATTTTGCACGTCAGAATCTCTGGGTTCTTAAATAAATACAATATTTTGTTTCACAACCAACATGGTTTTCGGAAAAAACACTCTACATCGCACTCGGTTTTTAGCCTCATCCAAAATGTTATTAACTCATTTGAAGATGGAAGTTATTGTGTAGCCGTCTTTTGCGATCTCTCCAAAGCGTTCGACAGTATATCTCACAATATTCTCATTGATAAATTAGAAATGTATGGTTTTCGTTCTAGCTCGCTTAAATTACTAAAATCTTATTTAACAAACAGAACTCAAAGCGTATATTTGGACAATAGCACCGGTGGTAAAGTTATATCCAGAAAATTAAACGTGAAAATGGGTGTCCCACAAGGATCAATTCTTGGACCGTCCTATTTCTTCTTTACATTAACGACCTACCTAATTGCTCAAATCTTTGTGACTTTATTTTGTTCGCTGATGACACTTGTCTAACCATCAAAGCTAGAACATACGATGACCTCGTAACGAAATTGAACAGTGTCATGGATTCCGTTTCGAAATGGTTCAATATAAATAATCTTCTTTTAAACAACGACAAAACCCAAATTATTTCTTTCTGTACAGCAACGCGCGTAGCGAATGATATTTCCTCATTTACAATTAATAACTATTCATTTGACTCCTCTTCAGTATCTAAATTTCTTGGAGTTTATATCAATAAGAATCTTAACTGGTCTGAACACGTTTCCAACCATTTATGCTTCAAATTAACGCGTACATGCTTTATCCTGCGAACCCTTAAATCAAAAATTGGAATATCCAGTTTACTTTCTATTTATTACGCAAACTTTTATTCACACATTGCTTACGGTATCCAATTTTGGGGTTTCTCTAATGAACTAATTAAAGTTTTTAAACTTCAAAAGAGAGCAATTCGAATAATTTTTTCACTATCCTCCAAGACATCATGCCGTAATATCTTCAATGAACATAAAATTTTAACAGTACCGAGTATATTTGTTCTAGTCACACTTAATTTCATAAAAAATAATCCAGACTCTTTTAATTTGTCTTCGATGTCAAATACCAAGCACAATACGAGACATAAAATAATTAAAGGTAAGACTTATAAACTACACAGTTCCTTTAATACTATCTGCGGTATGGGTATACAATTTATGAATAAACTGCCGTTACGTGTTCGTACCCTTGATAACAAGAAATTTCATAAAGTACTAAGTAATGCGTTAAAGGATTTAACTTTTTATAGCCCTCTGGAGTTTTTAAATTTCGATTTTTCAAATTACTTTCCCGAAAATCTCAACTAATCATTAACGCGACTTTTCCCGCTCGAAGAAATTTCCCTATTACAGGCAGCAGCAAGATCGATGGATCGACGATGGCAAAAATCCCTACGAACCTACGGGCCCAAACTAACTGATGTCACCTACCAGCCATGTCTATGTCTACTATGCTCGTGACAATATAATTCGTTCGTTAAACTAAATACTTCTAAATTACTATTATTATTATTATTTCTTTCTTTGTTTATTCTTTCCTTTTATTTGTTTTATATAACTGTTATTGTTATATTGTTAAAATACTTAATAATTAGTTAATTAAACACTTACAATTTAAAAAACAAAAAATTTGAGAAACATTTTTTTTTTTTTTTTTTTTTTTTTTTTTTTTTCTAATTATTATTTTCATAAGACTGTTATTTTTAAAATACTTAATAATTAGTTAACTAAAAACTTATAATTCAAAACACTTTAAAATTGTGAAACAAAATTTTAATTTTTTTATTTCGACTGTTATTGTTAAAATACTTAATAATTAGTTAACCAAAAACTTATATTTAAAAACACTTAAAAATTGTGAAACAAAATATTTCCTTTATCAAAATACCTAAAAATTTGTAAAAGAAAAAAATTGTAAAAATATTTAACAATAATAATAAAAATAATAATGATAATATTAATAATAATAATAATTATAATAATATAAGATACTCAAATTTGTTAAAATATCATAAAATAACCTAAAATTTGTTAATATTGTAAAAGTATGTATTGTAAAGCTTATTAAAATTACTTATTAAATTTTTAAAAAACACTTGTAACAAACAAACTAGTTATATTAAAAAAAAAAAAAATTATAATTAAGTGAATATAAATAGGTTTATAAATAAATTAAGTAATTAAATAGCTAATAATTAATTAAATTATATTAAACCTATAAAATATTGACTTAAGCCTTATTATAATATTAAACATTATACCGACGGCTTGTAAAATTAATAAATAAATAAATAAATATATATATATATATATATATATATATATATTAGATGACCCGACAGACGTTGTCCTGTACCTACCTCTACGTATTTTTAATATCCTATACTAATATTATTTATACCGTTCAGTTAAAAATAATCATTATTGTTTTTCGAGTCACTATTTACACCAATATATGAGTGATGTTAAATGAAGTACTGTTTCAAATAAAATGATTATTTTCAATGCCCACAGTTAACACTTTAATTATCCCTTTAACAAATATTAAAATTATATGCTCAATAAAATTATATATTAAAAATTATACACTGCGATTTATAGAACAAATTTATTTCTAATAGCTCAATTTATTTTATTGAATTAAAGGGTTATACAATATTTTTAGACATACCTGTAGATGTGGATGTTTAAATGAATGATTTTTTGTTTATTCACGGCTAAAACATTGATTTTCCAAATTTATCACCATGTATTTATTGTCATAGCATAGATACACAGATGAAAATCGAAATCTTTTAAAAAGTATAACAAATTCAGAAAGAATTAATATATAGCATGCGCGGTCAAGGTACAATATCACCTTGGATTTTTCTACCCAAAATAATTGCTTCAATAATGTTGCCTACAATTTTTATAATTTCGTACCATATTTTAACTGGCTTTTAGTATTTTAATATCTAAATTGCATTTTTCACACTAATAATTCAATATACATTATTACTCAAGTTCATATTTAAAGTGAATTAATTTGTCAAATTTTGTTCACATGTGCTCTATTCAACCTACTATCAACAAATTTATTGCAGTAAATGGAGAGGAAAAAAGCGTATGCATGCCCAGCTAATCTTAATCTAAAGTTCAGAAGTGAAAACAATTTGCATTTCGTCACCACCCTCCGCATTAATTGGATTATAACTCTTTTAATTCTGATTTTATCATAACTTGTAATTTACTATTTTAATGGCAATTAAATGACCTAAAACTTTCTCTATAATAAATTTTATCGTAACTTCTCTTTGAAACGGCGAAGGGATAAAGGGCTTCGAAAGACACTCCGGTTGGACAGCCGCGCACTCTTTAAACAATTAGAACTCTATCAATATTTATGTAACAAAAAATAATAAAAAGCAATAATTAGTCTGAAAAATACCTTGAATTTTCATATATATACTTTTATACGTATTTTTTCAGAGATATTATAATGAGAAATTGCTTTTTTTTAAATGGATTTTTTTATGAAATCATGAGTTTTTTGAAAATCGTTTGTACTAATGTCATGGTATTTTCTAGAATCCATCAAGATCTCTCAAACCAAGTTATTTCTAGATGAAAAACGATTAGTTTTAATTTTGGTGGAAATGGCACTCATAAACTATTTGATTTAAATGAAAAAAAAAAAAACATTGTATGCGTCTTTTAATTGCATGATCGCTCACTCATTTTACACGCAGAAGTACTTCTTTTAAAGCTTATTTGGAGAACTATAAAAACCCATTTTAATAATTAACTCAATATTGTTCCTAAAACACTGTAAAATAGCGATTCATTAGGATTTTTATTGATATAATTTTGTTCATTACATAATTTTCGTTAAAATGTATATTTTTGAAGATATTAACAAAAAACGATGCAAAACGCAGAAAAGAAACAAATTTTCAGTAGCCAGTAACTTGAAAAGTATTTGCTTTTTTGAAAAACATTATTAAACATTTTTCTCTCATAATTAGTTCTTTTATCCACACCCAACGTTATTACACCACTGAAAAGAAATGGCATCCCCCCGGGTAGTGCAAAGGAGTCTAAATTGTTTTCACTTTTGAACTTGAGAGTAAGATGAGCCTAATTCCAAAATTCCAAACAAATTGGAAAACAGTAAAAAAAAGTTCAGACCCAAAGCGCTCCATTGAGTAAATATTCATTACAAAATGCCAACCATATGAATTTTTGACACAATGAAACTTCTAAATAATTTTTTGAATGAGTAATTTTTTTTTGTATTGTGACATAGTATAGTAAGGCAAAACGACCGCAAATTGAATATTTTTGAGCGCAATCACTTATGGCTCGTCTCCTTTGCACGAATTCGTACGGCGAATCTGTTCGCAAAGTGCGCAAACAAAATTATTGCAAGCAAAAGCACGTGTACGTTGAGAACACGATTCGCCGTGCGCGTCAGTCGCATGCGCAGACTGTCAGACGCATGTTATATTATTTGCATCTTATATTATTTTAATTATAGCACGTCTCAGCTGCTTTTCGACAATAATAATGTAGACATTACATTTTTTTTATTTTTAATCATGAATTTATTATATTTTAATATTGCCTTAGCCTATAAGTGAATAGAAATGTTTGGCAAATGACAGTTGTCATTTGTTTTTAATGTCAAACCATGTCTTAAATATTTTAAAGGTCAAACAATGATTAGCGGTTTTTTGTATTTTTTCCATTTATTTCTACAATCTAACTATATTTCAATGAATCAAAACATTCTAGAAAATTTCCCGAACAAACTTCAGGAAGATTCATGAAAATCCGAATTATAGTTTAGGAGGATTAATGAAACTTACATTGTTACAGAAGAATTTTATATATTATATAAGATATATATATATATATATATATATATATATATATATATATATATATACATATATATGCATTTATTCATTTTAAATTTTGTTATAAAATTATCTCAGGATTTTGTTATTTTGTAATAAAAGTTTACTTTGTGAAATTGTGTTCTTTTATTTTATTTTTAATCCAAATTTATCTTTCATCTAAAAAGTAAAAAACAATTCCATAATTAAATCCTATTCATGTCCGGTTTATGTCCGGAATATTCCGCGCGGGATATCCTACAGAACGTCCCGTAGGTGCGACATATTAACATGTTTCGGATAAGGTCAGGATAAGCAGGATATCCGTAAGGCTATAGCAGGGACAATGAATGTCCGCGCGTGGATATCCTGTGGACATTTTCCAGGATGTCTTGTGTTGTCTGGGATATATATATATATATATATATATATATATATATATATATATATAAACTGTAATAACAATTTGAATCTTTATATTGTTTAATAATTACAAAACGCGTTGCTAGTTATATGTAGGTTACGCGGTCATCATTAGTGCTTCTTGTTAGATTTTGTAAATAGGTTGTAAACAAAAAATTGGTATATAAGAGTTAAGCCCGAATCACACGACGCTTGTTTTGCTGCTTTATGGCTCTGCTTGCCAGGTAGCTGGCGGTCGAGGGTCCAAAATGACTTCATAGCGATCTCTGTTTCTTGCCAGCATGCTGGATTTCAACATTAGAAGGTGTGCTATTTTTCGAGATGGATTTGCCCGTCCGGACGGCACTGCTGTCAAACTTGAAGAAAAAGTGCGACATATTTTGGAAATAGTTATGAATAATTATTATATTGCCTAGGGTTATGAAATAAATGTCAATTGATCGGTCTCGGGCAAAAACATAGTTTTTTTCTAATTTTATTTTATTTAGAAAATTTAAAATAGTATAAACGTAGGGTAGGGCGGGACTAGTTGAGCAAATTTTTACTTAAACGGCTGTAGCTCTTCAATGAAAAGTCTCAATAAATTGCTATACGGCTTAATGGATTTGTTGTTTATCGCTTAACAAAAGTGTTAATACTATTTTTTGATGATGAGTAAAATTTAAAAGCTACAGCTGTTTAAATGCAAAAAGTCAAGTATGCTCAATGTACCCCATAGGTGGGGCAAGTTGAGCACTAAGAAAGTATAATGAAATCATAGGTTCAATGTCGATCAGTGACGAAATAAAATAAGTTTTTAATAACCAGTTCTATATTTATAGTCTTTATTGATAGGGAAAACAAAACTTACAGTAATTTGCTTTGAATAAATAACGAAAAGTAGAATTAACAAAACAATATCGTATCTTAGGAATTATTTTACCATTATATTCAGTATTTTTGTTTAAAATCATTATTTCTTTATATTATTACTCATAGATTTAGCTTAAATCTTAAAAATAATAATTAATTTCTGGAAGTTAATAGTAATTGTCTTAGTGACAGAACAAGTTTAGCAACTATGCTCAATAACCTCAACTCGGAATTTCAAAATAAAAGTGAGTTTATAAAAAAACCGTGAGAAGTATACCCAGAATCTCTGAGCATATTAAAAGTACTATAATTATATGGAAGAATAACATTTACCTGATTAAAAATAAATAACATTTGACTAAACCAGACGAAAACTCGTGATGAATTACTTTTTTACTTTCTGGTCTCAAAATAAACAAAACGCGCGTGAGCCTCACTCATTTGTCCAGCGGCCACTAACGATCGCGGGATGTTTATTTCTCCGAAACCTCTATCTTTCCGCCATATAATGCCTAAACGCCCTCTTCATAAAAAAGGCGACAAAAATATTGTGAGCAATTATAGACCTATTTCTCTTCTTAATTCTTTTGATAAGGTGTTTGAAAAAATTTTGCACGTCAGAATCTCTGGGTTCTTAAATAAATACAATATTTTGTTTCACAACCAACATGGTTTTCGGAAAAAACACTCTACATCGCACTCGGTTTTTAGCCTCATCCAAAATGTTATTAACTCATTTGAAGATGGAAGTTATTGTGTAGCCGTCTTTTGCGATCTCTCCAAAGCGTTCGACAGTATATCTCACAATATTCTCATTGATAAATTAGAAATGTATGGTTTTCGTTCTAGCTCGCTTAAATTACTAAAATCTTATTTAACAAACAGAACTCAAAGCGTATATTTGGACAATAGCACCGGTGGTAAAGTTATATCCAGAAAATTAAACGTGAAAATGGGTGTCCCACAAGGATCAATTCTTGGACCGCTCCTATTTCTTCTTTACATTAACGACCTACCTAATTGCTCAAATCTTTGTGACTTTATTTTGTTCGCTGATGACACTTGTCTAACCATCAAAGCTAGAACATACGATGACCTCGTAACGAAATTGAACAGTGTCATGGATTCCGTTTCGAAATGGTTCAATATAAATAATCTTCTTTTAAACAACGACAAAACCCAAATTATTTCTTTCTGTACAGCAACGCGCGTAGCGAATGATATTTCCTCATTTACAATTAATAACTATTCATTTGACTCCTCTTCAGTATCTAAATTTCTTGGAGTTTATATCAATAAGAATCTTAACTGGTCTGAACACGTTTCCAACCATTTATGCTTCAAATTAACGCGTACATGCTTTATCCTGCGAACCCTTAAATCAAAAATTGGAATATCCAGTTTACTTTCTATTTATTACGCAAACTTTTATTCACACATTGCTTACGGTATCCAATTTTGGGGTTTCTCTAATGAACTAATTAAAGTTTTTAAACTTCAAAAGAGAGCAATTCGAATAATTTTTTCACTATCCTCCAAGACATCATGCCGTAATATCTTCAATGAACATAAAATTTTAACAGTACCGAGTATATTTGTTCTAGTCACACTTAATTTCATAAAAAATAATCCAGACTCTTTTAATTTGTCTTCGATGTCAAATACCAAGCACAATACGAGACATAAAATAATTAAAGGTAAGACTTATAAACTACACAGTTCCTTTAATACTATCTGCGGTATGGGTATACAATTTATGAATAAACTGCCGTTACGTGTTCGTACCCTTGATAACAAGAAATTTCATAAAGTACTAAGTAATGCGTTAAAGGATTTAACTTTTTATAGCCCTCTGGAGTTTTTAAATTTCGATTTTTCAAATTACTTTCCCGAAAATCTCAACTAATCATTAACGCGACTTTTCCCGCTCGAAGAAATTTCCCTATTACAGGCAGCAGCAAGATCGATGGATCGACAATGGCAAAAATCCCTACGAACCTACGGGCCCAAACTAACTGATGTCACCTACCAGCCATGTCTATGTCTACTATGCTCGTGACAATATAATTCGTTCGTTAAACTAAATACTTCTAAATTACTATTATTATTATTATTTCTTTCTTTGTTTATTCTTTCCTTTTATTTGTTTTATATAACTGTTATTGTTATATTGTTAAAATACTTAATAATTAGTTAATTAAACACTTACAATTTAAAAAACAAAAAATTTGAGAAACATTTTTTTTTTTTTTTTTTTTTTTTTTTTTTTCTAATTATTATTTTCATAAGACTGTTATTTTTAAAATACTTAATAATTAGTTAACTAAAAACTTATAATTCAAAACACTTTAAAATTGTGAAACAAAATTTTAATTTTTTTATTTCGACTGTTATTGTTAAAATACTTAATAATTAGTTAACCAAAAACTTATATTTAAAAACACTTAAAAATTGTGAAACAAAATATTTCCTTTATCAAAATACCTAAAAATTTGTAAAAGAAAAAAATTGTAAAAATATTTAACAATAATAATAAAAATGATAATGATAATATTAATAATAATAATAATTATAATAATATAAGATACTCAAATTTGTTAAAATATCATAAAATAACCTAAAATTTGTTAATATTGTAAAAGTATGTATTGTAAAGCTTATTAAAATTACTTATTAAATTTTTAAAAAACACTTGTAACAAACAAACTAGTTATATTAAAAAAAAAAAAAAATTATAATTAAGTGAATATAAATAGGTTTATAAATAAATTAAGTAATTAAATAGCTAATAATTAATTAAATTATATTAAACCTATAAAATATTGACTTAAGCCTTATTATAATATTAAACATTATACCGACGGCTTGTAAAATTAATAAATAAATAAATAAATATATATATATATATATATATATTAGATGACCCGACAGACGTTGTCCTGTACCTACCTCTACGTATTTTTAATATCCTATACTAATATTATTTATACCGTTCAGTTAAAAATAATCATTATTGTTTTTCGAGTCACTATTTACACCAATATATGAGTGATGTTAAATGAAGTACTGTTTCAAATAAAATGATTATTTTCAATGCCCACAGTTAACACTTTAATTATCCCTTTAACAAATATTAAAATTATATGCTCAATAAAATTATATATTAAAAATTATACACTGCGATTTATAGAACAAATTTATTTCTAATAGTTCAATTTATTTTATTGAATTAAAGGGTTATACAATATTTTTAGACATACCTGTAGATGTGGATGTTTAAATGAATGATTTTTTGTTTATTCACGGCTAAAACATTGATTTTCCAAATTTATCACCATGTATTTATTGTCATAGCATAGATACACAGATGAAAATCGAAATCTTTTAAAAAGTATAACAAATTCAGAAAGAATTAATATATAGCATGCGCGGTCAAGGTACAATATCACCTTGGATTTTTCTACCCAAAATAATTGCTTCAATAATGTTGCCTACAATTTTTATAATTTCGTACCATATTTTAACTGGCTTTTAGTATTTTAATATCTAAATTGCATTTTTCACACTAATAATTCAATATACATTATTACTCAAGTTCATATTTAAAGTGAATTAATTTGTCAAATTTTGTTCACATGTGCTCTATTCAACCTACTATCAACAAATTTATTGCAGTAAATGGAGAGGAAAAAAGCGTATGCATGCCCAGCTAATCTTAATCTAAAGTTCAGAAGTGAAAACAATTTGCATTTCGTCACCACCCTCCGCATTAATTGGATTATAACTCTTTTAATTCTGATTTTATCATAACTTGTAATTTACTATTTTAATGGCAATTAAATGACCTAAAACTTTCTCTATAATAAATTTTATCGTAACTTCTCTTTGAAACGGCGAAGGGATAAAGGGCTTCGAAAGACACTCCGGTTGGACAGCCGCGCACTCTTTAAACAATTAGAACTCTATCAATATTTATGTAACAAAAAATAATAAAAAGCAATAATTAGTCTGAAAAATACCTTGAATTTTCATATATATACTTTTATACGCATTTTTTCAGAGATATTATAATGAGAAATTGCTTTTTTTTAAATGGATTTTTTTATGAAATCATGAGTTTTTTGAAAATCGTTTGTACTAATGTCATGGTATTTTCTAGATTCCATCAAGATCTCTCAAACCAAGTTATTTCTAGATGAAAAACGATTAGTTTTAATTTTGGTGGAAATGGCACTCATAAACTATTTGATTTAAATGAAAAAAAAAAACATTGTATGCGTCTTTTAATTGCATGATCGCTCACTCATTTTACACGCAGAAGTACTTCTTTTAAAGCTTATTTGGAGAACTATAAAAACCCATTTTAATAATTAACTCAATATTGTTCCTAAAACACTGTAAAATAGCGATTCATTAGGATTTTTATTGATATAATTTTGTTCATTACATAATTTTCGTTAAAATGTATATTTTTGAAGATATTAACAAAAAACGATGCAAAACGCAGAAAAGAAACAAATTTTCAGTAGCCAGTAACTTGAAAAGTATTTGCTTTTTTGAAAAACATTATTAAACATTTTTCTCTCATAATTAGTTCTTTTATCCACACCCAACGTTATTACACCACTGAAAAGAAATGGCATCCCCCCGGGTAGTGCAAAGGAGTCTAAATTGTTTTCACTTTTGAACTTGAGAGTAAGATGAGCCTAATTCCAAAATTCCAAACGAATTGGAAAACAGTAAAAAAAAGTTCAGACCCAAAGCGCTCCATTGAGTAAATATTCATTACAAAATGCCAACCATATGAATTTTTGACACAATGAAACTTCTAAATAATTTTTTGAATGAGTAATTTTTTTTTGTATTGTGACATAGTATAGTAAGGCAAAACGACCGCAAATTGAATATTTTTGAGCGCAATCACTTATGGCTCGTCTCCTTTGCACGAATTCGTACGGCGAATCTGTTCGCAAAGTGCGCAAACAAAATTATTGCAAGCAAAAGCACGTGTACGTTGAGAACACGATTCGCCGTGCGCGTCAGTCGCATGCGCAGACTGTCAGACGCATGTTATATTATTTGCATCTTATATTATTTTAATTATAGCACGTCTCAGCTGCTTTTCGACAATAATAATGTAGACATTACATTTTTTTTATTTTTAATCATGAATTTATTATATTTTAATATTGCCTTAGCCTATAAGTGAATAGAAATGTTTGGCAAATGACAGTTGTCATTTGTTTTTAATGTCAAACCATGTCTTAAATATTTTAAAGGTCAAACAATGATTAGCGGTTTTTTGTATTTTTTCCATTTATTTCTACAATCTAACTATATTTCAATGAATCAAAACATTCTAGAAAATTTCCCGAACAAACTTCAGGAAGATTCATGAAAATCCGAATTATAGTTTAGGAGGATTAATGAAACTTACATTGTTACAGAAGAATTTTATATATTATATAAGATATATATATATATATATATATATATATATATATACATATATACATATATATGCATTTATTCATTTTAAATTTTGTTATAAAATTATCTCAGGATTTTGTTATTTTGTAATAAAAGTTTACTTTGTGAAATTGTGTTCTTTTATTTTATTTTTAATCCAAATTTATCTTTCATCTAAAAAGTAAAAAACAATTCCATAATTAAATCCTATTCATGTCCGGTTTATGTCCGGAATATTCCGCGCGGGATATCCTACAGAACGTCCCGTAGGTGCGACATATTAACATGTTTCGGATAAGGTCAGGATAAGCAGGATATCCGTAAGGCTATAGCAGGGACAATGAATGTCCGCGCGTGGATATCCTGTGGACATTTTCCAGGATGTCTTGTGTTGTCTGGGATATATATATATATATATATATATATATATATATATTAAACTGTAATAACAATTTGAATCTTTATATTGTTTAATAATTACAAAACGCGTTGCTAGTTATATGTAGGTTACGCGGTCATCATTAGTGCTTCTTGTTAGATTTTGTAAATAGGTTGTAAACAAAAAATTGGTATATAAGAGTTAAGCCCGAATCACACGACGCTTGTTTTGCTGCTTTATGGCTCTGCTTGCCAGGTAGCTGGCGGTCGAGGGTCCAAAATGACTTCATAGCGATCTCTGTTTCTTGCCAGCATGCTGGATTTCAACATTAGAAGGTGTGCTATTTTTCGAGATGGATTTGCCCGTCCGGACCAATCGGGAAGCAGTAGTTTGTCACATGGTTCATCATGTGACGGCACTGCTGTCAAACTTGAAGAAAAAGTGCGACATATTTTGGAAATAGTTATGAATAATTATTATATTGCCTAGGGTTATGAAATAAATGTCAATTGATCGGTCTCGGGCAAAAACATAGTTTTTTTCTAATTTTATTTTATTTAGAAAATTTAAAATAGTATAAACGTAGGGTAGGGCGGGACTAGTTGAGCAAATTTTTACTTAAACGGCTGTAGCTCTTCAATGAAAAGTCTCAATAAATTGCTATACGGCTTAATGGATTTGTTGTTTATCGCTTAACAAAAGTGTTAATACTATTTTTTGATGATGAGTAAAATTTAAAAGCTACAGCTGTTTAAATGCAAAAAGTCAAGTATGCTCAATGTACCCCATAGGTGGGGCAAGTTGAGCACTAAGAAAGTATAATGAAATCATAGGTTCAATGTCGATCAGTGACGAAATAAAATAAGTTTTTAATAACCAGTTCTATATTTATAGTCTTTATTGATAGGGAAAACAAAACTTACAGTAATTTGCTTTGAATAAATAACGAAAAGTAGAATTAACAAAACAATATCGTATCTTAGGAATTATTTTACCATTATATTCAGTATTTTTGTTTAAAATCATTATTTCTTTATATTATTACTCATAGATTTAGCTTAAATCTTAAAAATAATAATTAATTTCTGGAAGTTAATAGTAATTGTCTTAGTGACAGAACAAGTTTAGCAACTATGCTCAATAACCTCAACTCGGAATTTCAAAATAAAAGTGAGTTTATAAAAAAACCGTGAGAATTATACCCAGAATCTCTGAGCATATTAAAAGTACTATAATTATATGGAAGAATAACATTTACCTGATTAAAAATAAATAACATTTGACTAAACCAGACGAAAACTCGTGATGAATTACTTTTTTACTTTCTGGTCTCAAAATAAACAAAACGCGCGTGAGCCTCACTCATTTGTCCAGCGGCCACTAACGATCGCGGGATGTTTATTTCTCCGAAACCTCTATCTTTCCGCCATATAATGCCTAAACGAACGGTGAATAGTTTTGGAGATATTTTGATTGCTCAACTTGCCCCTATGCTCAACTAGCCCCGCTCTACCCTAAATAATATTCAAAAACATTTTTTATTAAAAGTATAAACATTTTATTTGTTTATTTATTTATTTATATATATATATATATATATATATATATATCTATAAATATATATATATATATATATATATATATATATATATATATATATATATATATATATATATATGGAAGCATTTTGATTTCAATTTATTTTAATTATTTCATTTATTGGTGCAATATTATTAAAAATTATATTAATAAAATTCACAAAAAAATATTTAAAATTAATTAATATTTAAAATTAATTAATATTTAAAATTAAAATATGTATTTATAAATTTTACTAAAACAATAATTAAGTTTTTACAATATTATTTATTATTTGTATTCATTATAATAAAAATGATTCTATTTATTTTTAATAATAATATTTCAATAAATAATTTTAATTTAGATTTATGAAAATTTAAATAAATTATATATAACTTTTCATTTTTTTTAAGTTAATATATCAATTATCTTTTTACTATATTAATGTTATTGAATTGTTTTTATTAAATTTATTTTTAATTTTTTTAATTTTATTTGAACAGCGATCAGACCTTATGTGTTCTATGAGCTGTTGTCAATAGTATTTTACAAACTACGTTTGTTTCATTATAGATGGCAACCCAAACAGTTGTCACATCTCTGTATGATAATTTTTTATTACAATCTCTGTAATAGGGCAAGCATGGTGCAACAATGCCGGGTGAGGGCTATTTTCACTTGGAAACATATTGCTATCTATATTTCCAAGTGAAAATCGTTGTCAATGTTGCCTGACAACAGGCTGCTCGAAGTGGGAATCGAACCCGGGACCTCTGAAACAAGTTCCGTCGCTCTTAACCGCTTACCTACGGGCGAGCCCTTTATTAAAATTAATATTATTTTCTATGGTCCCTATTAAACAGGAAAGGTAAAATAAAAGTATGGTTGTTAATGATTTGTGTTGAATTTCGAGGTTATGTCGCACGCTACCGATTACTCACTCACCAACGTTCAAAAACAAGCCTCGTGTGATGCGTACGGCTTGAAAAATATCATGATTTACAGCACCGTCATCGGCGAAAAAATCAAGCGGGCAATCCAGCGTCAGAAAATAAGCGTCGTGTGATTCGGGCTTTAGACAAAAGTTAGACAGACAGTCAAACTCGGAGTCAGTCTCGGAGACAGGCATAGAATTAGTCAGACATCGTATTCAGTGAAATGTAGTCTTTGCTGATATGATAACCAAAAGGTTATCAACAAATATTAATTGTAAAAATAGTGAATATTAAAAGTATCATTCAGAGAAAGAAGTGTCTTTACAAATTACTATCAAATCGCTGTTCGTCCTCAAGGTATTTCACACTACCAGTGGACTCTGGAGAGTCTACATCACAAATATAATAATTCAGCAACTAAGTAAAGGTAAACGTATCATATTACGGGATGTTAAGGAACGTTTGACTTTAAAGACGATTTTTAGAGAAAATAGGAAACTGGACGAACTAAATCTGTTATATTTTAATAATTTGACCTTTAAGATTATTATAAAACAAGATTTTTCATCGTAGAGCGTCATTTATAGAAATAATCGGCATTTTGCTGAACCACGCGTTTGTCCTTAATTCCGTAATAAAATTCGGCTCGTGAACATAATACCGGGAGTCGTTGTACGTTATTCCGTGATAGCGCTCGAAGCATACATTTTTGATCGTATTGCCTTGATAAATATAGTTGAATAGGTTATAAAAAGTACGGTTAATTATAAAATAATACTTTGATAAGATTTTCAAAATGAAAAACTCCCGTAATAATGTACTATCGCGGAATAGTGTACATTTACCTTATTCAAATACTGGTGATCCAGAACATACATCTAAAGACATTACCAACTAGCCAAAAATAGTTTAATATATATATATATATATATATATATATATATATATAATGTACTATACACACACACATATATATATATATATATATATATATATATATATAAAATGTACTATACACACACATATATATATATATATATATATATATATATATATATAATATTTATATTTATGTGTATAGTACATTTTTTAAAATATTTAATATTACCATTAATTAATCATTCAATGTTTTCCAATACACATTTATTCGTACATAATTTCGATCAACCTATGACACATTCATATGTTTATTACAAATACATGTTACTTAGATTTACATCGAACTCATGGCAACTCATGACTATTATAATATTAATTATTATAATAAATCAATATAAATTATATTATATTACTATTACAGATAGTTCACATTGACTACTCAGACATTCCGGACTAATGAGACATTCATTTCAAGCTACATCAACTGCATCATCAACCTCACCTTCACTATCGTCACCATTAATTGTTGCCATCTCTTACTGTCATCATTCACTGTTCATAGTCCATATTCATACAATTTTCCAGGATTTCAATCGATCCCATTATTATACCTTCTATTTTGTGTCCTTTCTAGTTTTTCTCGCATGGTAGCAATAATGCTTTCTCTTTTTTACTATCTGCATGAACTGACTCTCAATTTTGATTTTTCTTTTCTTTGATCCAAAAATATTCATCGACACAATCTTTCTCAACACAGTTTTACTCATCATACCGTTCCTCATCGTACTCATACTCAACGCATTTTCACTAATGCCTTCTCTGAATAAAAAGTGTGCAAATGTGACTATTTGTGAATATCTGTGACTATTTGGAAGACCATAATCAGGCAAAAACAAAAGTAGTAAATACCATAAAATGCCGGATCCGCAATAACCCATCTATTTGAAATTTGGTTGGAGTTATTTCTCTAACCATCGCACCATTGTTCATCTAATTTTTAATTTTTGATCTGCGCTCATTTGTAAAATTCAAGTCGTCGGTCACTAATGCGGAAATATGATAATTTGTAATTTCCAACTATATAAAATGTATTAAAATATTTTTTTACAAAAATAGATATTATATCATATCATTCTAATTTCTTCGGATCCAATGTCCAGTCTTTTTTGATCCCACATCAACTTCAGTAATTATATTATTTGCAATATAAGATTGAATTTTTTAAATTCAAATAAAACAATCCCGACTACCTTTTTATCAAAACAAAATAACTTCATCATTAGGCTTTTTTACGGCGTACTTGTCATTTTTATTTATCAGTCACGACTTGCCAAACTCCGACATCATTTGAGCATGTCCTTTTTGCTTTGACATAATTTTACATTTGTTCCAACGTCAATGGTCACCAATTTAGTAATTATATAATTACCATAATATTTATATTTGAAATATAATTTTATTATTTAGATTGAATTGTCTAATTCAAATAAACACAATGCCGGCGATCTTTTTTATTAAAACAATCTTCATCAATTTTTTTTGCTATTTCTATCTTTTTGTCACGACCTGCCAAATTTAAAAACAAGGCAGTTTTTCTGAATAACACTTGTCCCAAATAATTGCCTCAAATGCACTTGCACACTTCATATTTTGCAATGATTTCTCCATTAACGCATTTTCTTTCAGTCTACACTCTTCAGATGCATTTTTAACTTCGTTTCCCTCAGCAATATATACTGTCTCGGCATTTTGCTGAACAATAATTTTTGCCGGTTGCCTGCTTCATCTTTACACTTTTGTTAGAATTTAATATGTTTAATTTAATTCAATGTGTGTGTTCCTGCAATGGTCTCCATTCCCTTACTATGTAGTAGCCTTTATATCATCCTCACACCTAATATTCTGTCTATACACATAACTGGATTTTTTCCACATACAATTCTCATCAATGTATTAATGTCAATATTCATTCTTTATAATCAACTTTCTTGCGTTTCATTCTTATTTTTTATGATCTCTGGTAATGCTTTGCTTAGATCAATTTTAATTGTCATTATTCTGTGTTTTCAAAAAAAGTCACTAATTCTCAATTTATACCATGCGTCTATTTCTGGATTTCCGATCCTTCTTGAATTCATATTTGACTCATTGGTCTTTTATCCCACTTCTGAACTTTAAATTAATAAATATTAGCATTAATTAATCATTCAATTTATTCAAACACACAATGTGTTCGTACATAATATCGATAAACCCAAAAGCATGACACATTCATATTTTTATTACAAATACATGTTAAGCCCGGGACACACGACGCCAGTATTTCTTGTAACAGGGTTTCTGTCGTGAGGTGAGCATGAATTTTGCGCCAGATTTTCACTTATTTTATGAATAATAGTAATTTCGTGCATTTTCAAATAGTTTATTATAAATATATACCGTGAATTTCACAATTCATATTTTATAGGTCTAAAATACTTTAATACTTATAAGTGTACAAACAGAGAATTGTGCACAAAAACATATATGTATCGTATCTGATTAGGATAAAGTGAAATAATAATAATTAAAAAACTAATTGGTATTGGCATTTAAATTTCTGAAATCGGATCAGGCGTTTTTGAGCAAACGTCGATAAAAGGTCTAATTTTGACAAATGCCAAAAAAACGATACCAATTTTTGCAAACTTTGACGAATTTTTAAAGCTAAAGGAGTTATCGTAGGGCGGTAATATTTTAGTATGATCTAGAAGACTGATATCTACCGTCAAAAACAAAATCATAAAAATCGTCGATTTTTTTTTTAAAAAAAACTTTATTACAAAAAAAAGGCCCGGCCGATCTTTACCAAAAACCAATCAGCACAATTCCCAACCAATATCTTTCGAACGGTTTTTGAATTTTCAGAATCGATTCAGAATTGCGGGCTAAAACGTGGACGAAAAATTTTTCACTTTTCTGCTATTTATAAAGAAACGACTTGGACGATCGTCGCACAAAACTCAGAAACGCTAGTCCTCATCGAGATACATCGAATTGGTTTTAAATTTTTTTTAATCGGTCAAACCGTTTTTGCGATTTACGGCAAAAAATCTGTTGATGCACACGCACACACACACATACATACTTTTGCCGAATTTGGTCTCATTCGATTCAGAATGGCTTGAAACGTCGAGAAAACATAAAATTGGATAAAACTAGTGGGGTGGGTGGCATCGTGCCTTAAGGCAAATTGCTGGAACTTCCCGCACCGTAACGAAATGTTCGAGGAATATTGAATGTTTTCAAATAGATCATTATAAATATTAAACATTGTCTAATATTTATAAGAATTATATAAACTGAATTGCAGAGTTGAAATTATTTGTTTAAAGCATATTAGAACTATAGTCAGAATTAAAAATAAAATCTGAATTATTTTCGATATACAAAAAAAAAAAAAAAAAAAAATGTTACAATTTTTTTTCTCCAAAATCAATTATTTTGTTAAGACAAGCAGAAAGTTCTTTGAATCAATTGAATCGGACGCTTAGTTCTCTCAAAAACTGCTATTTTTTGTACATTTAGCTCTGTATCTCCGAAATGGCTGGGCCTGCCTTTGCCAAAAACTAATAACCCCTTCTCCCAATCATTACTAATTGAATGTTTTTTAGATCATTCAAATCGGATGCTCCGTTCTTTCAAAAACTCGATTTCTATTTTCTGCACTCTTTGCTCCTTATCTCCGTAACTGCTGGACCTGTCTTTGCCAAAAACTAATCAGCTCTTCTCCTTATTAATAGGAATCGAATGTTTTTTAAACCATTCAAATCGGTTGATCCGTACGCCCGAAAACGTGGGCGAAAATTTGTATCCATACATACATACACACACACACACACACACACACACATCCATTTTTTCTGAAGTATGCCAAAACGTTCAGAAACCTTCAAAACGTCGAGAAATGTAAAAATTTTCAATTCCGATTTTCGGCCCATTACAATAACTTACCCTACGGGAAGTTAATAAACGAATCGGATTTTTTGATGAAAACATAAACTTCTCCTTTGGGAAGTTAATAATAAAATGCTTCAGTTTAATATAACAATTATTGATTTTGGAAAGCAGTATCTTTATCGGATAATTAATATTGATATAAAAGTATTAAAAAGGTTCGCAATTTTTTTTTTTTAATTTTGAGTATTTTTGCAAATTTCGAAATTTTTGAAATAAAACGATTTGAATTTTTTGTTTAATTTTTTTTTAAATTTGGAAATTTTTTGATATTTCAGATAAAATTACGAAAATTTGAAAAAAATGCATATTTAAATTTTTTCGGAAATTTGAATATTTTAAAATTACTGAACTGCGTTTATTAAACTAATCATTTATTCACGCCGCTATATATACACAACTAGCAAACCCGACGAACTTCGTTTCGCCACCAGATGGTTTCGTGAGAAAGATGAAGAAATTTTTTGTTTGTTTTATATTTGAAAAGGAAAAATTTGATTTCATTATACAACAGTAATGAATTTATTTCGATTAAAAAATGAAGTGTTTTTTAGTTGAACTTCTCTAAGTAAATGAAAGTGAATCCGCAAATTATCCGTTTTATTGAAGTGCTCTTTGGTAAACCACATTTTCTGTTTTTTGGTCTGACGTTAACACAAACAAAGCGGATGGTTTTCCAACTCGTGAACAGAAAACGTATAACTTTAGACCTTTCCAACAAATGCAAAATTGTCGAAATCGGTTTGTGCGTCAGGAAGTAAAACCCGACTTATTTTTATATATACGTAGATAATCTATTTGAAATTATTTAAAACAATTGTTGATTATTTTTATTACTCGAATTTTTAATTACGGTGCGTGAAGTTCCAGCAGCTTGCATTAAGGCACAATGCTATGCACAACTAATTTTCTTAGCTATAAACCTTGCGGAGCCCGAGACATTTCCAACGAATGCAAAATTGTCGAAATCGGTTCGTGCGTTCTGGAGTTATTTCGTCAGGAAGAAAAACCCGACTTATTTTTATATATATAGAAGATAATCTATTTGAAATTATTTAAAACAGTTATTGATTATTTTTATTACTCGAATTTTTAATTACGGTGCGTGAAGTTCCAGCAGCTTGCATTAAGGCACGGTGCCATGCACAACTAATTTTCTTTGCTATAAACCTTGCGGAGCCCGAGACCTTTCCAACGAATGCAAAATTGTCGAAATCGGTTTGTGCGTTCTGGAGTTATTTCGTCAGGGAGGAAAACCCGACTTATTTTTATATATATAGAATATAGCTATTTACAAAATAAAAACTGAACGCTTCCAAAATCGAAGTACATGAATCAAGTACGCATTGATATTTATGTTACAAAGTACAGCTTTCCTATTGGACACTGAACGTATCGGCAACAAAATAGTTCATCTATCGCCTATTCGTAATAGGGCATGCTCTATTCGTAAAATACGGCAGGAATTTTCGAGGACAGAAGTTGTTGTTAAATCAAATTATTAAAAGTTGGTTAATACATCAAGATCTCAGAATCCGAACTATAGAAGAAGAAATTAATCTATACTGCACCAGATACAAAGCTCGTCTAAGTCGTCATCCAAACGTATTAGCGTCAGATCTGCTCAAGCCTTTACTACCAAAGCGTCTCAAAAAAAGAATTGCAATGATTTACTACAGAATATAACATAACTTCTATGAAGACGCTATCGCGAGATAGCGATCCTTCTCACGAAGACAAATAATATATAACTGTAATAAATGTAGCTGAATGTACTTTGTATAGCTTGCTATGAAAAATAAATAAAAAAAAAAATCAAATTCCGACGTTTATTCAATCTCTTGCAAAAATTGTCAAAAGAATACATTAGCCAAACATCAAAATACATCCATAAGAGAATTAGACAACATGAAGTATGCGTCATTCATCATAATAGCCGAAGTTTCCAAAGCACTCTTGCCCAACATTCCGTTGAAAATTCACATAGTTTTACCTTTGAACCCAATATTTTATGTAGAGAGGATTGTACTTTTAAAAGACTTTTTTTCTGAAAGCAGTTTAATCTTTTTGAATACGTCAAATTGTGTTAATAAAAGATCAGATCATAATATCATTCATGATTTCTATCTAAATTTTTTAAACCTCCACCATCTTCTGCTTTTCTTAAACATATTGTTTGCTTAAATCTTATCAAAATCATGTTTCTTGACAGATGTCTTGACTTGTTTCGTGAAGTAGAGTTGCACGAGAATGATACATAAAAACAGCTAAAGCTCAAGATTGACGAAAGCAATAAACCTACCGTACAATAACACGAGCATCATCTGTACGGCTTGCTTTTGAGTAATAACTACTCTGCTCATTCAATGATTGCAACTGGTGCAATGGATAATGTATGACAATATTGTCAGGCAATGGACTTTATAAATAAAACAGATAGTAAAAGTGAACTATTTGACTAACCTGTTTTCACAAAGCTAGAAATTTTATTAATGATAATTTATTATCGGTACATTAAGAAAATACCATTATGTCAGTCATTTCGCGGTTGCGTCATCATCCCTTCAATTTTTGTGTCATAAAAAATATTTTTTTATCTTGATGCTACAAGGCTGAGGGTGTATTCTTTTAACTATTCAGAAAGTATATGTAAACAGCCAACCCATTCAGACGGTTGCAAGGGTCTGCCAGAAGAGTACATAATAGCCACGACGCACAAGGGAGTGGGCGCATTGCCATACATAATCGGCTACACTCTTGTATTTAAATAATTTATACGCCATTTTGAAAGTCTTTTTGAAAACATCCAATATACCAAACTTCAACTTTGTATCTCACCTTATGGCCGAGATATCATTGAAAATATGCCAAAGTGGCCCCTTTTTCAAACTCAATTTTTGGCGTAATCATAAAAGATATCGAAAAAGAAATTGCGTGATTCTACTCACATTGGCTTAGACCATATAATGTATATTAATATATGCTAAATAATAATTTATTATGAGCTAAAAAGAATAAAATATTTTTTAATTAATGTTTACGGATAATGAGTCTTGTTTAATTACTTTCTTATTAGCGTTATTCGAAAGCCTATTGTTTTTTCTTTTATTACTGCAAATATTGTTCAAATCAAATTTGTGGAACACATTGAAAAATTGATTTGGAAAATTAATGTTTTTTGTACAGACAATTATATGTTCACATGTTCACATGCTCACATGTGGGATCACCAAAAAATTTATTTGTGTTGTCCAAAGAGGATTTTGTCAAAAATATTGTGCATCAATTAGTTTTAAACTAGATTTATAATTGAAGGGGAATATGTGATACAGCTATATGGAATGTCAGATGCTGAAACGTGTAAATGATTGAAATTAGAATAATGTATGGAATGTAATAAATTATTTATAATGTATATGTTACGGTAAATGTGAATATTTCGGCGAATGTGCATATTCACCGGTAAATGTGCACATTTACCGGCTCATTTGGCGAATGTGAGTTCAACGCGCGGGTGAAATACTAAGTCATATATTTATATTTATATTCATATTCATATTCATATTCATATTCATATTCATGTTCATGTTCATGTTCATGTTCATGTTCATGTTCATGTTCATGTTCATGTTCATGTTCATGTTCATGTTCATGTTCATGTTCATGTTCATGTTCATGTTCATGTTCATGTTCATGTTCATGTTCATGTTCATGTTCATGTTCATGTTCATGTTCATGTTCATGTTCATGTTCATGTTCATGTTCATGTTCATGTTCATGTTCATGTTCATGTTCATGTTCATGTTCATGTTCATGTTCATGTTCATGTTCATGTTCATGTTCATGTTCATGTTCATGTTCATGTTCATGTTCATGTTCATGTTCATGTTCATGTTCATGTTCATGTTCATGTTCATGTTCATGTTCATGTTCATGTTCATGTTCATGTTCATGTTCATGTTCATGTTCATGTTCATGTTCATGTTCATGTTCATGTTCATGTTCATGTTCATGTTCATGTTCATGTTCATGTTCATGTTCATGTTCATGTTCATGTTCATGTTCATGTTCATGTTCATGTTCATGTTCATGTTCATGTTCATGTTCATGTTCATGTTCATGTTCATGTTCATGTTCATGTTCATGTTCATGTTCATGTTCATGTTCATGTTCATGTTCATGTTCATGTTCATGTTCATGTTCATGTTCATGTTCATGTTCATGTTCATGTTCATGTTCATGTTCATGTTCATGTTCATGTTCATGTTCATGTTCATGTTCATGTTCATGTTCATGTTCATGCATGCTCATGCTCATGCTCATGCTCATGCTCATGCTCATGCTCATGCTCATGCTCATGCTCATGCTCATGCTCATGCTCATGCTCATGCTCATGCTCATGCTCATGCTCATGTTCAGGTTTATGTTTATATTATTTATTTTAGTCATATGCATATTAATATCCATTATTGATTATTCACTATTAACTATTAACTATTTATCATCAACAATTTATCTATTAATTATTAACCATGAACTATTAAATGTTTAATTGATAGCTATTAACAATTAACTATTACCTATTTAACTATTTTTAATTTACTATTTACTAATTACTATTCAGTTATCACTATTCACTATTCACTATTTTACTATTCAACTATTTACTATTGACTATTCACTATTTACTATTAACTATTCAGTTATCACTATTCACTACTTACTATTTTACAATTCAACTATTTACTATTAACTATTCACTATTCACTATTTAACTATCCAAAATTCAACTATTCACTATTCATTATTTAACTATTCAAAATTCAACTATTCTTAATTCACTATTTACTAACAACTATTCACTATTTACTATTAACTATTCACTATTTAACTATTCAGTTATTACTATTTACTATTTACTATTAACTGTTCACTATTCACTATTCATCTATTTAACTATCAACTATTAAACTATTTAGTTATCACTATTCACTATTCATTATTTACTATTTACTATTCACCATTAACTATTTAACTATTTACTATTTAACTATTTACTTTTTAACTATTAACTATTTACTTATAACTAATTAACTATTAGCTATTCACTATTTAACTATTCACTATTTAACTATTCTAAATTCATTATTTACTAATAGCTATTCACTTATTACTATTCACTATTAACTATTCACTATTCAACTACTAACTATTTAACTATTCAGTTATTACTATTCACAATTTACTATTTAACTAACAATTAACTATAAACTATTTTCTATTTAGTATTATTTATTCACTATACACTATATTACCACTTTACTATTCAACTATTCAACTATTCACTATTAACTATTAACCGAATAACTATTTAGTGCGCATGCGCCAAATACGCGAGATGTTCATGAGACCGATCCAAGTACGCACGTACACCATTATTTTAAATTGATTGTTTGAGAACTCCACATTCACCGATCGTTTTGGGGGAATGTGCACATTTGCCGGTGAATGTGCACATTCACCAAGAGTGCACATTTACCGTAACATATATATTTTTATATATTGTAATATTTAACTTTAAGATAATATTATGCAGTTAATTGTATGTTTGCATAATGGTGTTTATTAAATATATATATGTTTTTTTAGATATAGATTTATTTATTTCTTTATTCATATTTTTTCATATCACAGTCAGACAGAGGCGCCTGGTATGAGAGATTATGAAAACAGTTTTCATATTTTATATTTACATTTTATTTGAATATTTCATTAATATAATATCTATTATAATTAAAATATCTTTATATAACTCTTCAGTCTTCAATTTCCTTATAGTATTTCTTTATTTTTCTTTTATAATTATTGTCATCATTGGCAATCAATATATTTTTTACTAGCGCTCCATATGACATTTTCTCTCAAATTCTTCTTTCTATTGTGTTCAATGTGAAAATTGTTGTGTGGTCTAGTGTAGTGTTCATGTATATCTTGATTCTTGTCTATTACTGTACTTGTTTTAATTCTATTATTATATATCATTTTGTGTATTAGTTTGCATTTCTCTATTTTAATTATGTTATTTAGTAAATGATTATTTGTTTCTGTCTGTAAGTATTTGGTGGATGTTAAATGTGGAAAAGTATATGCTATTTTTATGGCTTTATTTGTTATTCTCTGTATGTCATTTAGGTTAGCTTTAGTTGTTTGGCTCCATTTTGTTATTTCATATAAACTTATATATATTATTTGCATTTTAAGAATTAGTATCTTATTTTTTTGCCGAAAGAGTGGATCCTTTTCAAAGCCCCTGTTAATGTTCCTATATTTCTTTTTATATGTTCTGTCCATGTCAGTTTGTCATTTATTATCAGTACTAAGTTTTTTATGCTTTCCACTTCTTCTTTCAACTTCTTTATTATTTACTTCAATATTTAGTTTAGTGTTCCCGGTATTTTTTTTTGTTTGAAATATATGTATTTGGTTTTATCGATGTTAATTGTTAGCTTATTTTCAGTTAGCCACTCGGAGTACATTTTTATATCCGTGTTTATAGTATTTTTGAGTCTTTTCTGTCTGCATATACTATGGCAGTATTGTCTGCATATAATATGTATCTTCCCTTTAATTTTGCGTCTTTAAGGTTATTGGTGTGTAATAGATATAAAAAAGATCCTAATACAGAACCAGAGTCCCACTCACAGTTTATGCTACATCTTCCACTTGTGAAATTTCCCACCTTCGTCCTTACCACCCTTTCCATGTGGAAATCTTTGATAATATTGTAAGACAAACCCTATACACCCAAATCTATTAGTTTATTGAGTAATATGCCATAATCTACTGTGTCGTAAACTTTTTGTGAATCAATAAAAGTCGCAGCTGTATGAATATTTTCCTCAAGGTGCTGACTGATGGTATTAGTCAAATCTATTAGGGCATCTTGTATATTTGATGAAGGGAGGAAACCATATTGATGTGTGGGGAATCAATCAAGCTTGGA
The DNA here is from genome assembly GCF_003426905.1 of Ctenocephalides felis. Lineage (NCBI taxonomy): Eukaryota > Metazoa > Arthropoda > Insecta > Siphonaptera > Pulicidae > Ctenocephalides > Ctenocephalides felis. Next base: position 57,454,465 of record NW_020537646.1, on the reverse strand, counting down.
ATGGAGACAGAAACAAATTGACTTATTATTTTTATATCATGAAATATTATAATCAATAAATTGAATATATTTTTATACTAATTGAATTTATATTTTTATATACTTAATTATTACCATACTGGTGATCCCGACGTGATAAAGACGGAAAAGTAGCATGAATCGGGAATTAAAAAATATAGACTTTGGTGCAGCAACATAATCACTGGCTTCCAGTGCTCGGATCATCGCGAGTTAACGCGTTTACTCTACTGACACCGTAATTACGTTGGTATACCCATTTTGTATACCCAGACCTCAGTGTTATTGCTGACACAAAAATTGATTCTGAGTCTAGACTTTGGGTCATGAATTGAATTTACTACCAAATAGTTCATTGGAATCGCAATTCAACCTCTCCTTGTCCGTTAACTCACCAAATCGTCTTTTGATGCTTAAGACTTTGGAACTGAATCTGGATTGTATGTTGTTTTTAGAACTGGAATTAGATACTTCGTCCAAGTTATCCTCATCGACTCCAGTCAATCAAACAGTAAGCTTTTATGAAGGTTCAGGCAATTCAATTCTGCAATTCCAAATCTACTGCTCTCATCGACCCAACTGTCCGAGATACTCCATCGACAAGTTCGTATAATGTTTAACTAACTTCGATAACGATGCTTGATGACTTTTACCCATTTATGGTGGACTACAATTGTGTTTATACCTTCATGAATTTGTGCAAGATTTCGTGTGTTAAAAGGTGTCAAATTCACAACACTGCTATAATCTGCTTTCCTATTTATAACGTGTTTCCCTGTATTTTTAAACTGGTGAGGCCAACACTGGGCAGGAAGTATATGGGGAATCAAGCAAGCTTGGAATGGAGACAAAAACAAATTGACTTGTCATTTTTATATCATGTAATTTAGTTCCATAGATGTTTACCTATTTTCGAATGAGCAAATTTAGTAATCTTTCTTTAATTATTTTTTCATATATTTTCAAAAATGTTTTAGTTATTGTACAAGGTCTGTAATTATTTAGATCTGATTTATTTCCTGTTTTAAAAATTGGTTTCATTGTAGCTGTTTTGAGACATGATGGCAAATTACCCCTTTCTATGCAACTATTGACTGAAAAAGAGAATAGTGGAGCTATTTGAATTATGTTGATGATTTGATGATGAAATTGCTATAATTATAATAATTAAAAAAAAATTATAAACAAACCGTCTCCTTTCATAAAATATTTTTTTCTCCTAGCGACATCTATTTTTCAACTGGGCCCTATTCCTTCCTTTTCTATTTGATATTGCGTGACTTACCACTTAACCTTGAATAGAGAATTCGGACTCCGACGAACGTTGGTGGAGTAGCAGGCAGTTCATTGAACGACTTGTAACGGATAACACATAATGCTAATTTAGGTTTCCATATTTTAGATTTTAAATTATAATACACTGATGATGAGACAAATCTAGTCTCAAAACGTTTATAAAATTATTATTTAATATTATTGTGCCAAGAAGAGTATTGTTTGTTCATATTTCCAAATTAATATCCATCTATTCACTCAGAATATATTTGTTATATATATATATATATATATATATATATATGAGGATTTTTTGTTCGACGTTGAAACATATTGAATTGAATAAAACAGCCAATACGTCAAACCCTCTACATCCAAATCTATTAGTTTATTGAGTAATATGCCATGATCTACTGTGTGTCTCTCTGTAATATGCCATGACCTACTATGCCACTAATCTCTTGAAAACCGAAGTCCTTTTAAATGACACACTTACATACAAACCTTTAACTAATGACCCTACCGATTACATAAACAGACAAACTCACAAACTTATCACACATTTCATTAAAAAAACAAATATCCAAATCTTTAGTTTTGTCTCTAAAAGTTTTTCTCCTTGACTTTCCTAAAATATATTGCCTTCCAAAAATCCATAAAGCAGATTCACCGTTAAGACCCATAAATGCTGATATAAACTCGCCGTTAAGTAATTTAACTAAACCTTTAAGTTCTATTTTCTCTAAGGTCACCATTTTATCAAAATCTAATGTCTCAAACTCTTTTATTAGCAAAATTTCTCAATAACCTAACTATACCATTAGGCTTTTCTTTAGTTAGCTTTGATGACGTTTTTTTGTTCACTAATGTTCCATGAAATCTTGCGTTTGATGCCATTTCCGATCGTTGGAATAACATCGAACCGCATACACTATTAATTTATTTTGGTTCAAATACTTCTTAAAGTTCATATTCAGTAATACATATTTCTGTTTTGAAAATAAATTAGTCCCCCTTTAGCAGATTTAACTTTACAATTACTTGAAAATTTTGTTTCACCCAAACTTCCTGTTCAAACTTTCTTTTATTTTAGATATGTTGACGTTCTCTTGCGCTTAGATAACAATTCCATCTCTTTCACTCTTGACTCGTTTAATTCTTTTAACAATGATTTAAAATTTACTTGTGAGTTTGAAGAAGACAATTCCATTAGTTTTATAAGCATTAAAATCATTAGACACTAAATCAATTCGATTTTAACTGATTGGTTTCTGAAACCAACTTCTTCTGGTAGATATATTAATTACTTATCGTTTCATTCTCGTACTGTAAAAATTTACATTATCATTTCTCCTATTGATAGAGCTAGTCTTTAAAGTAATAAAACTTTTTGAAATAAGAACTTGGATTTAATCCGCTCCATTCTCACAAATAATTCTTATTCTTCACAGTTAATTAATAATATAATTAAAAACAGGTTAAAATTTTTAAACATTGCCAATACTGATAAAAATAATGTTATATCCGTTGTCCAAAAATATTTCACTGCTAAGTCAAACTCTTCTTTCTTTTTATTTAGTAAATATAAATGCATTATTTGTTTACATTATTTGGGTATCTTTTCTTATTTAAAAAAAAAATCTGTTGCAGGTTTTCTTTTAGTTTTTACATTTGGCAACACACTTAGTTCTTTGTTTTCTACTTTAAAATCAAAATCTCCGTCTGACAGAGTCACCGATTCCGTTTATAAAGTAATTGTTTAGATTGTGACAGTTGTTACATCGGTGAAAGTTTCCGATACATCAGCAAGAGAATGAATCAGCATATTTATAATTAAAAAAATCCAAGACAGTTTAAAACAATGTTTTCTAAGCATATTATTAATTTCAAACACTTTTTTAATACTGACTATCCTATAATTTCATATAAAGAAAAAAATGTGGGCCTTAGAAGATTTTCCTAATCTTGTTTTATCTTTTTAAATTCAAATTATGTTAACCAACGCAGCTCTTCTCGCTTATTTTCAGAAAGCTATCAACATTTAATTAATTTTTGTGATTCTGATTTCCTACTGCGCCCCTTGATTGATCACTTCCCTAAAACAATCACGTGTTGGTCGCGTGACAGAGGAATATTTGTCGCGCGTCGGCCGACTTATCATGGTATGCTATCTTTGCTTAAAAACAAAAAAAAGGTTTTGTATATATTTGTACATTTAACTTTTTCGGTTCTGTTTTAAATTATTTTTATTTTCCTGCAGTAGTAGCAGTGTTTTTCCTGATCTGGTGTGTATAACTTGGTTAATTAATTTTTCTAATGTAACATTTTTAATTCTAAAACTTTTCCTTAGTTTGTAAATTTCTTTCAGATAAATGATGAGACACATCTACTCTCGAAATTTTTTGTGTGTTTCATATTTCAAAAGGAAAAATTTGATTTCATTACACAACAGTAATGAATTTATTTCGATTACAAAAATAAAATGTTTTTTAGTTGAACTTCTCTAAGTAAATGAAAGTAAATCCGCAAATTATCCGTTTCAATAAAGTGCTCTTTAGTAAACCACATTTTTTTGTTTTTTGGTCTGACGTTAACACAAAAAAGCGGATGTTTTCTCAACTCGTGAACAGGCAACGTATAACTGCCCATGTAAAAAACAATGATTTTCTAAATAATGTATTTGAAATTTATTCCGCGAAGACTAAGCGATTGGCCTTGCGACATGATAATTACTGTAATTATAATTCTGATAATTCTCACTAATGTCATTACTCAAATTTTTAATTACGGTGCGTGAAGTTCCAGCAATTTGCATCAAGGCACGATGTAATTGTGATACAACCCTTAGTTCAATTTTTACACATGTTAAATCTAAGTTTAATTCTCAGGAACCTGGTATATCAGATTAATTGCTCTAATTGCAAACTCATTTATATCGGAGAAACTAGCCAAAACTTGAGTAAACGCCTTCATCAACAGAAAAACACCTCAAAAAATCCGAAACAATTTGAAATGATGATAACCGAGATTATTAAAAATTCAAACCATAATATAGATTTTTTCAACCCTAAAATTTTGCATTTTGAAGAGAACGTAATTAAAAAAAGATTCGCTAAAGGTTGTTTTTACAATTGCATAACGACAAGGTCATAAACAAACGCTTCGATAATACGGCCCTGAACAAAACAAACACATGGTTTCTTAATAGCGTGTCAAGATTCCTTAAAAAAATGACAAGATCCCATCTCTTTTTAGATTTCCCGTAAAATTTGAACACATGCTAAAAACTGCTTCAAGAAAAAATGTGACATTTCTATCTTAAACTCCGAAGAGTAAATACATAGTTTCTTGTTAAGTTATCATGGTTATTAGTGTGTTTTACCAGTTGCGATGTTAAAAGATATATATTTTATCAATGTGTACATACTCATCCCATCGCTTTCATATGCTATATTAGGATACAAAATTGTATGTGTTTTATTATTATTATTATTATTATTATTATTGTTTTTTCTATGAAATTTCTTACATATTATTTATTTAGTTTTAATTTTTATAGTTAATTTGATTACCACTGAATGATAGCTAAGATGCTAGCCGAAACGTATGAATTTTAAATAAATAAACTTAAAAAAAAACTCTCATTAAATATATATATCAACATCAAATTCAAGACTATTCAAATATATAAAAATATATATCTTAATACATATAAATTTAGTGTCACACCTTACATCCACAGTGAACGCCTAAAATACTGAACCGATTTAAAATTGGTTTTGCTCACGGTGTACATATGGATCCCATTTAGGACATGGGGTATATAAATCTCAATTAATGGCCGAAATTATATATTATTTAATTAAAAAACATTTTGACATTTTACCATAGTTTGAGTTCTGTCGAAAGTCTACCACTATTGAAAAATAACCATGTAAGTATTAGAACATAGAAGTGTTTGATAGTAAATTCATTAAGCAGAAAACTACAATGAATAAAATGTGCTGATATTACAGCCTGCAACATATTGTGTTAATATTACAGCCCTATTTAGAAATAAAACAGAAGCCATGTGCTGCAAGAAAGTTTTAAATGAGAAGTGATTCTTTTAGAATGAATTTCTTCGATACCATCAGATTGCACGATACCATTTAAAAGGTTACAATTTCTGATACAATTAGCATTTGCGATGACTACCACCAAGGCTCAGGGACAAACAATGCCCATTTTTTGCACAGGTAATTATACGTTGACCAAAGAGGATTTGGTCAAAAATATCGTGCATCAATTAGTTTTAAGCTAGATTTATGAAAGCATTCATTATTGAGTAATAATAATGGAATGGGAATATGTGATGCAGCTATATGAAACAAGTAAATAATTGAAATTAGAATAATGTATGTAATATATTAAATTATTAATATCTTATATATTTTTTATATATCGTAATATTTAATTTTAGAAAAATAATATGCAGTCAATTGTATGTTTGCATAATGGTATTTATGAAATATATGTATGTTGAAAGTGATATAGGTGGTGTTTTAAATTAATAGTAAATTTGCTTAGAATATTATATATTATAATTCTTTGTAATTAAAACGAGAATTATTTAGAAGTGTATTTTGAATAATATTTAAATATATATATATATATATATATATATATATATATATATATATATTTCAAAGTAACTAGCAGCCCATTCGTCGAAATAAAAAAGGTAAAAAGTATAAAAACTTTTATTTATACGTTTCGACACAAGATGCGTGTCATCATTCAGCAACTACAACAATTTGAAAATTTTATTAACTAATATAAACAACAATAAAAATTAATTATAGCATAGAGAAACATTATACACACCACAGGACAAAAACACTCAACAAAAATTTATTTTAAAAAATTAAACTTAATAACATAATAGAGAAAAAAAACATTTTTTAGAAAAAATTATGAAAAAACTAAAAGATTTGAAAAACTAATTTGAATAAAAGTTATGAAATACATCATTGTGAAGCTAGAAGCACGCCCATAACGAGCATCTAGACTCGACTGAATTATTTCAATAGGCGTATTGATAGGAATGGGAGGGGACGCATCAAGGACAAATTCTACGAGGCACGAAAACGCATCGAACACAGAGGTTGAGCTGGGATTGATCAAAAGGAAAAAGCAAACCAAGTAAAAGTTAGAACAAAAAAACAAAATTGTAAAAAAATAATATAAAAGAAATAAGCAAATTAATTTTTTGTTTTTTTAATAAAATCAATAACTATCTGGTAACTATCATGGAAAAGGTGGGATGAATTGCGTTTGTTAACACAAGAGGAGGAATTTAATGAAATAAAAAAGGATTCAGCAAATTTTCTAAGGTCACTATTTTTTTCGATATAAAGAATAACAGGATGTGAAGTGTTAAAAGTGTGATTGAGATTGAGCATATGATCTGAAAACATCGTTTTGAATTGGTTTGGATTTTTTGAATTATAAATATGTTGATTAACTCTCTTATAAATATACTGGGAACTTTCTCCAATATAACACATATTGCAATCATTGCAATCCAACCTGTAAACAGAATCGGTGACCCTATCAGACGGGGTTCCAGACTTAAGAATCGAAAAAAGGCAATTAAAAGTATTATCAAAACTAAAAACTAATCGGAATCCTTCTGAAGAAAATATCTTTTTTAAAAAATACGAAAAATTGCTTAAAAAAGGCAAACAGATAGTTCCTTTGTATTGGGCGGAAGAGGAAGCTATTGAATTTGAACAAGAAGGTGAAAATGAATTATTAGAATTCGTTTGTAAATAAATTAATCTATTATTAATGATGTTGTTGACCAAGTGCGAAGGGTAACTATTGTCTTTGAGAACGGAACGAATAAGGGTCAAATTTTTTTCCCAAAACATACTGTTACTTAGTAAAATGGCCCTGTCTATAAGAGAGATAATGACAGAAATTTTAATGGAACGCGAATGAAAAGACAAATAATTTAAATATCTTCCTGACCACGTTGGTTTCTGATACCAATCAGTCAGGACAGAATTGTTAACTTTATTTTTAGTAATTCTTAGATCTAAAAAACTAATAGAGTCATCCGACTCAATCTCACAGGTGAACTGCAAATGTTTGTTAAAAGAATTAAAAGAGTCTAATGTGTCTACAATCTGAGAATCATCAAGGCACAACAGAACGTCATCAACATATCTATAATAAAGGTGAGGTGGAACAGAAAGATTAGATAAAACAAAATTTTCTAAAATTTGTAGTGTTAAATCAGCCACAGGGGGGCTAATACTAGACCCCATGGGTAAACCAAAAATCTGCGAATAAAATTGATCATCGAAACAAAAGTACGTGTTAACAAAAATGAAATTTAAAATCGTCTTAAACCAAACCAAGTCAATCGAAGTGTGTGGTTGGATATCATTCCAGCGGGCAGAAACAGCTTCCAAAGCCAAATCCCAAGGAATGTTCGTGAAAAGGGAAATGACATCAAAACTAACAAAGAAAGAATTGGAAGGAATTGTAAAATTCTTTAAATTTTTTACTAAATCAAAATAATTGGAAACATTAAATTTAGATAAAACAGTAACCTTAGAGAGAATGGAGCTGATATGTTTGGAGAGTTTACTTAAGGGAGAATTCAAGTCGGAAACTATAGGTCTGAGAGGTAAATTAGGTTTGTGAATTTTAGGAAGACAATACAACTTGGGAAAACTGGGATGAAAAATTTTTAAAGGAAAACCTAATGATTTGGAGATTTGTTTTTTTGTGATTAAATTGCCAATGAGTTTGTGCGTTTGTCTGTTTAAATGATCGGTGGGGTCGTTAGTTAAAGGTTTATAAAAGGTTTCGTTGTTTAATAAAGCATAAGTTTTTGAAAAATAATCCGACCTATCCAAAACCACAGTAAGATTGCCCTTGTCAGCTCTGGTAACTAAGATATCTGGATTATCCCTCAAAAACTTTTTGCAAATTTTTAAATCTCTAACAATTTCTGACTGTAAAGGAAGGGAACTAAATTTTGAATTATTAATTTTGATGAAAGATAAAAGTTTGTTACAACACAAGGATCTAAATTTTGTTTCTTTATCTGGGTTGTTCAATTTTTTTAAACCAAACTCCAAATTACTAAGTACCTTTATAAAATTAAAATTTGATTTGAGAGGAGGAAGAGAAAATTTAGGACCAAGGGCAAAAATGTACTTCAAGTTTGAGGGGATAGGAGTGTTGGAATAGTTTTTGAGCCATTTATCTATCAAATTTTCACTTATCAAAGGTACATTAGATTTATTAAAATTATCCAAAAGCTTATCAAATTTTTTCATGTGAGCCAATTTTAATTTTTTAGAAATTCTGTCATATTTTAAATTCTCAAATTCTAGAAAATTTTCTAAAATAAGAGGTTCTAAAATAGAGGTTAAAACATTTTTTAAATTTTCAATTTTAGATTTGATAGAAGAAATGTAGGAAAAACTATTCTTTATTTCAAGAGACATAGCTTCAAAACTAATGTTACATAACTTTTTGTTAAAGGAAGGAGATGTTAAATGATTAAACTTAAAAAGTAATGATTTAGTGTCAAAAAACTTAGGAATCAATTTGTATTTTCGGCAACGTAAAAGAAAATTTTGTTTAGTGATAGCATTAATCAATTTTAAATTTAAAGAAGAAAATGTGGAGTGTTTTTCCCTGGTGTGGTATCCATAATGTAACTCAATAAAGTTAAAGAAGGAAAGCTGATCAGTAGATGGAGCAGGAACAGCAGGCCCAGAGTAATTTTGAAACGAAGGCGGAGGAAGATGATCTTGAAAACAATTCCGTGGATGAACGCCGAAAGGGTGAAACGGCAATCCATTCCGATGCGAAGAACCATAATGATGAACAGGAAAAAACTGAGGTCCAAAAAACGGAGGTGGGTGTAAGTATAAAAATTGATCTTTTGAAGGCCTAGGAAATGTATCTTGATAGTTTTTTCGACGTTGCAACATATTTCAAAGTAACTAGCAGCCCATTCGTCAAAATAAAAAAGGTAAAAAGTATAAAAACTTTTATTTATACGTTTCGACACAAGATGCGTGTCATCATTCAGCAACTACAACAATTTGAAAATTTTATTAACTAATATAAACAACAATAAAAATTAATTATAGCATAGAGAAACATTATACACACCACAGGACAAAAACACTCAACAAAAATTTATTTTAAAAAATTAAACTTAATAACATAATAGAGAAAAAAAAAACATTTTTTAGAAAAAATTATGAAAAAACTAAAAGATTTGAAAAACTAATTTGAATAAAAGTTATGAAATACATCATAGTGAAGCTAGAAGCACGCCCATAACGAGCATCTAGACTCAACTGAATTATTTCAATAGGCGTATTGATAGGAATGGGAGGGGACGCATCAAAGACAAATTCTACGAGGCACGAAAACGCATCGAACACAGAGGTTGAGCTGGGATTGATCAAAAGGAAAAAGCAAACCAAGTAAAAGTTAGAACAAAAAAACAAAATTGTAAAAAAATAATATAAAAGAAATAAGCAAATTAATTTTTTGTTTTTTTAATAAAATCAATAACTATCTGGTAACTATCATGTAAAAGGTGGGATGAATTGCGTTTGTTAACACAAGAGGAGGAATTTAATGAAATAAAAAAGGATTCAGCAAATTTTCTAAGGTCACTATTTTTTTCGATATAAAGAATAACAGGATGTGAAGTGTTAAAAGTGTGATTGAGATTGAGCATATGATCTGAAAACATCGTTTTGAATTGGTTTGGATTTTTTGAATTATAAATATGTTGATTAACTCTCTTATAAATATACTGGGAACTTTCTCCAATATAACACATATTGCAATCATTGCAATCCAACCTGTAAACAGAATCGGTGACCCTATCAGACGGGGTTCCAGACTTAAGAATCGAAAAAAGGCAATTAAAAGTATTATCAAAACTAAAAACTAATCGGAATCCTTCTGAAGAAAATATCTTTTTTAAAAAATACGAAAAATTGCTTAAAAAAGGCAAACAGATAGTTCCTTTGTATTGGGCGGAAGAGGAAGCTATTGAATTTGAACAAGAAGGTGAAAATGAATTATTAGAATTCGTTTGTAAATAAATTAATCTATTATTAATGATGTTGTTGACCAAGTGCGAAGGGTAACTACCCTACAAACGATTGAAACAACACGATAATAACTCAAAAAACAAAAATCAAGGGCAAACAATGATCACAGAACATTTAAAACTAAATAACCATACATTCAATTTTTATGACGCAAAGGTTCTTCATCACGAGTCGAAAGTCTCACAAAGGCGTTTTTCAGAATCGGCCTATATTTTCTTGAATAGAAATTATTGTTTAAATAAACGTACGGACACCTGCTTTATTTGCGAAAATTACCAATTTGTTCTAAAAAATGTGGATAATTTTTAAACCAGAACATCTGGTGTGACATTGTAAAATATTATTACATAACGGTCAGGAAAAAGTTTGTTAATCCCATAAACAGGGACGATCCTGCCCAGGTTCGACGGCTATATAATTAGGTTATAAAATATGTCAATAAAATGTATTCCGTCGAGCCTGAAATTGAAATAAATAGTCAGTCTAGCATAAACAGGCAAAGAATAAGGAAGGTGTTTTGTAAAATAGTATATAGAATAAATAAATGTGAATATAAGAGAAGTTTCATTTTCTAAAACAATCATCGTGGGGATTTCGCATTTCGTCGATTAATAAAAATTACAGTCCACTATCGAAGCATCAACAACGACGTCATGTAAATCGCTCCATTTGGTCATCTTCGACCCAGATTTTCAAAGTTGATTTTAATCAACATTTTGAGCCACGCATTCAAGCTTTGGACAGACCAGTTATCAAAACAAAAGCTTATTAGTACTGACTAATAAATGTATCTAAATAACTGAGTTTAAATTAAAAGTGATTGTGAAAGTGAAACTGTAAAAGTATTTAAAACTTATCTTACAAATACACCTGATAAATTAAAGTTGTTTTAAAAAGCTGTGATTTAAGCATTAACAAAGTTATTGTTTATGTAAATTGACGTGTACTTTACGGTGAATCAAAGGACGCTTTTAGTGCATTTGCTCGAATCCACTACTGATTCGAAGCACCGCCGGAATCCAATACTGATCCGATAGCGACGCCGGAAGCAACCAGCCTACTATTTTGAGGCATTCACCAGGAACGTGAAGCACCATCCGAGTTATAGTGACTTCTCCAATACGAGTTTTGGGTCCCCTCGAAGATACCGCCACGTTTCCCGTCAAATCAACAGTACACCAGATAAGCCATAATTTTATTTCATTTTATAAACCTGGACAGATTATTAATTGGAATTGGATCTTGCCTTTTGATTTTGGGCCAATTTCCTTAGTCTTTAGGTTTTAAAACTTATGAAATGTTATATTAAATATTATAAATTATTATTGAATTATCTAATTGTTAATTTATTTACAACTCATACATATATATCATTGCTATATTAGACTCCAATTCTAATAACATAATATTAGAATTGTTAATTAATTTAAGATTCATTAATTTATATTCATTCCGCTGCATATTTCCGTTCGCATTGCCTAACACATGTTATATATTATATTTTGTAACTGTTTGCGCTTTTCTATCAAAGATATTTTATATTTAATTAAACATATTAAGTTTTAATAACAATTAAAATGGCAGAACTTAAAAAACTAATTAAAAGGCGTCAAAATTTCAAATCGTATCTTGAAAGAATGAACAGTGATAGTTGGGACGAACATTCATCGGAAATGCTTAAGGGTCTGAAAATTATGTTTGATAACAGATTCGCGGAGTATGAAAAAGTTAGGGCAGCCATCCACGATTCGCTTGATGAGCAGGATGAAGATATTTTAATCGATAATCTTTATCTAAAACTAACTATTAAATTTACACATCACATGGACAATTCAAATAATAAAGAAAATAATAGTAAAAATTGCATTAATTCTGCTATAAAACTACCGAATATTCAAATTCCAATTTTTGATGGAAAATATAACCATTGGATTAGTTTTAGAGATTTATTTATATCCACAATCCACAAAAATGTTAATTTATCGGATGTCGAAAAACTGTACTATTTGAAATGTCATGTGTCTGGCGAAGCCGCAGCTGTAATTAATAATATAGCTCTCACTGATAATGATTACCCTGAGGCATGGGATTTATTATCGGCTAAGTTCGAGAACACGTGTATAATTGCCTATTTGCATTTACAAAAAATCATGGATATTCCAACGTGTTCGAAAGGTACATATAAAGTTTTAAAATCTTTCTTGAATATTGCGCAGCAGAATGTAAATTCGCTTAAAGCATTGGGCATAAGAGTTGAAAATTGGGACCTTTTAATGGCCTTTTTATTATTGAATAAATTAGATTCAGGAACTAAAATGAAGTTTAATACCGTTCGAGCACAAAAGGAAATGCCAACTATGTCGGAGTTATTTAAATTTTTAGAAAATCGTTGTTTGGCTCTAGAGCTTTCAAATAAGCTGGACACAGAACCGGACAATTATATCAAGCGTAAGACTTTAGTTACGGTTTCAAATATTCAGGCAGTTTGTAAACTTTGCTCAGCCGCACATCATATTTCCGAATGTACGAAATTCATTAAGATGGAAGTACCAAAGAGAATAGACTTTATTCGCGATAATAACGGGTGCATTAAATGTTTGTGTGACGGACATACAATCCGATTATGCAGATCAAAACAAAAATGCAAAATGTGTAATAAATCGCACAATACCTTATTGCATTTACAAGCAGAACAAATTTTACAAACAGAACCTACTAATACTATACAAATTTCCGAAACGTCCTCTGCAGCTTTACCTGCTTCACAGGTTTTACATGCAACATTATCAAACACGTGCGCATTTTTAAAGACAGTTTGTGTATATCTTAAAAATAAAATAGGCGAGAAAATTCGTACTCGATGTCTGCTCGATACGGGTTCAGAAATTAATATTATTAGTCAAAATTTGGTAAAGTCCTTAAATTTAGATTCGGTCTCTAGTTCTGTACAGCTGGCTGGGGTCAATGGCATAAATATTCCTGAGAATTCCATGGCTTATATATCGGTTTCAAATGCGACATCAACGTTTACGAAACGATTACCTTTTATATTATTAGAAAGAATTACAAATAAGGTCCCGTCGCAATATATCGATCCTTCGCTTTTAAATTTACCTGATAGCATTACACTTTCGGATCCAAACTTTGATATACCTGGCGATATTGATTTGCTAATCGGTGTTGGTTCGTTCTTTGACATAATAAAAGGCAAAAATATTTCTTTAGGTCATAATTTACCGGTATTGCAAGACTCGGTGTTCGGGTTATTTTTACAATGGCAATGTGTTTAATAGTAAAAGGGTGTTTACGGTAAACAATATTTTATTGAAAAATGTATCAAGATTTTGCGAGTCAGAGGAGCTTAGGCGCACGGAAATTCCGGAAAAAGGTAATGACAATTGTGTAGAAAATATATCTACAGATTTAAATAATCGATATAGGGTCGCATTACCGTTAAAGCCAAGTTTTTCTATAACTCTATGCAAATCATTATATGAAGCAAACTGCAGATTTGTAAGTCTAGAAACTCACTTAAACAAAAACACGGGTTTGCAATCGAAGTACAAAGATTTAATAAATGAACGCCTTAATTTAGAACGTGCTTCTAAAATTCCAAATTATGAACCGAATACTTCACTAAATTCATTTGAATATTACTTGCCCAATCGTGCCGTTTTTATGAATGGAAGTGACAGAATTCGAGTAGTATTGGAGATTTTTCTGAATGATATGCATTATGTAAGTCGCAGACTACAACAAGATATTTTCACCAATTTAGAGCGTTTTAAATCTTGTAATTTTATGTTTACCGGTGTAGTAAAAATATTCAAACAAATTCTTGTTAAGAAAAAACAAGAAAATTTAATAGAAAATCAATGGCGCAAAAATGCCGATGATAAAATTAAACGTTTTAAATTAAATATGGTAACTTACAAATCTACTTCTGCACATTTTTTAGCTAACCGATACTTGAATCAACTCGTATTTGATGTAGGAAAAAATTATTCTTTAGTTTCATACGATATTCAAAATCATTTTTACGAAGCTGACATTACTTTGAGCCAAATTTATTGGAAAAGACAAAAGGGTTTAGGAAAAGGATAACTCGAACTTGTAAACATGATAATTTCCAATTGCCATGGGTTATCAACGAAGTTAGTATCCTTGATTCAATACCAGTTGAAAATCTTGAATCCAATGATTTTTATGTAACCGACAATATAAACAAATTAAATTCCTTGGGGTTGCTATGGGAGCCAGTCAGCTATGCATTTCACGTTTTTTCGATCAACTGTATTTTATCATTCCAAGTAGCAATTCGAGCTTTTTTCTCGTCTATTTTCTGTTTGTTTCGGTATTCTTTCGCCATGCGTAGCTCTAGCTAATTTCGCAACGCAAGACATACGGCAGTTAATGACAGGTTTGAACGTAGCTGTAAATAGCTGCATCATGACCCGTCGCCGTGTTTTTGAAAATAATATATTTCTCATAAAAAATATACTTATTTTACGTTACTTTTTACATTTGAGAAAAAATTGTAGGATTAAATTTTTCAGTTTCAGTTTTTGTGAAGTATCTATGAGAGCTATTACGACTGTTTACTGTGGTAGAGAACCTACAATACACTTATCATATTCAAAATTTATGATAAGCTCTGTTAAAGGTACAACACTGTGTAGGCTTGAAATCTGCGCTGCGCTATCGCTCATAAAATTATATGAAATTACCATTAAGTTCTTAAATTTGGAAATAGACAAAACTCTCTATTTAATTGAGTTCAGCGATACTTTACGATGGATTATTATACAAACCAGCCTCTTAATACAATCTCTAGAAAATATAACGGAAATGCATCTAATACCTGAAATATGGCAAGTACAGACAACCGCCGATTTAAGTTCTCACGCCACTTACGGTTATAAATTAGTAATACGGATCATCCATAATTGATTCAAGACCAATAAGCATTTTCAGTGGTATGAATAAACTTATGTTTTTGAGGCTCGGGCATTTTTTGATATACAAAGCGCTTACCGCATTTTTGGAAAGCATTGCACGGGTAATAATAGCTTCTATAAAAATGAAAACTGATTCATTTGTAAGGTCCATTACTAAAGTTGTGCATTTTACCAGTAAAATTGTGAACTAGAATTGATTTCCACAGAATTAATATTATATTGTGCTTTATATTATTTTTGCAGTACAATAATTTTAAAACTGGTATTAAGAATTATGGTTAACGATGAAATTAATTTATTGAATTTAGTAACTAATTTTCCTAACAATTTTGACAAATCATTCATTTCATTATTTACTAAAATGTATATTATTAATATGTAACCTCATAAAAAAATTGTAACTAATTATGTGTTAAAAATTCATGTCATATTTAGGAAATATTTTTTGGTTAACTGTGTTGAAAATTATATCATATATACCATTTCTTTGTAATTATAATTAGTATCTACATATATAAACCATTGCTTAAATTTCTTATATTGAATACTGATCTTAATTATAAGTGAATAATTAAGGCGGCGGAGAATAGATAATTTTTAAACCAGAACATCTGGTGTGACATTGTAAAATATTATTACATAACGGTCAGGAAAAAGTTTGTTAATCCCGTAAACAGGGACGATCCTGCCCAGGTTCGACGGCTATATAATTAGGTTATAAAATATGTCAATAAAATGTATTCCGTCGAGCCTGAAATTGAAATAAATAGTCAGTCTAGCATAAACAGGCAAAGAATAAGGAGGTGTTTTGTAAAATAGTATATAGAATAAATAAATGTGAATATAAGAGTTTCATTTTCTAAAACAATCATCGTGGGGATTTCGCATTTCGTCAATTAATAAAAATTACAGTCCACTATCGAAGCATCAACAACGACGTCATGTAAATCGCTCCATAATGTTTCCCAATTCATATCGAATACCTAACATCACAGGTTGCACAACACTATCACGCACACTTGCTTAGCGCGCCAAGACGTTGGGTCAAACACCAGCACATGTGGTTGTTTTTTCTAAAAATTTTGACTTCGCATCTCGGACACTTACAAAAATATTATTCTGTTTGGCACTGGCCTCGGATGCACGTGTATTATGTATAATATTTTATTTATTAATAACTTTTTATCTTTTATTCTTTTTATTAAAAAAAAAAGAAATTACTGACAGTTAGTGCTTGTCTCTAATTATTAATTTTTACAAGTTATATTAATATGTGTTAGTGATAATATAAATAATTCAAGTAAGTAATGTTTTATGAAATTCTCTTTAGTTAAAACTTTTCTTTTTACTATTGCTTATGTATATTCAATTTGTAACGTTACTTTCTGTTTTTTTCTTTTTTTAAATTGTAGAACCACTGAAGATGACGTAGAATTTTACGTCGGAACGTATGGAAAAATAAAGATGTTTTGAAAAAAACCTTTACTTTACTTATTTTTTAATTGATGTCACGCCCTCCAAGAAATCAATCATACATTTCAACATCAAATTTAAACATTTTCAACATATATATATATATATATATATATATATATATATATATATATATATAGAATTTTATGATATGAGTGGAACGAATATTAATTGTTTAATATGAACAAAACAGCACTCAGATTTGTTTAACACAACTTTATTTTAGTACTGTGTCAAGCATTGCAAGGAATAGTTGGTGTTTTTTGTATATCAAAAATTAAATGAAATTTAAATAAATTATTAAAGAATGTGTAGTATATAAGTAACTGTTTTTGAAATTACACTGAAGATGAGACACACCATGGTCTCGAAACGTCTGTAATCATAAAATAAAGTTGTGTTAAACAAATCTGAGTGCTGTTTTGTTCATATTAAACAACTCGTATATGATTAATTTCTTAGAGGGGGTAATATCAAGTAAAAAATATGAATAAGTGAAGATTTTTTAAAACATCTTTATTTTTCCATACGTTTCGACGTAAAATTCTACGTCGTCGTCAGTGGTTCTAAAATTTTGAAAAAAAAACGAAAGTAACGTTAAAAACTAAATATACAAAAGCAAAAATAAAAAAAGAACATTTAACTAAAGAGCCCGACTGATTATATCTAAACTTTAAATTAAAATAATGCATAAAACATTACTTACTTGAATTTCTTAGATTATCACTTACTCATATTAATACAACTTGTAAAAAATTAGTAATTGGAAACAAGCCCCAAATGCCAGTAATTTCTTTTTTATAAAGAATAAAAAATAATTAATTAATAGAATATTATATCTAAGCACTCGTGTATCCGAGGCAAAGCCAAACAAGAATGAAGTTTTTGTAAAAATCCTAGATGCGAAGTCAAAATTTTGAGAAAGAAAAAACACATGTGCTGTAACTGACCATTGGTATGACGTGCGTGATAAGCGTGCAAGCGTGCGTGATAGTGTTGTGTGAACCGTGGTGTTAGGTATTCGATATAAATTAAGAAACATTATTTAGATTCTGAATAATGTTTCTTAATTTCACCAGCTCCATCTGCGAAAATTACCAATATGTTCTAAATTTTAGAACATATTGGTAATTTTCGCAGATGAAACTGGTGTCTGTTGTTCTAAATAATGATTCCTAGTTTATAACGAACCAAGGAGTCGATGATCAAAAACTGTTCCAAAGATATTAGTTGTGAAAAATACTGATTAGTTTTAGGTGAAAATTTACCGAGCCGTTTTTTGTAATTAACTGTTGAAAAAAAAATTGGGCCGATTTTTATGAAACTTTTTTTGGCGATATATATATATATATATATATATATAATATATATATATATATATATATGTATATATATATATATATATATATAGCTAAGCTATATATATATATATATATATATATATATATATATATATATATATAGCTAAGATGCTAGCCGAAACGTATGAATTTTAAATAAATAAACTTTAAAAAAAAAACTCTATACTATTTTTATTGATGTTACGCCCGAATTTTAAACTCAAATATATATCAAATATATATCAACATCAAATTCAAGACTATTCAAATATATATCTTAATACATATAAATTTAGTGTCACACCTTACTTAATTATTTATGGGGGACGGGATGAAATATTCTTCCGATCGTGATATTTTTATTAACTCACGAATTATACTGCTAACCCATGTCGCGCCTAAAGAAGTTTTACTTCAAAACATGTTCAGAGACTACGAGCTAAATAGAAAACTCAAGTGAAAGTTGACACATTTTGTTTTGTTTTTGACATATGATTTGACATTCGATGTATTTTTTGTTTTGCTCGCAGACTAGATCGAATAATTGCGATAGCTGCGCTAACTAGCGTCGTAGTCTTCAACTTCACGTTGGCGTTTTCGTTGCATTTGTACGGATTTACACCCATGTCGCGCCTAAAGAAGTTTTTACACCCATGTCGCGCCTAAAGAAGTTTTACATCAAAAAATTAAAAAACGATAAATTAAAGTTTAGAAAAAATTTATAAAATTTATCATACTTCATCATATATGTATTCGATTTAAGTTGGTTGTGAAGAGTTTCTATTAGTATCTTTATTTTTCAATATTTAACCAGCGATATTCAAATTATATATACATATATATATATATATATATATATATAATATATATATAATAACAAAGTCTAATAATCGGGCATAACATCAATAAAAAACATGAATTTCTTTCAAAAATTTATTTTAAATCCATACGTTTCGGCTATAATCCGTATATCGCACAGCGTGTGCGACGCTGTGCGACACAAATCTCTTCTATTTAGATAACATTTCCAAATTTCTCAAAAACAAATAAAAGCGTTCGCGCAAGGTTTTACAATTAGTTCCACACATGTGCAGAATTTGGTAAAACTATTTTTTAGAAAATGTCTTTTGCCATTCATCTTCAACCAGTCTACGAATAAACACACTATCTCATTTGTGATTTTTGCAAATCAGATTTTGTGAAAAATATTGTGTTATTTCAAGTTAATGTTTTAATACATAGGTAGTGCATTACATTATCCTAATACCATGGATTACTAAAGTTTTCCAAATTAACACTAAGATCAACTAATTGTAAGTACTAATTACTATTTTATTTTTTTTTTTGAGAAATTCAATTGTTTTAGTTAGTCCACTGTGAATAGGATTATAGCCGAAACGTATGGATTTAAATAAATTTTTGAAAGAAATTCATGTTTTTTATTGATGTTATGCCCGATTATTAGACTTTGTTATTATATATATATATATATATATATATATATATATATATATGTATATATAATTTGAATATCGCTGGTTAAATATTGAAAAATAAAGATACTAATAGAAACTCTTCACAACCAACTTAAATCGAATACATATATGATGAAGTATGATAAATTTTATAAATTTTTTCTAAACTTTAATTTATCGTTTTTTAATTTTTTGATGTAAAACTTCTTTAGGCGCGACATGGGTGTAAAAACTTCTTTAGGCGCGACATGGGTGTAAATCCGTACAAATGCAACGAAAACGCCAACGTGAAGTTGAAGACTACGACGCTAGTTAGCGCAGCTATCGCAATTATTCGATCTAGTCTGCGAGCAAAACAAAAAAATACATCGAATGTCAAATCATATGTCAAAAACAAAACAAAATGTGTCAACTTTCACTTGAGTTTTCTATTTAGCTCGTAGTCTCTGAACATGTTTTGAAGTAAAACTTCTTTAGGCGCGACATGGGTTAGCAGTATAATTCGTGAGTTAATAAAAATATCACGATCGGAAGAATATTTCATCCCGTCCCCCATAAATAATTAAGTAAGGTGTGACACTAAATTTATATGTATTAAGATATATATTTGAATAGTCTTGAATTTGATGTTGATATATATTTGATATATATTTGAGTTTAAAATTCGGGCGTAACATCAATAAAAATAGTATGAAGAGTTTTTTTTTTAAAGTTTATTTATTTAAAATTCATACGTTTCGGCTAGCATCTTAGCTATATATATATATATATATATATATATATATATATATAGCTATATATATATATATATATATATATATATATATATATATATATATATATATATATATATATATATCGCCAAAAAAAGTTTCATAAAAATCGGCCCAATTTTTTTTTCAACAGTTAATTACAAAAAACGGCTCGGTAAATTTTCACCTAAAACTAATCAGTATTTTTCACAACTAATATCTTTGGAACAGTTTTTGATCATCGACTCCTTGGTTCGTTATAAACTAGGAATCATTATTTAGAACAACAGACACCAGTTTCATCTGCGAAAATTACCAATATGTTCTAAAATTTAGAACATATTGGTAATTTTCGCAGATGGAGCTGGTGAAATTAAGAAACATTATTCAGAATCTAAATAATGTTTCTTAATTTATATCGAATACCTAACACCACGGTTCACACAACACTATCACGCACGCTTGCACGCTTATCACGCACGTCATACCAATGGTCAGTTACAGCACATGTGTTTTTTCTTTCTCAAAATTTTGACTTCGCATCTAGGATTTTTACAAAAACTTCATTCTTGTTTGGCTTTGCCTCGGATACACGAGTGCTTAGATATAATATTCTATTAATTAATTATTTTTTATTCTTTATAAAAAAGAAATTACTGGCATTTGGGGCTTGTTTCCAATTACTAATTTTTTACAAGTTGTATTAATATGAGTAAGTGATAATCTAAGAAATTCAAGTAAGTAATGTTTATGCATTATTTTAATTTAAAGTTTAGATATAATCAGTCGGGCTCTTTAGTTAAATGTTCTTTTTTTATTTTTGCTTTTGTATATTTAGTTTTTAACGTTACTTTCGTTTTTTTTTCAAAATTTTAGAACCACTGACGACGACGTAGAATTTTACGTCGAAACGTATGGAAAAATAAAGATGTTTAAAAAATCTTCACTTATTCATATTTTTTACTTGATATTACCCCTCTAAGAAATTAATCATATACGAGTTGTTTAATATGAACAAAACAGCACTCAGATTTGTTTAACACAACTTTATTTTATGATTACAGACGTTTCGAGACCATGGTGTGTCTCATCTTCAGTGTAATTTCAAAACAGTTACTTATATACTACACATTCTTTAATAATTTATTTAAATTTCATTTAATTTTGATATACAAAAAACACCAACTATTCCTTGCAATGCTTGACACAGTACTAAAATAAAGTTGTGTTAAACAAATCTGAGTGCTGTTTTGTTCATATTAAACAATTAATATTCGTTCCACTCATATCATAAAATTCTATATATATATTATATATATATATATATATATATATATATATGTTGAAAATGTTTAAATTTGATGTTGAAATGTATGATTGATTTCTTGGAGGGCGTGACATCAATTAAAAAATAAGTAAAGTAAAGGTTTTTTTCAAAACATCTTTATTTTTCCATACGTTCCGACGTAAAATTCTACGTCATCTTCAGTGGTTCTACAATTTAAAAAAAGAAAAAAACAGAAAGTAACGTTACAAATTGAATATACATAAGCAATAGTAAAAAGAAAAGTTTTAACTAAAGAGAATTTCATAAAACATTACTTACTTGAATTATTTATATTATCACTAACACATATTAATATAACTTGTAAAAATTAATAATTAGAGACAAGCACTAACTGTCAGTAATTTCTTTTTTTTTAATAAAAAGAATAAAAGATAAAAAGTTATTAATAAATAAAATATTATACATAATACACGTGCATCCGAGGCCAGTGCCAAACAGAATAATATTTTTGTAAGTGTCCGAGATGCGAAGTCAAAATTTTTAGAAAAAACAACCACATGTGCTGGTGTTTGACCCAACGTCTTGGCGCGCTAAGCAAGTGTGCGTGATAGTGTTGTGCAACCTGTGATGTTAGGTATTCGATATGAATTGGGAAACATTATGGAGCGATTTACATGACGTCGTTGTTGATGCTTCGATAGTGGACTGTAATTTTTATTAATTGACGAAATGCGAAATCCCCACGATGATTGTTTTAGAAAATGAAACTCTTATATTCACATTTATTTATTCTATATACTATTTACAAAACACCTCCTTATTCTTTGCCTGTTTATGCTAGACTGACTATTTATTTCAATTTCAGGCTCGACGGAATACATTTTATTGACATATTTTATAACCTAATTATATAGCCGTCGAACCTGGGCAGGATCGTCCCTGTTTACGGGATTAACAAACTTTTTCCTGACCGTTATGTAATAATATTTTACAATGTCACACCAGATGTTCTGGTTTAAAAATTATCTATTCTCCGCCGCCTTAATTATTCACTTATAATTAAGATCAGTATTCAATATAAGAAATTTAAGCAATGGTTTATATATGTAGATACTAATTATAATTACAAAGAAATGGTATATATGATATAATTTTCAACACAGTTAACCAAAAAATATTTCCTAAATATGACATGAATTTTTAACACATAATTAGTTACAATTTTTTTATGAGGTTACATATTAATAATATACATTTTAGTAAATAATGAAATGAATGATTTGTCAAAATTGTTAGGAAAATTAGTTACTAAATTCAATAAATTAATTTCATCGTTAACCATAATTCTTAATACCAGTTTTAAAATTATTGTACTGCAAAAATAATATAAAGCACAATATAATATTAATTCTATGGAAATCAATTCTAGTTCACAATTTTACTGGTAAAATGCACAACTTTAGTAATGGACCTTACAAATGAATCAGTTTTTATTTTTATAGAAGCTATTATTACCCGTGCAATGCTTTCCAAAAATGCGGTAAGCGCTTTGTATATCAAAAAATGCCCGAGCCTCAAAAACATAAGTTTATTCATACCATTGAAAATGCTTATTGGTCTTGAATCAATTATGGATGATCCGTATTACTAATTTATAACCGTAAGTGGCGTGAGAACTTAAATCGGCGGTTGTCTGTACTTGCCATATTTCAGGTATTAGATGCATTTCCGTTATATTTTCTAGAGATTGTATTAAGAGGCTGGTTTGTATAATAATCCATCGTAAAGTATCGCTGAACTCAATTAAATAGAGAGTTTTGTCTATTTCCAAATTTAAGAACTTAATGGTAATTTCATATAATTTTATGAGCGATAGCGCAGCGCAGATTTCAAGCCTACACAGTGTTGTACCTTTAACAGAGCTTATCATAAATTTTGAATATGATAAGTGTATTGTAGGTTCTCTACCACAGTAAACAGTCGTAATAGCTCTCATAGATACTTCACAAAAACTGAAACTGAAAAATTTAATCCTACAATTTTTTCTCAAATGTAAAAAGTAACGTAAAATAAGTATATTTTTTATGAGAAATATATTATTTTCAAAAACACGGCGACGGGTCATGATGCAGCTATTTACAGCTACGTTCAAACCTGTCATTAACTGCCGTATGTCTTGCGTTGCGAAATTAGCTAGAGCTACGCATGGCGAAAGAATACCGAAACAAACAGAAAATTTGGCAATAGACGAGAAAAAAGCTCGAATTGTTACTTGGAATGATAAAATACAGTTGATCGAAAAAACGTGAAATGCATAGCTGACTGGCTCCCATAGCAACCCCAAGGAATTTAATTTGTTTATATTGTCGGTTACATAAAAATCATTGGATTCAAGATTTTCAACTGGTATTGTGCACACGCTGTGCGACACAAATCTCTTCTATTTAGATAACATTTCCAAATTTCTCACAAAACAATAAAAGCGTTCGCGCAAAGGTTTTACAATTCGTTCCACACATGTGCAGAATCTTGGTAAAAATATTTTTTAGAAAAATGTCTTTCTCCATTACATCTTCAACCAGTCTACGAATAACACACTATCCATTTGTGATTTTTTCAAATCAGTATTTTGTGAAAATATTGTGTAATTTCAAGTTAATGTTTATAATACATAGTGTAGTGCATTACCATATCCTAATACCATGGATTACTAAAGTTTTCCAAATTAACACTAAGATCAACTAATTGTAAGTACTAATTACTATTTTATTTTTTCTTTTCACTCCAATTCAATTGTTTTAGTTTTTAATTTTATTTTTAGTTTCCACTGAATGAAGGCTAGGATTATAGCCGAAACGTATGGATTTAAAATAAATTTTTGAAAGAAATTCATGTTTTTTATTGATGTTATGCCCGATTATTAGACTTTGTTATTACATATGTCAACATCAAATTCAGAATCATACAAAATATATATATATATATATATATATATATATATATTTATATATACAGATATATATATATATATATATATATATATATATATATGTGTGTATTATATATTTAATATTATTCAAAATACACTTCTAAATAATTCTCGTTTTAATTACAAAGAATTATAATATATAATATTCTAAGCAAATTTACTATTAATTTAAAACACCACCTATATCACTTTCAACATACATATATTTCATAAATACCATTATGCAAACATACAATTGACTGCATATTATTTTTCTAAAATTAAATATTACGATATATAAAAAATATATAAGATATCAATAATTTATTATATTACATACTGTTAGAAATTCCTAAAATATATTATTACGAGTCCCAATAGGGTAACATGAACTATTTTTTGTAAGGGTCTAGACTAGAGTGTCGCCGGACTGTCGCAGGTGGTCTAATGTCATTCACAGGTCAAGTGCTAAATGCATTTGTAATATAAGATATTTTTTATTTTGATGTTAGTTATATGTCTGAACTGTCGATATCGGCGTCGGTAATTTTATTTATGGGTCTGCAAATGCCTTCAGATCATTTCAGGGAATCATCTATTAAGTCCAAGAAATCATCCCCCGTAAATGTACAAATTAATGTAACCTGCCTCTTACGGGCGGGGCTAATATTATTAATGTTAATTTTTACTATTTTTATTCAGTATAAGTTCAGAGCTCAGCATAGAAACACTAATTATCTGATGCCCTTATATTCAACATATTTTTTATAATAAATCTATTAATATCAAATGTCGCATTTTATTTAAATAATCACCGATCACACCAGCAGTTCCATTATAAAACAAAATTAAAAGTGTAGTGGTTAGAATAAATAAATCGACAACACCCAGTTATACGTAGAAGTAATTTTTAAGCTTCGCGCCTTAACACATACATTATTCTAATTTCAATTATCTACTTGTTTCATATAGCTGCATCACATATTCCCATTCCATTATTAGTACTCAATAATGAATGCTTTTATAAATCTAGCTTAAAACTAATTGATGCACAATATTTTTGACCAAATCCTCTTTGGTCAACATATAATTACCTGTGCAAAAAACATTGATTTTCTAATTCAACTCCAAAAACGGGCATTGTTTGTCCCTGAGCCTTGGTGGTAGTCATCGCAAATGCTAATTGTATCAGAAATTGTAACCTTTTAAATGGTATCGTGCAATCTGATGGTATCGAAGAAATTCATTCTAAAAGAATCACTTCTCATTTAAAACTTTCTTGCAGCACATGGCTTCTGTTTTATTTCTAAAGTTTATTGCCTGAAAATATTGGAGCATGTTTGTTGCCTTCGTCAAAATTGGGCTGTAATATTAACACAATGTGTTGCAGGCTGTAATATCAGCACATTTTATTCATTGTAGTTTTCTGCTTAATGAATTTACTATCAAACACTTCTATGTTCTAATACTTACATGGTTATTTTTCAATAGACTCAATAGTGCACCATCAATACAATTAACTTAATTAATAATAGTCAGAACTCACAAATATATTTCGCCGTATGCTTATTATCAACACCAAATCAAAATTGGCAACATAAAAATACATAATATTTTTCCAACCGTCACCGTAGCTCATAGAAACGCATCGATTCGGTCGTTGCATTCGTGGCTTTATGGTCCTTGCTCTAGAGTGGTAGACTTTCGACAGAACTCAAACTATGGTAAAATGTCAAAATGTTTTTTAATTAAATAATATGAAATTTCTGCTATTAATTGAGATTTTTAATATACCCCATGTCCTAAATAGGATCCATATGTACACGGTGAGCAAAACCAATTTTAAATCGGTTCAGTATTTTAGGCGTTCACTGTGGATGTAAGGTGTGACACTAAATTTATATGTATTAAGATATATATTTGAATAGTCTTGAATTTGATGTTGATATATATGTTTAATTTGAGTTTAAAATTCGGGCGTAACATCAATAAAAATAGTATGAGAGTTTTTTTTTTAAAGTTTATTTATTTAAAATTCATACGTTTCGGCTAGCATCTTAGCTATATATATATATATATATATAGCTAAGCTATATATATATATATATATATATATATATATATATAGCTAAGATGCTAGCCGAAACGTATGAATTTTAAATAAATAAACTTTAAAAAAAAACTCTCATACTATTTTTATTGATGTTACGCCCGAATTTTAAACTCAAATTAAACATATATATCAACATCAAATTCAAGACTATTCAAATATATATCTTAATACATATAAATTTAGTGTCACACCTTACATCCACAGTGAACGCCTAAAATACTGAACCGATTTAAAATTGGTTTTGCTCACCGTGTACATATGGATCCTATTTAGGACATGGGGTATATTAAAAATCTCAATTAATAGCAGAAATTTCATATTATTTAATTAAAAAACATTTTGACATTTTACCATAGTTTGAGTTCTGTCGAAAGTCTACCACTCTAGAGCAAGGACCATAAAGCCACGAATGCAACGACCGAATCGATGCGTTTCTATGAGCTACGGTGACGGTTGGAAAAATATTATGTATTTTTATGTTGCCAATTTTGATTTGGTGTTGATAATAAGCATACGGCGAAATATATTTGTGAGTTCTGACTATTATTAATTAAGTTAATTGTATTGATGGTGCACTATTGAGTCTATTGAAAAATAACCATGTAAGTATTAGAACATAGAAGTGTTTGATAGTAAATTTATTAAGCAGAAAACTACAATGAATAAAATGTGCTGATATTACAGCCTGCAACACATTCTGTTAATATTACAGCCCAATTTTGACGAAGGCAACAAACATGCTCCAATATTTTCAGGCAATAAACTTTAGAAATAAAACAGAAGCCATGTGCTGCAAGAAAGTTTTAAATGAGAAGTGATTCTTTTAGAATGAATTTCTTCGATACCATCAGATTGCACGATACCATTTAAAAGGTTACAATTTCTGATACAATTAGCATTTGCGATGACTACCACCAAGGCTCAGGGACAAACAATGCCCGTTTTTGGAGTTGAATTAGAAAATCAATGTTTTTTGCACAGGTAATTATATGTTGACCAAAGAGGATTTGGTCAAAAATATTGTGCATCAATTAGTTTTAAGCTAGATTTATAAAAGCATTCATTATTGAGTACTAATAATGGAATGGGAATATGTGATGCAGCTATATGAAACAAGTAAATAATTGAAATTAGAATAATGTATGTGTTAAGGCGCGAAGCTTAAAAATTACTTCTACGTATAACTGGGTGTTGTCGATTTATTTATTCTAACCACTACACTTTTAATTTTGTTTTATAATAGAACTGCTGGTGTGATCGGTGATTATTTAAATAAAATGCGACATTTGATATTAATAGATTTATTATAAAAAATATGTTGAATATAAGGGCATCAGATAATTAGTGTTTCTATGCTGAGCTCTGAACTTATACTGAATAAAAAATAGTAAAAATTAACATTAATAATATTAGCCCCGCCCGTAAGAGGCAGGTTACATTAATTTGTACATTTACGGGGGATGATTTCTTGGACTTAATAGATGATTCCCTGAAATGATCTGAAGGCATTTGCAGACCCATAAATAAAATTACCGACGCCGATATCGACAGTTCAGACATATAACTAACATCAAAATAAAAAATATCTTATATTACAAATGCATTTAGCACTTGACCTGTGAATGACATTAGACCACCTGCGACAGTCCGGCGACACTCTAGTCTAGACCCTTACAAAAAATAGTTCATGTTACCCTATTGGGACTCGTAATAATATATTTTACGAATTCTTAACAGTATGTAATATAATAAATTATTGATATCTTATATATTTTTTATATATCGTAATATTTAATTTTAGAAAAATAATATGCAGTCAATTGTATGTTTGCATAATGGTATTTATGAGAGTTTTTTTTTTAAAGTTTATTTATTTAAAATTCATACGTTTCGGCTAGCATCTTAGCTATATATATATATATATATATATATATATATATATATATAGCTAGCTATATATATATATATATATATATATATATATATATATATATATAGCTAAGATGCTAGCCGAAACGTATGAATTTTAAATAAATAAACTTTAAAAAAAAACTCTCATACTATTTTTATTGATGTTACGCCCGAATTTTAAACTCAAATCAAACATATATATCAACATCAAATTCAAGACTATTCAAATATATATCTTAATACATATAAATTTAGTGTCACACCTTACATCCACAGTGAACGCCTAAAATACTGAACCGATTTAAAATTGGTTTTGCTCACCGTGTACATATGGATCCTATTTAGGACATGGGGTATATTAAAAATCTCAATTAATAGCAGAAATTTCATATTATTTAATTAAAAAACATTTTGACATTTTACCATAGTTTGAGTTCTGTCAAAAGTCTACCACTCTAGAGCAAGGACCATAATAAAGCCACGAATGCAACGACCGAATCGATGCGTTTCTATGAGCTACGGTGACGGTTGGAAAAATATTATGTATTTTTATGTTGCCAATTTTGATTTGGTGTTGATAATAAG
This sequence comes from Ctenocephalides felis, assembly GCF_003426905.1. Lineage (NCBI taxonomy): Eukaryota > Metazoa > Arthropoda > Insecta > Siphonaptera > Pulicidae > Ctenocephalides > Ctenocephalides felis. The sequence goes on along the minus strand of NW_020537646.1, from coordinate 57,425,163 downwards.
CATACGGCGAAATATATTTGTGAGTTCTGACTATTATTAATTAAGTTAATTGTATTGATGGTGCACTATTGAGTCTATTGAAAAATAACCATGTAAGTATTAGAACATAGAAGTGTTTGATAGTAAATTTATTAAGCAGAAAACTACAATGAATAAAATGTGCTGATATTACAGCCTGCAACACATTGTGTTAATATTACAGCCCAATTTTGACGAAGGCAACAAACATGCTCCAATATTTTCAGGCAATAAACTTTAGAAATAAAACAGAAGCCATGTGCTGCAAGAAAGTTTTAAATGAGAAGTGATTCTTTTAGAATGAATTTCTTCGATACCATCAGATTGCACGATACCATTTAAAAGGTTACAATTTCTGATACAATTAGCATTTGCGATGACTACCACCAAGGCTCAGGGACAAACAATGCCCGTTTTTGGAGTTGAATTAGAAAATCAATGTTTTTTGCACAGGTAATTATATGTTGACCAAAGAGGATTTGGTCAAAAATATTGTGCATCAATTAGTTTTAAGCTAGATTTATAAAAGCATTCATTATTGAGTACTAATAATGGAATGGGAATATGTGATGCAGCTATATGAAACAAGTAAATAATTGAAATTAGAATAATGTATGTGTTAAGGCGCGAAGCTTAAAAATTACTTCTACGTATAACTGGGTGTTGTCGATTTATTTATTCTAACCACTACACTTTTAATTTTGTTTTATAATGGAACTGCTGGTGTGATCGGTGATTATTTAAATAAAATGCGACATTTGATATTAATAGATTTATTATAAAAAATATGTTGAATATAAGGGCATCAGATAATTAGTGTTTCTATGCTGAGCTCTGAACTTATACTGAATAAAAAATAGTAAAAATTAACATTAATAATATTAGCCCCGCCCGTAAGAGGCAGGTTACATTAATTTGTACATTTACGGGGGATGATTTCTTGGACTTAATAGATGATTCCCTGAAATGATCTGAAGGCATTTGCAGACCCATAAATAAAATTACCGACGCCGATATCGACAGTTCAGACATATAACTAACATCAAAATAAAAAATATCTTATATTACAAATGCATTTAGCACTTGACCTGTGAATGACATTAGACCACCTGCGACAGTCCGGCGACACTCTAGTCTAGACCCTTACAAAAAATAGTTCATGTTACCCTATTGGGACTCGTAATAATATATTTTACGAATTCTTAACAGTATGTAATATAATAAATTATTGATATCTTATATATTTTTTATATATCGTAATATTTAATTTTAGAAAAATAATATGCAGTCAATTGTATGTTTGCATAATGGTATTTATGAAATATATGTATGTTGAAAGTGATATAGGTGGTGTTTTAAATTAATAGTAAATTTGCTTAGAATATTATATATTATAATTCTTTGTAATTAAAACGAGAATTATTTAGAAGTGTATTTTGAATAATATTAAATATATAATACACACACACACATATATATATATATATATATATATATATATATATATATCTGTATATATAAATATATATATATATATATATATATATATATATATATATATATATATATATGTATATATAATTTGAATATCGCTGGTTAAATATTGAAAAATAAAGATACTAATAGAAACTCTTCACAACCAACTTAAATCGAATACATATATGATGAAGTATGATAAATTTTATAAATTTTTTCTAAACTTTAATTTATCGTTTTTTAATTTTTTGATGTAAAACTTCTTTAGGCGCGACATGGGTGTAAAAACTTCTTTAGGCGCGACATGGGTGTAAATCCGTACAAATGCAACGAAAACGCCAACGTGAAGTTGAAGACTACGACGCTAGTTAGCGCAGCTATCGCAATTATTCGATCTAGTCTGCGAGCAAAACAAAAAATACATCGAATGTCAAATCATATGTCAAAAACAAAACAAAATGTGTCGACTTTCACTTGAGTTTTCTATTTAGCTTGTAGTCTCTGAACATGTTTTGAAGTAAAACTTCTTTAGGCGCGACATGGGTTAGCAGTATAATTCGTGAGTTAATAAAAATATCACGATCGGAAGAATATTTCATCCCGTCCCCCATAAATAATTGTAGTGCAAATGATCGCAAATAAATAATAAAACTAAGGAAAAATGATTACGCGCTGCGTAAGAAATGATAGCTTTGGCTATGTATGTTTTGTGTGTGATCGACTTTGGCTTAAAAGTGACTTAGAAATATCAAATGATGCTCAAAAACAAATTCTTAATAATGTTTTTTGAATATTGATTTAAATAATCAGGTTGGATGTCAAACTTGTCGAAAGATGTTAAATTCGGGTAAAATTCCCACTTTGTGTAAGTTTAACGGGTTTGTATTTCCACCTATACCAAATTATCTACCTAAACTAGATACTGTATCTGAATGGTTAATTTCACCTAGGTTGTGTTTCATGCAAATTAGACGATTGCGACATGCAAATGAACAATTTGGAATGTTTGGCCAAATTATAAATGTGCCTGTTGACATTAATAATATGGTTAATTTATTACCTCGTAATATTGATGATAATCATTGCATTAACGTTCACATAAAAAAGCAAATGATTCATAGATCAAGCAATGTGCAGGGCTTGATAAATAAAACAAATATAAAAGTATGGCTTCAATTTGTTAGGCAAGGCGGATATTACAGCTGTTCAAGGAATGAGATTATATCGTCAGCGAAAAAGTAAAAAAATACAAACAGTAAATGAATGTATGTTAATTTTAATTACACGAAGTTCTTCAAACACAATTGTTACAGGATGAGTTAATTTGCAAAAACAATATTTGTTTAGGCGTTGTTTAACATAATCCACTGTGTGAATGGAGATTATAGAATTAATTAATCAGCAATTACTTTAAAACGATCATGTTATATTTCAAGTACGACTTTGATTACATTTTTGTTTGTAAATATTATACATATTTTTAATGTAATCATAAATATATAATTTATAATTTATCATTATATAAATGTGTATAATGATTGACGACACTAATAAATGTGTGCATCACGAGTGTTACCATATTACTAATAAACATTATTCAAAATTTTTATTTAATGTATTTATTTTTACTCAACTTAAATTTGCTACTTTATACAGTAGCAAATAAGTTTTACTTCAATCGCGTGTGGTCCTTACGCGCACTCTTTTTTTATTAATATAAATTTTAAGGAAATTTTAATCAATAGTATTGATCCAGGTTGATCCATGTTATTGTTGTTCAAATATAAGAACTAATTTTCACTGCAAAGGGGCAAAATATTTTTGATAAAAAACAACGTTTGCCGGGTCAGCTAGTATATATATATATTTATATATATATATGTGATTAATTTCATGGAGGGGGTAATAACAAGTAAAAAATATAAATAAGTGAAGAGTTTTTAAAACATCTTTATTTTTCCATACGTTTTGACGTAAAATTCTACGTCGTCGTCAGTGGTTCTAAAATTTTGAAAAAAACGAAAGTAATGTTGAAAACTAAATATATATAAGCAAAAATAAAAAGAAAAACATTTAACTAAAGAGCCAGACTGATTATATCTAAACTTTAAATTAAAATAATGCATAAAACATTACTTACTTGAATTTCTTAGATTATCACTTACACATATTAATACAGCTTGTAAAAAATTAGTAATTGGAAACAAGCCCCAAATGTCAGTAATTTCTTTTTTATAAAGAATAAAAAATAATTAATTAATAGAATATTATATCTAAGCACTCGTGTATTCGAGGCAAAGCCAAACAAGAATAAAGTTTTTGTAAAAATCCTAGATGCGAAGTCAAAATTTTGAGAAAGAAAGAACACATGTGCTCGTAACTGACCATCGATATGACGCACTGTGCAAGCGTGCATGATAGTGTTGTGCGAACCGTGGTATTCGGTATTCGATATAAATTAAGAAACATTATTTAGAACATATTGGTAATTTTCGCAGATGAAGCTGGTGTGTGTTGTTCTAAATAATGTTTCCTAATTTATAACGAACCAAGGAGTCGATGATCAAAAACTGTTCCAAAGATATTAGTTGTCAAAAATACTGATTAGTTTTAGGTGAAAATTTACCGAGCCGTTTTTTTGTAATTAACTGTTGAAATAAAAATTGGGCCGATTTTTATGAAACTTTTTTTGGCGATATATATATATATATATATATATATATATATATATATATATATATAAATGGTAGTCTGACCAAAGGCAGGTCCATGGTGTAAGAGCCACCACAACAAATAATTTCCTTGCCCTTCATCCCATTACCACTATTCTCTATCCCCTTTTTTTATTTCATGTATTTTCCTTTCCAAACGTTTGTTTCCATGCTTCTTGATCATGTGCTTCGGCTTTCAGTTCCCTGTATTTTCTCTTCTCGCGTAAGTCGTCTATCGTCTGCATTCTTCTTCTTCCCATTCCTTTTGTTCTTTCTATTTTAGCCTCGACGACGTCGTGCAGGAGGCACTCTTTTTGCAAAAGAGGTCCGATCCAGTTCCTTTCCTTTTCAGAATTGTGCTCAGTAGAGTCCTTTCTTCGCCTACTCTTCTCAGGACTTCTTCATTTGTTACTTTGTCTGTCCACTTTATCTTTTCCATTCGCCTCGAGCACTCTCCAGGTAGTTTTTATCGGCCTTTTTCAGAGTCCATGTCTCCGATCCGTACAGAACTATGCTCCAGACGTAGCACTTTATTAGTCTCTTCCGTAAGTCAAGACACAGTTTGCTCGTCAGTAGCGTTCTCTTCTTTGTGAATGCCGCCTTGGCGCTTGCGATCCTTGTCCTGATCTCTTTCGTGCAGTATCCGTCTCTGGTTAGTATGCTTCCCAGGTATTTGAAGTGATCCACGTCTTCCAATTCTCGATTTTCTACCGTTATCCTCAGGGGGTTATTTGTTTTTGTGATTCTCATCACTTTCGACTTGTCTATGTTGATTTCCATTCCGTATCTTCTACCCCCTTCGACGATTCTGTTCATCATGTTTTGCAGCTCGTTTTGGTTTTTCGATATCACTACTAGATCATCAGCGTATATCGATCATCATATATATATATATATATATATATATATATATATATATATATATATATATATGTATATACATATATATATATATATATATATATATATATATATATATATATATATACTAGCAAACCCGACGAACTCCGTTTCGCCACCAGATGGTTTCGTGAGAAAGATGAAGAAATTTTTTGTTTGTTTTATATTTGAAAACGAAAATTTTTTTTTATTACACAACAGGAATGAATTTATTTCGATTACAAAAATGAAGTGTTTTATAGTTGAACTTCTCTAAGTGAATAAAAGTAAATCCGCAAATTATCCGTTTCATGGAAGTGGTCTTTGGTAAACCACATTTTTTGTTTTTTGGTCTGACGTTAACACAAACAAAGCGGATGGTTTTCCAACTCGTGAACAGGCAACGTATAACTGCCCATGTGATAGATAATGATTTTCTAAATAATCTGTTTGAAATTTATCCCGCAAACACTAAGCGATTGGCCTTGCGGCTTGTTAGTTGTCATTGCGAACGCAAGGCGAACTGGAAATTGCAATCTCGCATTAAGGCACGATGCCATGCACACTTATTTTCTTAGCTATAAACCTTGCGGAGCTCGAGACTTTTCCAACGAATGCAAAATTGTCGAAATCGGTTCTTGCGTTCTGGAGTTATATCGTCAGAAAGGAAAACCCAACTTATATATATATATATATATATATATATATATATATATATATATGTAGATATATATATATATATATATATATATATATATATGTAGATAAACTATTTGAAATTATTTAAAACAATTGTTGATTATTTTTATTACTCGAATTTTTAATTACGGTGCATGAAGTGCCAGCAATTTGCATTAGGACACGATGCCATGCACCACTAATTTTCTTAGCTATAAACCTTGCTGAGCTTTGCGGGTCCTTTCCAACGAATGCAAAATTGTCGAAATCGGTTCGTGCGTTCTGGAGTTATTTCGTCAGGAAGGAAAACCCGACTTATTTTTATGTATATAGAAGATAATCTATTTGAAATTATTTAAAATAGTTATTGATTATTTTTATTACTTGAATTTTTAATTACGGTGCGTGAAGTTCCAGTAGCTTGCATTAAGGCACGATGCCCTGCACAACTAATTTTCTTAGCTATAAACCTTGCGGAGCCCGAGACCTTTCCAACGACTGCAAAATTGTCGAAATCGGTTCGTGCGTTCTGGAGTTATTTCGTCAGGAAGGAAACCCCGACTTATTTTTATATATATATAGAAGAAGAAGATAATCTATTTGAAATTATTTAAAACAGTTATTGATTATTTTTATTACTCGAATTTTTAATTACGGTGCGTGAAGTTCCAGCAGCTTGCATTAAAGCACGATGCCATGCACAACTAATTTTCTTAGCTATAAACCTTGCGGAGCCCGAGACCTTTCCAACGAATGCAAAATTGTTGAAATCGGTTCGTGCGTTCTGGAGTTATTTCGTCAGGAAGGAAAACCCGACTTATTTTTATATATATAATATATATAGAAGATAATTTATTTGAAATTATTTAAAACAGTTATTGATTATTTTTATTAATCGAATTTTTAATTACGGTGCGTGAAGTTCCAGCAGCTTGCATTAAGGCACGATGCCATGCACAACTAATTTTCTTAGCTATAAACCTTGCGGAGCCCGAGACCTTTCCAACGAATGCAAAATTGTCGAAATCGGTTCGTGCGTTCTGGAGTTATTTCGTCAGGAAGAAAAACCCGACTTATTTTTATATATATAGAAGATATATCATGGTCTTATAGAACTTACTGAAATATTACAGCTTTACAGCAAGTAGTTTAATTTGAAAAATTCATCAAAGTTTGAGAAAATTAATAGTTTTTTGACGTTTGTTAAAATTTAAATTATACGACATATTTGGCATAATGATCTGAATGAACAAACTAAGACATTAAATCCTACGGAAACTGGTTCAATTATAAAAATTATTGATTTTTGAAAATGTTCTTTTAGCAAATACACCGAGTTAGCGTGTTCGTTTGTTTTCAATTATGTAATAAATCTACTCGAAATACTTTTAGTTGATTATTTCGATTATTTACACATATAGAAAAGTTCATGTAGCTTGCCTCAAGGTAAAGCACCGATACCAACTGTAAACATATATAAGTTACAAAATTTATAATAATCTATTTGAAAACATGTAATTGTCCTCGAACATTATATTACGGTACGGAAAGTTTGCACAATTTGCCTTAAGGCACGATGACATACCCCACTAGTTAACTTCCCGTAGGGTAGCTATAGTAATGATCAAAAATCGAAAATGAAAATTTTAGCATATCTTCATGTTTTGAAGGTCTCTGAACTTTTTCAATATCTCAGACAAAATGGTTGTGTGTGTATGTGTATTTTGTGTGTACGCATTTTTTTGTTTACGTTTTTGGGCGCACGGATCAACCACGGATCAATTTGAAGCATATCTTCACGTTTTGAAGGTTTCTGAACATTTTGGCATACCTCAAAAAATGGATGTGTGTGTGTATTGTGTGTGTATGTTTTGCATGTCTGCATTTTTTCGTTCACGTTTTCGGGCGCATGGATCAACCTATTTGAATGATTTAAAAATCATTTGATTCATATTTATATTGAGATGTGCTGATTAGTTTATGGCAAAGGCAGGTCCAGCCGTTACGGAGATACAAAGGAAAGAGTGCCGATAATAGAAATCGAAATTTTGAGAGAACGGAGCATCGGATTTGAATAATCTAAAAAATATTCAGTTTCTAATTATGGGGAGAAGTGGTGATTAGTGTTTGGAAGAAGCAGGTCTAGTCTAGAATTCTTATAAATATTAGATCACGTTACAGTATTTATTTGTAATAATCTATTTAAAAACATTTAATATTTCTCGAACATTTCGGACGATACGGGAAGTTTCAGAAATTTGCCTTGAGGCACAATACCATACACCACTAGTTATAGTAATTATATATTTTTTTCATAAACCATACGTCCAATCACCGTCAAAATATGAAAAATTGTTATGTAAATCCCCAAACAGGTTTTCGAATATTTTGATTGAAGGCAAGTTGTTGAGCGAGTTGGCCAATCAAAGACTTTTTATCTTTTCGGTCAATTCAATTTTCTTTATTTTTATAATGCCTTTATAAAAACACATTACCCTAAATTTATAACCTGCTACCCCTATTTTATAAGAATTTTCTTAGTGAATATATCATTTTTAATTAATTTATAGTTGGTAGACTAGCAGACTGGTAGACAGGTAAACTCAGAGGCAAATAAACAGCTAAACAAATAAATAGTTAAACGGGTAGATAGATACATACGAAAACAGTTGTAAAAGTAGAGAGGTAAATTTGTGAATAAACTAATGTGTAGATATATAAACTGATTGACAGGTTAATTGGTAGACATGTAGAACGTGATGGCAGGTACATTGATAAAAAGATAAATTGACTGATAGGTAAAATGGTGGATTGATAAATAGATTAACAGATAAATTGGTAGATAGATAAATTGATTGACATGTAAATTGATAGGCAGGTGAGTTAATAGACAGGTAAATTGATGATAGACACGTAAATTGATAAACAGGTAAATTAGTAGACCAGTGAATTGGTAGATAACTAAGTTGGTGGACAGCTAAATTGGTAGACTGGTAAACAGTTTGATAGGCATACGTTGGTCGATAGATAAATGTTCGGACAGGCGAATTGGTGGTCGGGTAAATTAGTAGACTGATGAAATGGTGGACTGGTAAATTCATTGACAGATAAACTGACAGGTAGAGAGACAGGTAGTAAGTAGACAGGTAGAGAGGTAGACAAGAAGTATATAGACAGGTACACAGGTAATCAATAAAACTGGTAAACTATAAGTGACAAATATGCACAGCAAAGCGTGATAGGTAACAGCTAATAATTAATATAACTACAGATCTGATAAATGTGTTGGAGCGATATCAATTGGAAATCGCAATGTTTTGACTTGATTGAAAGCAAAAACTTGATTTTCGAAATAAACAGTTAAACATTTCATCTAAATATCTATATCCTAATTTCTATTGATATAATTATTGCACCTGTCGGGAAGTTTTTGCAACTTGCCTTGAGGTGAAATGCCACTTTCAACTCGGATATTTTACGATGTATATCAATATGCTATATATATATAAATATTCATAGTCATAAATATTCTAGTCAATATAGTATACTATATATTAATTCTTTCTGAATTTGTTATACTTTTTACAAGATTGCAATTTTCAACACGTGTATCTTGACAATATGACAATAAATACATCACGAAGACACACAATGAATTTTTGTTTGATAAATTTGGAAAATCAATGATTTAGTCGTGAATAAACAAAATATCATTCATTTATACATCCACATCTACAGGTATTACTAAAATATTGTTTAAACTTTAAATACATTAAAATAAATTGAGCTATTGGAAATAAATTTGTTCTATAAATCGCAGTGTATAAGTTTTAATATACAATTTTATTGAACATATTTTAATATTTGTTAAAGGGATAATTAGAATGTTAACTGTGCGAATTGAGAATAATCATATTATTTGAAACAGTTCTACATTTAACATCACTCATATATTAGTGTAAATAGTAATTCGAAAAACAATAATAATTATTTTTAACTGAACTATATAAATATTAGTATAATATATTAAAAAAAACGTAGATGTGGGTACAAACAACGTCTGTCGGATCATTTAGTTGCTATATAAATTACAATATGTCTCCAGCAGACTTACAGTAATTAGATTTTTGGTGGTGAAAAATAAAAGATTTAAAGATTACCCAGTAGTAAACCTTTTAGTTAAAAACAGTAACTAAATATAATACAATATTTATAAGTGTAGAACTAAAAATAGAGATCATTGTACACATACATGACCTATCGAATGCAGAGGTCGAATAATCTTTTAATGGATGGCCTAACTCTTCGGTTTGTGGCACAAATCGAAGATATTTTGAAATCGAAACAAATTAGAAGTGTCTCCTTTACGGCAATAACAGAATAGTTTTCAAGTCACAGGAGAATCCTCTGATATGAACCAGAAGAACAATCTGCAACTTCAAGGACAAGGCCAAGTAATTATAACTCCAAATACTTCAATACCATTTGCAAAAAAATATTAATAAATGAATCTTATGTTCTTAGTTAGGAGATGAAAGCCTAAAAATCTTGAAAAAGAGTTTTGCAGTACCCCTAAGATTGTCAAGTGCAGGTTAAAAGTCACTTATTCTGACACCAGTTTTCCGCAAAGGTATGTTTTCATACTAGTTGTAGCAAAAATAATTAATTAATCAAATATGATATAACAATATGTTCAATAGAAGTCCTTGGTGGTAGGTGCAAACAGTGGTGTTGTGCTAATATTTTTTTTGCCGGAACGCTAAAATTTAAAATCCGGTTCATAAACCGGTTCAAAAAATTTGATATATTTCGATAAGAACTCACAAATCTAATATATTGACTTTTTATATAATTAACTCTATTATACACAGCTTGTCTATACATTAAATTGTACAAGTATGAGGGAATCATTGAGTACATAATTTATATTCTTCAATGACATTAATCATATTTATTCTGGTATTATTTGTATTCATTAATACCTACAGGTATTTATTATGATATAAAAGTACTCAAGATTTATTACAATACTTTATAAGACCTAACCTAATAATATGATAGATAACCTATTACCTATCATACTATATTATATTATTGTATATCATCGATAAATATCTATTATCTATCATACCGTGAGATATCTATACCGTCATTAACTTATTATATACCCTACATACCTTTTACTTCTTATAAATACTACTGTCTAATTTATATATTCTATTAATAATATGATAGATAACCTATTACCTATCATACTATACTATATTATTGTATATCATCGATAAATATCTATTATCTATCATACCGTGAGATACCTATACCGTCATTAACTTATTATATACCCTACATACCATTTACTTCTTATAAATACTACTGTCTAATTTATATATTCCATTAATAATATGATAGATAACCTATTACCTATCATACTATACTATATTATTGTATATCATATATAGATATCTATTATCTATCATACCGTGAGATATCTATACCGTCATTAACTTATTATATACCTACAGACCTTTTACTTCTTATAAATACTACTGTCTAATTTATATATTCACCTATATTATATAGGTTTACCTTACGCTCTATGTATTATCTCTACCTACCTATTGTCTATACCGGGAATTGAACCCGGGACCTCCGCGTGGAAGTCGCGCACCTTAACCACTACCCTATCGGATACCCCAACTAATAATATAATATGGGACGCACTGTTGTTTCCGCGGGTCATTTTCTAATTAATTAGGTAATTAATACTAAGGTGGCGCGACGACATGCGAAAAAAGACGGTTGATTGTAGCGTTACGGTGGGGTAGTGGATAAGGTCGTCGCGTGCCACGCGGCGGACCCGGGTTCGAATCTCGGTAGGGTTAATGTAGCGTGTAAGGGAAATTATAGGTAATAGGATATACGAGGTCTGTTCAAAAAGTACCCGGAATTTTCGTTTTTTCAAAAAAATATTTATTTATTCGTCTACATTAATGTGGTCCCCTTCAAAGTAGTCCCCCCAGATATAATACACTTATGCCAGCGTTTTTTCCAATTTTCGAAGCACCCTTGATATTCACTTTTTGATATGTCCTTGAGCACTCTCAGCGATTTTCTTCAATCGAGGAAAACCGCCGTCCTTTCATGGGTCTCTTCAACTTTGGGAATAGGAAAAAGTCACACGGAGCCATATCTGGTGAATTTTTGCACTTTGCAACATTTTATTTCATTTTTTACGCAAAATTTAATACAAATTCTTTGACTTTTCAATTCTTCCATTGTAAAAATCGCCGAGCTCAGAAAAACACGTCGAACCTTAGCGACTACCACAGACAAAGTAAACAGTGAATATAGCTGAAAATTTCATCATACTTTAGGGGCATGTATACCAACACAATAAAAAAAAATTTGACAATCAGACACTCCAGACCCGCGAAATTTAATTATTAGTAATTCCGGGTACTTTTTGAACACACCTCGTATAGTAGATATAGGTTAGGTGTATTCGGTATACAATGTAGGGATTTGAGAGTATATAATGAAATATAGCGTATGGTACAGATGTAAGGCGTGTAGTATGGAATGCAACGTATAGGCACACGTAAGGCTATAAAAATACATGAATAGGAACCTATGATGTAGATGTTAGCGTATAAGAAATGCGAATGAATGTAAGATTTAATTTATAAATATTATTTTTTCTATAAGAAGTACATACACCTCAATTTGTTACTAAATTAAAAACGACTTTGATAAAACCAGTGGTTTTGTGCTAATATTTTTTTGCCGGAACGCTAAAATTTAAAAACCGGTTCTAAAACCGGTTCTAAAACCGGTTTTCATGTTTTTCCAGTTCCGTTCAAAAAGGAACGAAACCAAAATTATTACAAAACTCATTTTGTGCACATATATGTATGTTTATTACAATAATAACATTTAATAAAAATTAGTTGAATAATAACTTATAAAATTTACTTATTAAATCATTTTCTGTATATAGCGATGTTTTTATATTTTTTCTTGCCGGAAGGCGTTCCGGCTCAAAAATGATTTGCCGGAACGACGTTCCGGCGCGTTCCGGCTCGACAACACCACTGGGTGCAAATTGCTGCAGAATGCAGTGATAAGGCATAGAAGTGCTTCAACACCCAGACGATGTATGATACATAAAATTTTGTTCCGGGACTAAAAAGGATTAACAAACAATGCAATAATTTAAATGATAAATTACAACAGAGTATACAATGTTCTGAAAAGTTTTCAAATATTCCCGAAACATTAAATGTAAGGGCAAGAATTTTGATGTTGTCTCAATCAAGAAAGCTTACTGAAAAACCAGGAAGTTGAAAAGAACCTGGCCTAAGAATGTCATAAATGAATTTTTATCCCAGGAATTTGGATTTTTCTCAATTTTTATATTATTATATATTTTCAGGATTTTTTTGTTTGTGAAGTATTGTACTTTTTAACAAGTTATTTTAACTTTTTAAAATTAGCATTATATGTCATTCCAAATTCGTTGGTCCATTATCAATATTTTTACGCTTTTCTCTTCTCAGTTTTTAATTTTTTATCATATTATTATTAGTTATTAAGATATTAATATTAGTCAGTTTTTGTGATTTTAGAATGTCCTACACTATTTCTGTGTAGTTTTTATACAATGTTGGTCATTAAGTAATTAACATGACTTATTCCTTGTAAATTTGTCATTGCATTGTAAATACTCTTCCTTAGTTAATTATAATTGTGAAATACTTTTTATTATGTATAATAATGTTTACATTCATAACATGTTATTACTGATTTTGATTGTTATGTAAAAAAATTGTTTGTGGTGTATTTGAAAATATATTTTGTACTTCATATATTTTGTTCTCATTTCTAATGTAAGAAATTATTTGGGTTTTCTTTTACTGTATTACGTATACGAATCGTATCTAAAAAATACCAGCGGTTTATTTACATACTGTACAAGTGCTGCCATGTTGTAATCAATTCGTAAATTAAAATGAGTGTAACGTCAAATCGCCCGAGATAGCAATCTATTTATGTTTATTTATCTATGGATTTGGATATTGGTTCTTTTATCTCTGACCGATAGTCAGAGGCCATATGTCCAAACTGGCTTGAAGATAACCTTGTATATAACAATTTTGTTAAAAGTGGAGAGTTCAGATCGTTTTCGTAGTAGCCAATAGAGAGTTCTTCGTAGATGTTCCAAATATTCTCGTTTTTTTTTAAATGTGAAATTCCAATTAGGTTTATTGTTCGAATACATACCCAGGTATTCAGAAAATTGTGTTTAGGAATTTCGTTACCGTATATATAAACATATGGACATGTAGTCTTTCGCAGTGCAAATATTGACTACAAATCTCCATTAGGAATTTCGTTACCGTATATATAAACATATGGACATTTAGTCTTTCGCAGTGCAAAGTTGACTACAAATCTCCATAATATAAACCACTTTTCTATTAGAAAAGTATTGGGCCTAAGACACTTCCTTGTCAGACACCTGCATTTTGATTGCAGACTGGGCGTCGTGTATCTGTACAAAATATGTTCTGTAAGCCAAATAAGATTTAAGTATAGAGAATAAAGCATTTGAAAGATTCTTCTGGATTTTATATAATAACCCCCAGTGCCACACTTTGTCAAAAGCTTGTACGATGTCCTAAAATATTTTTTAGTATGCAGAGCAGAGTTGATAACATTAACTACGCGGTGTACATGTTGTATAGTTGAATGCTGCTCTCTAAAATCTTAATTGGTGTTTTGGAATAATATGTTTGCTGTAAAGTATAAATGTAATGCGTTTTAGTAGCAGTTTTGCCAATATTTTCGATATGACGGGCCTATATGAATCTATTTGATGAATGTCTTAATCTGGCTTGGAAATATTGATAATTTTTGAAATTTTCCAGTTTGAAGAAAACGATTGAGTTTTAATTATGGCATTAAAGACAATGGTCAGAAATTGTAGCAATTTGTCAGGTAACTCCTTAGTCATTTTGTTTGTGATGAGATCAGGTTCAGGAGCTTTTCCAGATTTTGTACGCCTTATTTCCTGTGTAACTTCCGAAACAGTGATTTTTTATCTGCTCGTTAGATGTGGAAACAGTACTGAAAATACCAATTTTTTTTTCAAAATTTTCGCACTTATGAGAGGCTGGCTGAAAAGTGTCAACTTATTTGACAGTTCTACAAAAATTGAACATTTTTCTTGGAGTTAGCCCACGTTCCGTCTTTATTCCTTAGTGGTGGAATTGTCATTGTCGGCTGTTTCAATTTTTTTGTGGCCGTTTATAAGAAATAGTTAGAGTCTTCGGTGTGGGTAAGTTCAAATAATTTTTTACAGCTTTATTTTTATATTTATGAATCATGGTTTTTGAGGTTTTACATGCATTAATAAATTTTTTTCTGTCTTCAGGCGATCGGTTATTTTGCAAATTTTTACGTAATTATCTCTTGACTGCTATCTGTTTTTTTATATAACTTGGTATATCTTTGTTGATGCTTAAAAGTTTGGATGGTCGATAGAAGTGCCGCATTGCGAATTTGTGTATTTAGATTTTAAATTGCATTATTCATATCTGATTTGATTTGGGTCAGCGTATTGAAAAAGTTTAGAATTATCGGGGAATAATTGAAATTTTATTTATGTCGCTTGGCCGGCCTGTTGGAATATGACAGTAATTATGCAAGTGTATTGATTTTAGTAACTCTCATACTCTAAGTGTTATTGAGCCCCAGTAAACAAGTAGTATAATTATAAAGACTGAAGTAGGTAAAGTGCTGGTAAAGTGCGATTCTAAAATTAACATGATGTCTATTTGATTGAATAAAATAAATTGAAATTCCTGTGTGTGCATGTTTTAAGTGAAGTAGCCAATATTTTTTTCTTTGAAGTCAAGTGATTAGATTGACCATGTTGCCCATTTGGTCGATTATTTTTTTCAACGTGCCATTTAATTCTTGCATGTCATTGGCTTTGTTATTATTTTGATTTTGAGTTCTGTCATTGTTGATTGGATTAAGGTTGTTCTCATGTGCGGTTGGGCGTTGTGCATTTTTGTGCTTCATATGCGTTTGTTTTTTATTTTCATTCATTTGTGAGTATGTCATGTTAGTGAGTTTTAACCTATGAGTTCTGAACTACGGTTTTCTTAAAGGTGAAACCCTTCGAAATTTTTTCTCTGTATGTTTGACACATACCCGATAATTAGCAGGATGATTGCCTGGGCATAAGACACAAGTGACGTTATTATTAACATTGTCAGTCCAAGAACAGTCCTTAGTGTATTGTTCTCCTGCACATTTAACGCATCGCGAGTTACGCAAGCAATAATTATGGGTATGACCTAATTCTTGACAGTTTGTACATTGTGGGATTTGACAATTGTACCGTTTCGCTTCAATAACTACCTTTGTTCTATACAGATATTCGACACTGTAGATATTTGTATTATTTTTGTTTTGCAGCTCTACGACAAAAATGTTTAATGGTAGTTTAGTTAAATAGTGTGTCAGATTATATAACCGTAACACGGTGTGTCCATCAGACCTATACGGGATTGACGGGCGAATGAATAATATTAAATAAATTGAATTAATTTTATAGAAAAATTATATGCATATAATTCTCAAAATCAATAATATTAAATCTACAAAGAAACATGATATAACTGATGTTATAAATACCGTTGTGAATCAAACGAATTTTACCGAAGTCTTTTATATCTTCCGCTGTCAAAGTTTTACGTGTGTTATATCAAGGATCAAAATCAAAGTCAAGATAGGCAATGCAAAAAGCCAGATAATTCAAAACTCTTTTGACAACTCTGTTTTGGGCGAGTCTTTTAATTAAGATTCTACCGTTGTTTGTGCCGGAGATATTAGTTTGAAAAAATTCAATAATTCAATAAATGTATTGCTCGAAATAAGGGCAGACTAATTGCAACGCTTACAAAATAGTTGGGAATAGTCAATTCCAAGTTTCAAAGCAATTACTCAACCTAAAGTGAAGGTTACACCCAAAAGTGTTAAAATAAAGTTAAACAGGTCAAAGCGTCCTTTCCATTTCCTGCTTCCTTTTGCCTACTAACATCCAAAGTAACAGTCCAATAGCCACGGCAGAAATTGACCCAAGTTCTAAAGTGGATTGTTAGGTCGTAAAGTTAGTCATTTTTGTGCTCGAAATCAAGTTGTTGTTACGGCCGATACAATCGGCGCAAACTCTAATTATGCAATTCGTTATGCGTGACAATTTGCCCATCGTTCATGCAGTAAAACATATCTTTGTTTGGTTACAATTCCCTTTCGATATGACAATCATGACCTGAATTCTAAAATTTTCCAATTATATTATTGTATAAATACAATGATTATACAATGATAAATCGTGATTTTGGTCATGTTGTTAAGGTCTTTTATGTCAATAAGTACCTTGACAAACTCGACTACATCAGGCACGGTCTCCATTTCCTTTCCAGTGAAAACCAGATGCTCTGTCGTTTTCTCTTTAAAGACTGACTCTGCTGAATTCCCAAAACTCCTGGTCCTTTCGCGTTTGATTCTAATGATGGTTTATCTTTTATTTTTTGTCAAAACATTCAGAATTTATCTAACAAATTACTTACAATTAAATCAGTTAAAAATGACTATAAATCATATTGTTTTTGCTTTTCGGAACATTGGCTAAACGACAATAAACTCATTCGTTATTAAAATCTATTTTACATAAATTTAATATAGTTTTTTCGCTATTGATATATAAAATCCAAGTTAATAATTTCAATGAAATCTAGCGCATGGTATACTCAAGACTAGAGAAATTCAAACAACAAGTTATTATCTAGAAAAAGCGTCGAAGACCAACTGCCATATCGATTTGATGATATATTTCTTAAAATACAGAGAAATGATATTTGTAAATTAGCAAAAATCAAGTCTAATGAAAGTATTATTTGCACAATAAGCTAAAAAGCAATGGTCACTAGATAAATCAACAACAGTCGATAATAAAATAATGCTTTTAATAACTGAATTGTATAAATTACAATATTGTAATCCATCTGACCATTTCAATGGCAGATTATTCTAAAATGATTGTAAATCAGAATTCGTTGAATCTGTTTCCCATAACTACCGAGTAGCTGTAGAAAGCAATTTACATAGCCGACTTAACAAATTTTTGATAGTTAATGATGTATTATTCAAAAATCAATTTGGGTTTCGTCAAAATCGTACTACCTCTCACTGAATTTACACATTAGTTCTTGACATTATTCACTCTTTCGAAGGTGGTAGTGTTTGCGTTGCATTTTTCTGTGACTTTTCCAAATCTTTGATTGTATCTCTCATGAAATTCTTTTAAACAAGCTCGAAAAATGTGATGTCTGTGGTATTCTCCTTGAACTGTTTTCATCTCACTCGTCAAACAAGACCCAATCTATCTCAATGATCGTGGTTCAGTAATTATTTCAGACAAATAAAATATTAAGCTCGGTCTCTATCAGGGCTCAATTTTTGGCCCATTATTATTTCTCATCTATATAAATAATCTATCAAATTGTACAGATCTTTGTAAATTCATTCTTTTTGCTAACGATACTAGTGTGACTGTAAAAGGCAATTCTTTAGAAAATGTGAACATTAAATTAAATCAAGTTATGAATTCAGTTTTAAATTGGTTCAGTTCTAATAATATTTTGCTCAATAATGACAAAACCCAAATTATGTCTTCTCCAACAGTGAATAAGATAAGTAATGAAATCAATTCTTTAACTATCAATAGCATCAAATTTGAATTTTTCTCTGTTCCTAAATTTCTAGGTATCTAGCTGTGAAAAACCTTGAACTGGGATAGTCATATTCATTCCACTATAGTACCTAAGTTATTAAACACTTGTTTTATTATGTTGATATGTTAAGGATTCTTAAATGAAAAGTTAGTTTAAATTACCCTATATCAATTTATTATTCTAATTTCTATTTGCACCACGCATATGAAAAACAATTTTGGGGATTCCCGTCATTCTCAATGGAAATAATCAAGTTACAGAAAAGAGCTTTATGAATATTTTTCCCTCAATTCTTTGTAAACGTGTAGTAATCGTTCCCAATCATTTAACATTCTCACTGTTCCCTGTACATTTTTGCTAATTACGCTGTCGTTAATGAAAAATAATCCTGAAATTTTTAACCTATCCTCCATGTCGAATTGCCATTATAAAACAAGAAATTTGACAATAAAGGAACCAACTTATAAACTTGCAATTTCTTTCAATACCATAGACGGAAGAGGAGTACAGCTGTTTACTCTACTTCCATTACACATTAGAAAATTAAGTGATCATCAATTTCATAATATCACCGTTAAACTTATGAAAACACAGAAAATTTACGATGTTTTTGAATTTGCCAAATTCGACATCAAACAATATTTTGATATGAAATGTTTACTAACAATATCTGATATAACTTTTCTTTCGACAGTACCATTTATTTTCCCCTTTTTTCATACTTCTTCCAAATTTATTCCAAATTATTTCAATTTATTCCAAATTATTTCAACATTTTCTATCTTAGGTCTTATTATTGTTACAATGTTTTTCATATTATATTCTCTACTCGATACTGCTCTTAATTATTATTTTCCAGTTTTGGAATTTGAGCAACGGATATTTAAAGGATTTTTTACAGTCAGAAGTATCTCAAGATCTAATGAACAAGCTATGTCAACATCATAACCATTTTTCTTCATGATATCAATGTTATTAATAATTTTCGGTTTGATTTCGTTTTAATGTTATATTTTACAGTAATTAATTCAATTTAGATAGTTTATTTTCTGTAATTTTAGTTCTGATTTTTGATCTTGAAGAAAAAGGCTGAATCTTGCTATAAAATACAATATATTTTTATCAAGGGTTGTCCACCCCTAATGTTATTTTCAAATTTTGGGATTATTTTTTTAAGTAAAACTTCTTTAGGCGCGACATGGGTGTAATTCCGTACAAATATAACAGAAATTGTTACGCCAACGTCAAGTTGAAGCTTGCGACGCTAGTTAGCGCAGATGTCATGCGTAAGTCGAACGCTATGATGGATACGAGCAATTTCAATCTCTCTCCCGTAAACCCTTTCTCTATACTGCACCGAGTGCCGGTAGATCCCGTAAATCCCCATTACGTTCGTAGTTCTTTTAGATATAATTTTCGATTAGTTGGTGAAGTTTAAAGAATTTTCTATATAAAGTTATAAAAGTGCAGTGAGGGTGTTAAAAATGACTTGTCACGTTTCTGGTTGCGTAGGAAATAAGAAAACAGTGAGATTACATGGTTTTCCAACAAGGAATGACAAGGTATGTAAAATGTAATATTGTGTTTCTTCAATAGGTTATAAATGAAAAAGCAAAATATTATAGATGTATGAGATTTGGATTAGGCGAGTGAATAATCCAAAATTGGATGATGTTGAGATTGAAAAAATGTTTTTGGAAGTAGTTTGCATTATTCGAGTTTTTCGAGGTTACTATATACCTTTGAGGTTATTACTAAAATCGAAATTTTTTTGTAGGCAAGACAGATACTACAGTTACTCAAAGAATGAAATTGTATCGGCAGAAAAATAGGCAAAACAAACAAGCAGTTAATGAACGTATGTTAATTTCAATTACGTGAAATTCTACAAACACAATTACATGATAAGTGAAATTGTGAAAACAATATTTCTTTATTGAAAATTTAGAGAAAGTTTACATGCTTCTCTTTTATGATAGCTATGGAGACTAATTTTAATTTATTATAATAGTAATTAATAGTAATTATAAATATTAATGCAGGTTCAGAGCTTCTTGAAAACTCTGAAAGATCAAGGTTACATCGTCAAAGAAAACAACTGCAGGAAAATACATCGGTTACTGCCAATTTATTGGAAAATCTTGAGCCAGGTAGTCAACACCATTCACATAAGTAAGAATATTTTGTCACATTTAAACATATTATTCTGTTATCTTTTTAAATGAAAGTGCTGCTGTAACTTTTTCTGATACACCAACTACATCACGTCAATTACAAATTAATGATTCTGTATATAATGTGACAAGAACTGATCTTTTGCAAGAGTCAAATGAAGTATTTGAACTTCCATATAAAGACTTTAATTTGTTTAGAAATGCTAGAAAATTGTTTGAAAAACAATTTACAAATGATAGCTTTGGCTATGTATGTGTGTGCTCGACTTTGGTTGCAAAGTGACAAAAATATTAAATGAAGCTCAAAAACAAATCCTTAATAATTGTTTTCTGAATATTGATTCAACTAATCAGGTTGGATGTCAAACTTGTCGAAAGGCATTAAATTCGGGTAAAATTCCCACTTTGTGCAAATTTAACGGTTTTGTATTTCCACATGTACCAAATTATCTACCTAAACTGGATATTGTATCTGAAAGGTTAATTTCACCTGGGTTGTGCTTCATGCAAATTAGACGGTTGCGACATGCCAATGGACAATTTGGAATATTTGGCCAAATTATAAATGTGCCTGTTGACGTTAATAATAATGTTAATTTATTACCTAAACCTCGTAATATTGATGATGATCATTGCATTAACGTCCACATAAAAAAGTAAATGATTCATAGATCAAGCTATGTGCAGGGCTTGATAAATAAGACAAATATAAAAGTATGGCTTCAATTTTTTTCAAGACAGATATTACAGCTGTTCAAGGAATGAGATTATATCATCAGCAAAAAAGTAAAAAAATACAAACAGTAAATGAATATATGTTAACTTCAATTACATGAAGTTCTTCAAACACAATTATTACATGATGACTGAAGTTACGAAAACAATATTTGTTTAGGCGTTGTTTAACATAATCCACTGTGTGAACGAATATTATAGAACTTATTAATCAGCAATTACTTTATACCGATCATGTCATATATCAAGTTTGACCTTGATTACATTATTGTTTGTGAATGTTATACATATTTTTAATGCAATCATAAATATATAATTTATAATTCATTATTATATAAATGAGTATAATTGTCGACACTAATAAATGTGTGCATCACGACTGTTACCATATTACTAATAAACATTATTCCAAATTGTTATATGATGTATTTATTTTTACTTAACTTAAATTTGCTATTTTGTACAGTAGCAAATAAGTTTTACTTCAATCGCGTGTGATCCTTACGCGCACTTCTTTTTTATTTTAATATTTTATAAATTAGAATTTAAAGATATAGGGATGTATTTCTACTTCGAGAAACTATTTTTATCAAACGTTAATCACCCCTAATTTTTTTAAATTTTGGAATTAACTTTCTGTTAATTATTGTCATAATTTTGGTTAAGATTTTTTTAGTTTTCGAAAATGTTTTTCTTCAAATTTGTTCAACCCTAATACTTTTTTTCAATTTTGGCTTGGAACATCGAGAAAATATAAAACTAGCAAATCAATTTTTTTGACGAAAACTTAAACAATGCAATTTTGTTTGTTTGTTTCCCACGCCTTGCATTTACCCATTGTACAAATATTTTTCGATGCGCATAGTATATAGTTGATAACTGTATTGTGTAAAGAGCCATTTTTGCAAAAAATAATAAAGATTGAATATTGAAACCTGAAGATACAACAGTTTTTGTATGGTACCATACAAATCTATATAAAAGCTGTAACATTTTCCATTCTCACAATTTTTTACAATTACAGTCTCTTGGCATGCCACGTAACATTATAATTTGCAAATAAATTATCAGATTTTGCTGCGTAATGCAAAAATTAATAAATTAAATCAAAAGCTCTGAGATATTATATCAAAATTTTGAAACTTTAGATGCCAATTTAAAGATAATCAGTTTCAGATAAAGTTAGCACTTGCAAAGACTATTCATATGACACAGTTATATTTATATGTGGCGTGCTTTGCAGTGGAAGACTATTCATATATTTTTTATTAGCTGCCCTTTTCACTTATATACAACATTTGCAATCGGTTAGTTTTTTTAACTTCCCCTAGGGCAAGTTATAGTAATCGCAAAAAAATAGAAAATGAAATTTTTTATATATTTTTACGTTTCAAAAATTTCTGCATATTTTGGCATATCTTAGAAAAAATGGATGTATGTGTGTGTATGTGAGTATGTATTTATGTGTGTATGTGTGTGTGTGTGTGTTTGCGGATGCAAATTTTCGAATCGTTCGTCGACGATTTCGGGAACACGGATCAATCGATTTGAATTATTCCAAAAACATTCGATTCGCATTGATAAAGAGACGGGCTGAATAGTTTTTGGCGAAGGCAGGTCTAGCCGTTCCAAAGATAAGGGGCAAAAAGTGCCAAAAACGGTAACTCAGTTTTTAAGAGAACGGAGCGTCCGATTTAATAATTCAAAAAACATTTTACTTGTATTGACAAAATCAATACACACAGATCAACTTTGTGGAAAGGCAGGTCTAGCGATTATGAACTCTCAATAAAAAAAGTTAAAGAAATGCCTTTTGGCGGTCAAAAATGATCATTAGACATATGCCCATCAAATGATCAGAAATTTTATAGAGATTTTCATAATGTGTTCACATTTTGTGTATACTTTATTGGGTTTCGTACCAAGATTTTCAATTTTAAATTTTATTTATATAGTTGAAACAAATGTTCTCGACATTTTCAAAGTATGGAATAACCGATTTGGATAAATTAAAAATCATTCGATTCATATTGATAAGGAGACGTACTGATTAGTTTTCGGCGGAGGCAGGTCTAGCCGTTCCGAAGATACGGGGCAAAAAATGCCAAAGACGGTAACTCGGTTTTTAAGAGAAATTAAAAAAAAAAATTTTACTTGTATTAACAAGATCATGATTAAATTTTTGGAGAGGCATTACAGCGGTTATAGACTCTTAATAAAAATAAGTTAAAAAAATGTCATTTTGCGGTCAAAAATGTTTATTGGACTTACGCACATCAAATTATCAGATATTTTGAAGAGATTTTCATAATGCTTTACATTTTGTGTAATTTTTTTGGGTACTGGACCAAGATTTTTAATTACTGTACGAAAAGTTCCAGCAATTTGCCTTAAGCCACGATGCCATGCACCCCACTAGTTATTCTAATCATTCTATACAAGATATATTTGCCGGGTCAAATAATATATATATATATATATATATATATATATATGCAGCCCTGCAATTAGTACGACCCTGCTGTACCTCGTGATTGCCCTGCGTGATGCCGTATCAAGACGGCCGTATAAATGAAGAAAGACCATTTGCAAAAGTCCTCTTTTACCTTCGGCGGCCAACAAGGACAGACCAATACACAAATTGTATTAATATTGAACAATAATAAACAATAGTGAACAAAAGCAATTTGTTGTTATTCAACAATCACTTCAATGGTGACCCCGACGTGATATAATGGCTGTGCGGCAGCACCCAAGCGCAGCCCTGCAATTAGTACGACCCTGCCGTACCTCGTGATTGCCCTGCGTGATGCGCACGCATCAAGACGGCCGTATAAAAGAAGAAAGATCAACTGCAAAAGTCCTCTTCTACCTTCGGCGGCCAACAAGGAGAGACCAATACACAAATTGTACTAATATTCAACAATGATAAATAAAAGTGAATAAAAGCAATTTGTTGTAATTCAAAATTCACTTCATATATATTGAAATATGTTAGTTTGGTGTTGATATATATTTTGATGAGTTATTTAGAATCGGGCAATTACACCAAGTACAAAAAAAAGTAGTTTTGAAATACTTTATTTATCCATACGTTTCGGTCATCATCGAGGCCGTCATTTAGTGGAAAAACTAAAAAAAATTATATAATGAAGGAGGAGAAGAATTTTTTAAACGTTGACATCCCTGAAAGGTTACGCTATGTTTTCGCCCTAGACCCGAATTTTGCTGTTTCTAGCAATTCTCACAAATTCAATTTCATTAAAATTATCAGTAACTTAGAAAATTGTTTACAACAAGTTAAAGAATCTAAATATCAAAATTTAGCTAGATCCATCTTTTGCAAAACACCCATTTCATTTACAAAATACTCATGCACAAACCTTAACTATAACAATATCTTGAAAGATCTGAAACAATGTAAACTTTTTTTGAAAAATAATCCAGAAATCATTGTTACTAGAACCGATAAAGGAAACGTAACCGTTGTGTTAAACAAAGAAGATTACTTAGATAAAGTTTCAAATTTACTCTCAGATGAAAAAAACTTACAACATCGCCGTTAATTATCCTACAGATCACATAAACTTTAGTCGCCACAAATTTATCGACAAACCCGTTACTAATAAACAGTTACTCAAAGACATAGCTTCCAATTTAAAAACACTTACATCCTTACCACTCAAGACTATACTGTCTTTCCAAAATTCATAAACTTGACTTACCTTGCCGCCCCATTGTATCAGACATTAACTCACCACTTTATAAATTATCAAAATATATAAATAATTCCATAACTCCTGCCACCAAACAATTTACATAAAAAATTCTTTCAAGTTTGTCGAAAAACTTAAACAAATTACAGTTCCAAATGATAACGTTTTAATTAGTTTTGACGTAGTATTATTGTTCACAAACGTTTCATTAGACCTTATCCTTGAAGCCATAAAAATGTCATGATATATCCTTCCATACCACGATTTCCCTACACTGATTTCGAGAAAAAATAAAATTTTTAGTTTCCAACACATATTTTGAGTTTAATAGTAAATTCTATTTCCAAACATTTGGTACACCAATGGGATCTCCAACCTCCCCATCTTTATCTGAAATAGTCCTTCAACACATAGAATCCACAATACTAAATTCCTAAAATAAACAAATTTTGTACTACCGATATGTTAATGACATCATTACATGCATCTCAAATAGTGACACAACCACTCTTGTAAATTTTTTTAATGCCTACAACCAACACGCACAATTCACTTCTAAATTAGGAAATAATAAATCTATCAGTTCCTTAGATGTCCAACTCTTTCGTGAAAATAATAATATAATAACTGATTGGTATCACAAACCAACATTCTCAGGCCGTTATCTTAATTACCATTCTTACCACCCCCTCTCTATCAAAATAGGCACAATCATAAACTTAATAGACCATTTTACTAAAAATATATGTTTGCCAGTCTATTTACACTTTTGCAAAATTGTAAACAAAATTCATTCAGTACTTAGATGTTAGTTAATCTGTACACACTAGAATGTAACCAAAAATTGTCAAAAATAATTAGTTTAAATGTTCCAGTTATTAATAGCTTGGTTTATCACAGTGTAATAGTGTATTGTATTTTTGTATAATTAATTTTCTGTAAGTATTTATATATATATATCTATATATATATAAATCTCGTGTCACGATGTTGGTTCGCGATGGACGCCCAAACTACTGGACCGATTTTAAATTTTAATGGCTCATCGTGTGCATATATATCCAACTTAGGTTATAGGAAATTTTGAAAAGTAAATTTGAAATATAAATATATAATTTTTATAAATTTCTAAAAATTTTGACAGAAAATGACCAAAAAAAAAACAAAACACTAAAATGACAAATGTCAAAATTAAAGGAAATTTGGATATATAATTTTTGAAAAAAAAATTTGACATTTCAAAAAATAAAATTCAAAAACATGTACATATATAGAAATATCCAACATTTATATCCAAATTTGATGAAATGCTACATACAAAATCACTGATTATAGTTTTAAATCTAATTAAAAATCAATGCTTAAAAATTTAAATAAATGTTGACATGAAAAAAAAAATAAATGTCATCTGTCAATATTTATGAAAATAATTATATAAATAGATTTATGATTTAGATTCAATTGATTAGCTTACCAAATTATTTCGGAAACCAAAACTTCATTAAAACCTTATAGATTAGAGATCACAATAAAAAAGCGGCACTTGAATTTAAAAATAATCATAACCAAAATTTTGACATGTCACAAAAAAAGAATGTTTAACGAGTTACTTCAATAAGACGCAAATAAATTAATTATTACAAGTTATGTTACAGAAAATATTGCCTAACAAATTATAGATACAAAACAATATTGTAAAATAAATATTTACAAAAAATTCTGACAGAAAATGGCCAAAAAAAAACAAAACACTAAAATGACAAATGTCATAATTTATGAAAAATTTGAGAAAAAAAGATTTATGATTTTTGAAAAACAAAAATTGACAGTTCAGAAAATATAATTCAAAAACATGTACATATATAGATATATCCAACATTTATATCCAAATTAGATGAAATGCTATATTCAAAATTACAATTTATAGTTTTAAATCTAATTAAAAGTCAATGTTTATAAATTTGAATAAATGTTGACATGAAAATCGTCAAATGTCATTTGTCAAAATTTATGAAAATAATTAAATAATATATATATTATATTATATATTATATATTATATAAATAGATTTACAATTTATCTTTATTTGATTAGCTTACCAAATTATTTCGGATACCAAAACTTCATCAAAACCTTATAGATCAGAGATCACAATAAAAAAGCGACATATTGAATTTAAAATTAATCATAAACAAAAATTTGACATTTCACAAAAAAAATGTTTAACGACTTCAATAAGAAACAAATAAATTAATTATTCCAAGTTATATTGCCGAAGAAATTATAGATACAGCACAATATTGTAAAATAAATATCATAGATTAATTCTCGACCAAAAAGGAAATATTTTGACATTTACAAATATACTAAACATAACATTAATCATAAACAAAATTCTGACAGTTCAAAAAAAAAATTAATTTTTAACGACTTCAATAAGATACAAATAAATTAATTATTCCAAGTTATGTTATAGGCAATATTGGCAATCAAATTATAGATATAAATTATATCATATTATATTAAATTTCGAACCAAAAAGGAAATATTTTGGCATTTAAAAATTTAGTGCATATTGGATATTTGAAATTGACATTCAATATTTTTAAATTAAATGTAAAAGTAAAAAATCTGATATTTATATAAAAATTATATATTTAGATAATGGTACTGCGATGATTCAGACTAAAATCTAATTTATTCATTGATTAAAAATATTTCACTATTTGACATAAATAAAATTAAAATAAACAAAGCACTATGATGCGTTCGAATTAATTATCAAAATGTAAAGAAATTCGTGTAATAAAAATGTAACATTATTATTAATATATCATGTGTATTATAAAAACTTTTGCAATGCGGAAAAATATTTTTGATGGCAAAACAGCGTTTGCCGGGTCAGCTAGTATATATATATATATATATATATAAGTTTTATAACTTTATATTATTTTTCTCCTACATTATACAAAATCTTTTAGTTTTTCCACTGAATGACGGTCTGGATGAAGACCGAAACGTATGAATAAATAAAGTATTTCAAAACAACTTTTGTTTTTTTACTTGGTGTTACTGTCCGATTCTAAATAACTCATCAATATACACACACATACACATATATATATATATATATATATATATATATATATATATATCTTCTATATATATAAAAATAAGTCGGGTTTTCCTTCCTGACGAAATAACTCCAGAACGCGCGAACCGATTTCGACAATTTTACATTCGTTGGAAAGGTCTCGGGCTCCGCAAGGTTTATAGCTAAGAAAATTAAAAAAAAAATTCAACAGAAAAGCGGAAAACATATTTTCTTTTTTTACATGCGGCGTCATCTCTAAAACTTAGCATGTACTACAAACCAAACCGCAGTCGGTAGATGGCGCCGGTAGATATATTGTTTGACATCTCAATGTTCACCGTTCAGTTAAATTCAGGTGACAAACCGGCATTGTGTTTACAGTGAAATTGTGCAAAAAAGTTAAATAAGTTATTCTTTTCCGTATATCACGTGTTTTGTGCAAATTTTTGTCTTTAAAGCAGGCGTTTGTCTTTAAGGTGGTAAGTTAAACTCTGTAAATTATGTGGATAGCGCATTTGAGTTTAAATTCACCACTCTGTCCATAGTCTGAAATGCCTATAGGACGACGTGCGAACATCGGTCGCCGCACAAGACATGCAAGCCAGCAGCAAGTGTATTTACTAAACTTAAGCGAAGGCAGACAAAATATAATAAGACAAAATGCCCGGTTAAGACAACGCATCAGTACACGTAGATCATTGACATCATACAATCGCTTGGCATTCCAGTATGATCCCACTGCAAACTACAGTGATGATAAAAATTTCGATATTGGACCAATGACGACTATATGCCGATATTGCAATGCGTTAAAGTTCAAAAGAGAAACGGCTGGATTGTGCTGCGCAAGTGGAAAAGTAAAACTGGATCCATTACTTGCACCACCAGTGCCACTGAAATCATTGTTTGATGGAAGTGACCCCGATTCCAGCCATTTTCTTCAACACATCCTTCAATACAATAACTGCTTTCGCATGACTTCCTTTGGAGCTAATATCATTCAAGAAGGCGGCTTCATGCCGACTTGCAAGGTAAAAGATACAACGCACATAACCAATTACTCACACCAACACAATGAATTGCACACCACACACTACACCATCACACGATCAGAAGTTACACCGTATTCTTCAACTAATGATTGTTTGCAATTACAGATACAAAGACAAATATACCATTTGCATGGTTCAATGGTGCCAACACCAAATGAACAGCACCAATTTCTGCAAATATATTTAATTTCGTCGATGGTGGATCAGCTGAATGTGCGGTGCAATATGCAGGAAGAGTTAAAGAGACGAGTTATTGAACAGTTGAAATCATTTTTTCACGCTAATAATGCTGTGGTTAACATGTTCAAAACAGCATTGGAACGAATGCCATCAGATACGCACAAATTTATCATAAGAGCGGATTGTACCCCAAGAGGTGAACATGTGCGAAGATTCAATGCACCCACCGTTAATGATGTTGCTGCAATTATTGTTGGCGATCCAACTAAATCACGAGACATTGTCGTTCAGCGAAGAAGCAATATCATGCATCGCGTAAACGAGACACATCGTTTGTACGACGCGTTACAATATCCAATCATTTATTGGCAAGGGCAAGACGGTTACGACATCACGTTGAAGATGGTCGATCCAATTACAGGTGCAATATTAACACACTAATTATTTTTATTATTGCTATTATTTGTTTCCATTAACAATTCATTCCATTTTGCATTTTCAGGCTTATCAACGAATAAAAATCTAAGCGCTATGAAATACTATGCATATCGTATGATGATTCGTTCACATGAGGAGAATGTCATTCTGAAGTGCCGTCGGCTATTCCAGCAATTCGCTGTCGACATGTATGTCAAAGTCGAGACCAAACGTTTAGCGTTCATTCGATTCAATCAGGCAAAGCTACGATCTGAGGACTATATACACTTGCGAGATGCTATTCATTCAGATGGTGATGTTCAGAATATTGGACGTCTCACGATTCTCCCATCATCTTATACCGGAAGTCCACGCCACATGCACGAATACGCTCAAGACGCTATGACGTACGTGCGACATTATGAAACTCCGGATTTATTTATTACGTTCACTTGCAATCCGAAGTGGACGGAAATTGAACGTGAGTTGGAAATAGGCCAAAAACCGCAAGATCGCCATGACATAATAGCCAAAGTATTTCAGCAAAAACTCAAGGTTATGATGGATGTGCTTACAAAGTATCGAGTTTTTGGTGACACACGTTGTTATATGTACTCGGTGGAATGGCAGAAGCGTGGACTACCGCATGCTCATATCCTAATTTGGTTGCTGAATAAATTACATTCAAATGAAGTGGATGACATCATATCAGCTGAAATTCCTGATCCAGTCACTGATCCCCATCTACACGATATTGTGACGACACAGATGGTGCATGGACCGTGCGGTGCATTAAATCCATTATCGCCTTGCATGGCTAATGGAAAGTGCACAAAACGATATCCGCGACCGTTAGTTGCTGATACATTCACAGGGAACGATGGATATCCAGTTTATCGTCGGCGTTCAAAAGAAGAAAATGGTCGAACTATCAAAGTTAAAGTTCAAAATCAAGAGATTGAGATCGGAAATGAATTTATTATACCATATTGCCCGCTGCTATCTCGAATTTTCAGAACACATGCAAACGTTGAAAGTTGTCATTCGGCCAAATCAATCAAATATTTGTGCAAGTACGTCACAAAAGGCACCGACATGACTGTGTTTGGTATTGCGTCGGAAAATGCGAATGACGAAATTAGCAGCTTCCAAATTGGCAGATACGTCAGTAGTAATGAAGCACTGTGGCGATTATTGTCATTTCAAATTCATGAAAGATATCCCACAGTTATGCATTTAGCAGTGCATTTGGAAAACGGCCAAAGTGTTTACTTCACTGAGGCTAATGCGGCACAGCAAGCTGAGAGACCACCATCGACAACATTGACTAGCTTCTTTGCTATGTGTGAAGCAGATCCATTCGCAGCGACGCTGATGTACGTTGATATGCCTAAGTATTACACTTGGAATCAATCAACAAAGAATTTCCAACGCCGCAAACAAGGAACCCCAATTCCAGATTGGCCACATGTGTTTTCCACGGATGCACTTGGTCGCATATATACTGTTCATCCTAGAAGTGATGAATGTTTTTATTTGCGACTTCTGTTGGTAAATGTGCGTGGACCAAAATCATTTGTGCATTTGAAAACTGTGAATGGCCACCGATGTCAAACATATCGAGAAGCATGTCAACTATTGGGTTTGCTGGAGAACGATTCTCATTGGGATCTAACACTTGCGGATTCAGTTGTTTCATCAAATGCGTACCAAATACGAACGCTCTTCGCAATTATCATCACCACATGCTTTCCTTCACAACCAATACAATTATGGAACAAATACAAAGACGACATATGTGAAGATATCTTGCATCGCTTGCGCATTCAAACTAACAATCCTGATATCCAAATAACCGATGAAATCTACAATGAAGGATTGATTCTGATTGAGGATCAATGCTTGACTATTGCAAACAAGCTACTAATTGAAGTAGGAATGATTGCGCCAAATCGATCGATGCACGATGCATTCAACCAAGAATTAAATCGAGAGCTGCAATACAATGTTGATACATTGCAAGAATTCGTTCGAATTAATGTGCCGTTGCTGAATGAACAGCAAAAACAAGTATACGAAACATTAATGCAAGCGGTGGCCAATAATACTGGTGGTCTATTCTTCCTGGACGCACCTGGAGGAACAGGGAAAACATTTGTCATTTCATTGATTTTGGCCACTATTCGATCAAGATGTGACATAGCTTTAGCGTTAGCATCATCGGGAATTGCAGCGACTCTTCTAGATGGAGGTCGTACTGCACATTCTGCACTTAAGTTGCCACTCAATTTAAACACAATTGATACTCCAACATGCAATATTTCCCGATCCAGTGCAATGGGAAAATTGTTGACGCAATGCAAGCTCATTGTTTGGGATGAGTGCACAATGGCGCACAAGAAATCACTTGAAGCACTTAACTTTACACTAAAAGATCTTCGGCGAAATAACAACATCTTTGGCGGCTTGATGATATTGTTGGCAGGCGATTTCAGGCAGACGTTGCCAGTAATTCCCCGTGGAACGCCTACAGATGAATTGAATGCTTGCCTGAAAGCATCACCGTTATGGAATAACGTAAAAACATTATCGCTAACCACTAATATGAGAGTTCAACTTCAAAATGATTAAAGTGCTGCACAATTTTCCAAACAATTGTTAGCTGTTGGAAATGGGAAAGTCCCAGTTGATGCGACATCTGGATTAATTACTCTTACCAATGACTTTTGCCGATTTGTAGACTCTCAATTAGAACTTATTGAAAATGTTTTCCCAAACATTAGCGAGAATTATCAGAATTATGCTTGGTTAAGTCAACGAGCATTTCTTGCCGCAAAAAATAATGATGTGCACGCATTGAATTTCGTCATTCAGTCAAAAATTGCTGGCGATTTGGTGACATACAAATCCATTGATTCCATAACAAATCTCGATGAAGTAGTAAATTATCCTACGGAGTTTTTGAACTCTCTGGAGTTACCAGGATTTCCACCACATAACTTGCAACTCAAAGTTGGCACTGTTATAATGACATTGCGTAATTTGAATCCACCGCAACTTTGCAACGGTACTCGACTTTCAGTAAGAAGACTTATGCCGAATTTGATTGAGGCAACCATTATTAACGGAAAGTACGCAGCTGAAAATGTATATATTCCTCGAATACCAATTATTCCGACTGGTCTTCCGTTTGACTTCAAACGATTACAATTTCCAGTTCGCCTTGCGTTTGCAATGTCAATTAACAAGTCGCAAGGTCAATCGCTTAGTGTTTGCGGTATAAATTTAGAAAATCATTGTTTTTCGCATGGCCAGTTGTACGTTGCCTGTTCACGAGTTGGGAAACCATCCGCTTTGTTTGTGTTAGGCCAAAAAACAAAAAATGTTGTTTACCAAAAGGCTCTTCAATAAAACATATAATTTGCAGATTCACTTTCTTTTACTTAGAGAACTTTAACTCATTTTTGTAATCAAAATAAATTCGTTACTGTTGTACAATAAAATCAAATTTTTCCTTTTCAAATATAAAACAAACAAAAAATTTCTTCATCTTTCTCACGAAACCATCTGGTGGCGAAACGGAGTTCGTCGGGTTTGCTAGTATATATATATAAATATATATATTTGAATAGCCTTGAATTTGATGTTTTATATATGTTTCATTTGAGTTTAAAATTCGACCATTAACAATGACCCAACCGAACACATTAACCGCTCATGTCATAAACTTTTAGACATATTAGTTTCCAATAAACAAATCACAAAAGATACTTTCCAAGATTATACGGCCTTCCTAAAATTCACAAAACAAACCTACCTTATAGACCGATCGTTTCAGACATAAATTCCTCGCTATACAAATTATCCAAGTACATTAGTAACATCTTAACAACAATATCAAAACAGTCCCCATATTACATAAAAAAATCCTTCGAGCTTGTCAAAATTCTTAATAACATTTCCATTCCCAATAATTATAAACTAATTAGCCTAGACGTTATATCCTTATTTACAAATGTCCCACTAGACTTAATACTAGATGCCATCACTATCAGATAGAGTGAAATCAGGCTCCGTACCATATTATCCCTAATTATCCCTACATTGGTTTAGAGAAGTCATCAAATTTATTGTCTCTAACACCTATTTTGAATTTAATGGATCCTTTCATTAACAAATTTTTGGCACCCCAATGGGATCGCCCGCATCTCCCTCATTGGTAGAAATTTCCTTGCAACTAGTAGAAAATAAAATATTTAAAAATTATAATAAACAAATCTTTTATTACCGCTATGTATACGATATTATTACTTGTGTTCCGGAAAAAGACAATAGCATAGTTACTGATAATTTTAACAATTTTAATAAAAAAACTACAGTTTACTGTGGAAATAGAGACAATGAATTCGATTAGCTTTCTAGACATCGGACTAATACGTATAAAAAACCACCGACTAATTACTAACTGACTACGCCATACTACTGTCTGAAATTTAACAGACCACGCCATACTACTATCTGATAACAATTTCTGGGACACCAATATTGACCTGGTAATAAGCACACTAAAAAACAACTCATATCCTACAAACATAATTAACTCAGTCATAAGTGACAGACGCAGTTACATTTTCAACAAACAAAACGACCTCATCGATCATAAAAACCGCTTAGACTTGGACCGCTAGTATATGACATACTAGTGTTATTTGCCTACCGCAATTAAAATATTTATATTTCTCGTAGAAAAAATTGTTTCAACAGTGTGGCATTTTGTTGGTATGTAATTGTGATACAACCCTTAGTTCAATTTTTACACAAATTAATTCTAAGTTTAATTTTGACCGCCTCAGGAACTTGGTATATCAGATTAATTGCTCTAATTGCGAACTTTTTTATATCGGAGAAACTAGCCAAAACTTGAGTAAACGCCTTCATCAACATAAAAACAACTCAAAAAATCCGAAACAATTTGAAATGATGATAGCCGAGATTATTAAAAATTCAAACCATAATATAGATTTTTTCAACCCTAAAATTTTGCATTTTGAAGAGAACGTAATTAAAAGAAGATTCGCTGAGGGGTTGTTTTTACAATTGCATAACGACAAGGTCATAAACAAACGCTTCGACAATACGGCCCTGAACGAAACAAACACATGGTTTCCTAATAGCGTGTCAAAATTTCTTAAAAAATGACAAGATCCCATCGCTTTTTAAGTTTCCCGTAAAATTTGAACACATGCTAAAAACTGCTTTGAAAAATGTGACATTTCTATCTTAAGCTTCAAAGAGTAAATGTGATGTAAAAAAATATATATTTTATCAATGTGCACATACTCATACCATGGATTAATAATAATAATGATTTCATATGCTATATTAAGATACAAAATTGTAAGTGTTTCATTATTATTATTATTATTATTGTTTTCTGTGAAATTACTTACATATTATTTATTTATTTTTAATTTTTATAGTTAATTTGATTACCACTGAATGATGGCTAAGATGCTAGCCGAAACGTATGGATTTTAAATAAATAAACTTATAAAAAAACTCTCATACTATTTTTATTGATGTTACGCCCGAATTTTAAACTCAAATTAAATATATATATATATATATATATATATATATATATATATATATATATATATTGAAATATGTGAGTTTGGTGTTGATATATATTTTGATGAGTTATTTAGAATCGGGCAGTAACACCAAGTAAAGAAAAAAACTAAAGTAGTTTTGTTTTTATTTATTTATCCCATTATCCCATTTATGTCCTTTAAATACTTTATTCATCCATACGTTTCGGTCTTCATCGAGACCGTCATTCAGTGGAAAAAGAAATTAATTATACAAAAATACACTACTCTATTACACTGTGATAAACCAGGCTATCAGTTTTAGACGTTAGTCAATTTGTACACACTAGAATGTAAGCAAAAATTGTAAAAAATTAATTAGTTTAAATGTTCCAATTATTAATAGCCTGGTTTATCACAGTGTAACAGTGTTTCAAAACTACAGTGTAGTAGTGTACAGTGTAGTATACAGTGTAGTAGTATTTCAAAACTACTTTAGTTTTTTTTCTTTACTTGGTGTTACTGCCCGATTCTAAATAACTCATCAATATATATATATATATATATATATATATATATATCTTCTATATATATAAAAATAAGTCGGGTTTTCCTTCCTGACGAAATAACTCCAGAACGCGCGAACCGATTTCGACAATTTTACATTCGTTGGAAAGGTCTCGGGCTCCGCAAGGTTTATAGCTAAGAAAATTTAAAAAAAAATTCAACAGAAAAGCGGAAAACATATTATCTTTTTTTACATGCGGCGTCATCTCTAAAACTTAGCATGTACTACAAACCAAACCGCAGTCGGTAGATGGCGCCGGTAGATATATTGTTTGACATCTCAATGTTCACCGTTCAGTTAAATTCAGGTGACAAACCGGCATTGTGTTTACAGTGAAATTGTGCAAAAAAGTTAAATAAGTTATTCTTTTCCGTATATCACGTGTTTTGTGCAAATTTTTGTCTTTAAAGCAGGCGTTTGTCTTTAAGGTGGTAAGTTAAACTCTGTAAATTATGTGGATAGCGCATTTGAGTTTAAATTCACCACTCTGTCCATAGTCTGAAATGCCTATAGGACGACGTGCGAACATCGGTCGCCGCACAAGACATGCAAGCCAGCAGCAAGTGTATTTACTAAACTTAAGCGAAGGCAGACAAAATATAATAAGACAAAATGCCCGGTTAAGACAACGCATCAGTACACGTAGATCATTGACATCATACAATCGCTTGGCATTCCAGTATGATCCCACTGCAAACTACAGTGATGATAAAAATTTCGATATTGGACCAATGACGACTATATGCCGATATTGCAATGCGTTAAAGTTCAAAAGAGAAACGGCTGGATTGTGCTGCGCAAGTGGAAAAGTAAAACTGGATCCATTACTTGCACCACCAGTGCCACTGAAATCATTGTTTGATGGAAGTGACCCCGATTCCAGCCATTTTCTTCAACACATCCTTCAATACAATAACTGCTTTAGCATGACTTCCTTTGGAGCTAATATCATTCAAGAAGGCGGCTTCATGCCGACTTGCAAGGTAAAAGATACAACGCACATAACCAATTACTCACACCAACACAATGAATTGCACACCACACACTACACCATCACACGATCAGAAGTTACACCGTATTCTTCAACTAATGATTGTTTGCAATTACAGATACAAGGACAAATATACCATTTGCATGGTTCAATGGTGCCAACACCAAATGAACAGCACCAATTTCTGCAAATATATTTAATTTCGTCGATGGTGGATCAGCTGAATGTGCGGTGCAATATGCAGGAAGAGTTAAAGAGACGAGTTATTGAACAGTTGCAATCATTTTTTCACGCTAATAATGCTGTGGTTAACATGTTCAAAACAGCATTGGAACGAATGCCATCAGATACGCACAAATTTATCATAAGAGCGGATTGTACCCCAAGAGGTGAACATGTGCGAAGATTCAATGCACCCACCGTTAATGATGTTGCTGCAATTATTGTTGGCGATCCAACTAAATCGCGAGACATTGTCGTTCAGCGAAGAAGCAATATCATGCATCGCGTAAACGAGACACATCGTTTGTACGACGCGTTACAATATCCAATCATTTATTGGCAAGGGCAAGACGGTTACGACATCACGTTGAAGATGGTCGATCCAATTACAGGTGCAATATTAACACACTAATTATTTTTATTATTGCTATTATTTGTTTCCATTAACAATTCATTCCATTTTGCATTTTCAGGCTTATCAACGAATAAAAATCTAAGCGCTATGAAATACTATGCATATCGTATGATGATTCGTTCACATGAGGAGAATGTCATTCTGAAGTGCCGTCGGCTATTCCAGCAATTCGCTGTCGACATGTATGTCAAAGTCGAGACCGAACGTTTAGCGTTCATTCGATTCAATCAGGCAAAGCTACGATCTGAGGACTATATACACTTGCGAGATGCTATTCATTCAGATGGTGATGTTCAGAATATTGGACGTCTCACGATTCTCCCATCATCTTATACCGGAAGTCCACGCCACATGCACGAATACGCTCAAGACGCTATGACGTACGTGCGACATTATGGAACTCCGGATTTATTTATTACGTTCACTTGCAATCCGAAGTGGACGGAAATTGAACGTGAGTTGGAAATAGGCCAAAAACCGCAAGATCGCCATGACATAATAGCCAGAGTATTTCAGCAAAAACTCAAGGTTATGATGGATGTGCTTACAAAGTATCGAGTTTTTGGTGACACACGTTGTTATATGTACTCGGTGGAATGGCAGAAGCGTGGACTACCGCATGCTCATATCCTAATTTGGTTGCTGAATAAATTACATTCAAATGAAGTGGATGACATCATATCAGCTGAAATTCCTGATCCAGTCACTGATCCCCATCTACACGATATTGTGACGACACAGATGGTGCATGGACCGTGCGGTGCATTAAATCCATTATCGCCTTGCATGGCTAATGGAAAGTGCACAAAACGATATCCGCGACCGTTAGTTGCTGATACATTCACAGGGAACGATGGATATCCAGTTTATCGTCGGCGTTCAAAAAAAGAAAATGGTCGAACTATCAAAGTTAAAGTTCAAAATCAAGAGATTGAGATCGGAAATGAATTTATTATACCATATTGCCCGCTGCTATCTCGAATTTTCAGAACACATGCAAACGTTGAAAGTTGTCATTCGGCCAAATCAATCAAATATTTGTGCAAGTACGTCACAAAAGGCACCGACATGACTGTGTTTGGTATTGCGTCGGAAAATGCGAATGACGAAATTAGCAGCTTCCAAATTGGCAGATACGTCAGTAGTAATGAAGCACTGTGGCGATTATTGTCATTTCAAATTCATGAAAGATATCCCACAGTTATGCATTTAGCAGTGCATTTGGAAAACGGTCAAAGAGTTTACTTCACTGAGGCTAATGCGGCACAGCAAGCTGAGAGACCACCATCGACAACATTGACTAGCTTCTTTGCTATGTGTGAAGCAGATCCATTCGCAGCGACGCTGATGTACGTTGATATGCCTAAGTATTACACTTGGAATCAATCAACAAAGAATTTCCAACGCCGCAAACAAGGAACCCCAATTCCAGATTGGCCACATGTGTTTTCCACGGATGCACTTGGTCGCATATATACTGTTCATCCTAGAAGTGATGAATGTTTTTATTTGCGACTTCTGTTGGTAAATGTGCGTGGACCAAAATCATTTCTGCATTTGAAAACTGTGAATGGCCACCGATGTCAAACATATCGAGAAGCATGTCAACTATTGGGTTTGCTGGAGAACGATTCTCATTGGGATCTAACACTTGCGGATTCAGTTGTTTCATCAAATGCGTACCAAATACGAACGCTCTTCGCAATTATCATCACCACATGCTTTCCTTCACAACCAATACAATTATGGAACAAATACAAAGACGACATATGGGAAGATATCTTGCATCGCTTGCGCATTCAAACTAACAATCCTGATATCCAAATAACCGATGAAATCTACAATGAAGGATTGATTCTGATTGAGGATCAATGCTTGACTATTGCAAACAAGCTACTAATTGAAGTAGGAATGATTGCGCCAAATCGATCGATGCACGATGCATTCAACCAAGAATTAAATCGAGAGCTGCAATACAATGTTGATACATTGCAAGAATTCATTCGAATTAATGTGCCGTTGCTGAATGAACAGCAAAAACAAGTATACGAAACATTAATGCAAGCGGTGGCCAATAATACTGGTGGTCTATTCTTCCTGGACGCACCTGGAGGAACAGGGAAAACATTTGTCATTTCATTGATTTTGGCCACTATTCGATCAAGATGTGACATAGCTTTAGCGTTAGCATCATCGGGAATTGCAGCGACTCTTCTAGATGGAGGTCGTACTGCACATTCTGCACTTAAGTTGCCACTCAATTTAAACACAATTGATACTCCAACATGCAATATTTCCCGATCCAGTGCAATGGGAAAATTGTTGACGCAATGCAAGCTCATTGTTTGGGATGAGTGCACAATGGCGCACAAGAAATCACTTGAAGCACTTAACTTTACACTAAAAGATCTTCGGCGAAATAACAACATCTTTGGCGGCTTGATGATATTGTTGGCAGGCGATTTCAGGCAGACGTTGCCAGTAATTCCCCGTGGAACGCCTACAGATGAATTGAATGCTTGCCTGAAAGCATCACCGTTATGGAATAACGTAAAAACATTATCGCTAACCACTAATATGAGAGTTCAACTTCAAAATGATCAAAGTGCTGCACAATTTTCCAAACAATTGTTAGCTGTTGGAAATGGGAAAGTCCCAGTTGATGCGACATCTGGATTAATTACTCTTACCAATGACTTTTGCCGATTTGTAGACTCTCAATTAGAACTTATTGAAAATGTTTTCCCAAACATTAGCGAAAATTATCAGAATTATGCTTGGTTAAGTCAACGAGCAATTCTTGCCGCAAAAAATAATGATGTGCACGCATTGAATTTCGTCATTCAGTCAAAAATTGCTGGCGATTTGGTGACATACAAATCCATTGATTCCATAACAAATCCCGATGAAGTAGTAAATTATCCTACGGAGTTTTTGAACTCTCTGGAGTTACCAGGATTTCCACCACATAACTTGCAACTCAAAGTTGGCACTGTTATAATGACATTGCGTAATTTGAATCCACCGCAACTTTGCAACGGTACTCGACTTTCAGTAAGAAGACTTATGCCGAATTTGATTGAGGCAACCATTATTAACGGAAAGTACGCAGCTGAAAATGTATATATTCCTCGAATACCAATTATTCCGACTGGTCTTCCGTTTGACTTCAAACGATTACAATTTCCAGTTCGCCTTGCGTTTGCAATGTCAATTAACAAGTCGCAAGGTCAATCGCTTAGTGTTTGCGGTATAAATTTAGAAAATCATTGTTTTTCGCATGGCCAGTTGTACGTTGCCTGTTCACGAGTTGGGAAACCATCCGCTTTGTTTGTGTTAGGCCAAAAAACAAAAAATGTTGTTTACCAAAAGGCTCTTCAATAAAACATATAATTTGCAGATTCACTTTTTTTTACTTAGAGAACTTTAACTCATTTTTGTAATCAAAATAAATTCGTTACTGTTGTACAATAAAATCAAATTTTTCCTTTTCAAATATAAAACAAACAAAAAATTTCTTCATCTTTCTCACGAAACCATCTGGTGGCGAAACAGAGTTCGTCGGGTTTGCTAGTATATATATATATATCAATTGTAAATTGCACTGATTAGTTATTGAAGAAGAGCAAAGATTTTATTTAAAAAAATATGTTGTTAAAAATAACTAGTTAAATGTTATTTAAATAGCTAAATCCTAATTATTGCTGATTATATTGAATACTATTTTCACATGAAGGAAAATTCATGCAACTCGTCTCAAGGTAAAACGCCACTAACAACTTTTATAACCTCAAATATTCTAAACATCTTGACATTTCAGAATATATATTGTTTTCTTTTTCTAAAAAATTGCTTTAAGACCACTCGCACTTGTTTATGTTGTTTAATATATTATTTTAATCATAATATAAATTTCAAATATAAAATTTAATAAAATCATACTAATAGCTTAAATGCAACTTTCATAAAACACGATCATAAAAACTTACGAAAAATAATCATCCGATGCCGTAATCTGAGTTCTAGGTTCATTTGCAATGGACCACATTATCACTCCTGGGCGATTCTTATCACGGCGAATTAGCTCGCTTAACGACATCTTGTGCTTAGCAAGCAATTTTGAATTGTAATTCCTTGAAAAAAAAGGATATAAATATGATATAATATGATAGTACAGCATATATTATATATAAGATATATATATATATATATATTTATTTATATATATATATATATATATATATATATATATATATATATAAAATTCTTCTGTAACTATGTATGAATGGTTAATCCTCTTAAACTATAATTAAGATTTTCGTGAATCTTTCTGAAGTTTGTTCGGGAAATTTTCTAGAATTTTTAGATTCAT
The DNA here is from genome assembly GCF_003426905.1 of Ctenocephalides felis. NCBI lineage: Eukaryota > Metazoa > Arthropoda > Insecta > Siphonaptera > Pulicidae > Ctenocephalides > Ctenocephalides felis. Next base: position 57,383,065 of record NW_020537646.1, on the reverse strand, counting down.
AAAAATATAGCTAGATTGTAGAAATAAATGGAAAAAAATACAAAAAAACGCGTATCATTGTTTGCTCTTGAAAATATTCAAGGCATGGTTTTACATTAAAACGAATGAAAACTGTCATTTGCCAAACATTTTCATTCACTTATAGGCTAAGACAATATTGAAATATAATATATTTATGATTGTGAATAAGAAAAATGTAATGACTACATTATTATTGCCAAAAAGCAGCTGAGATGTGCCAAAAATTAAAATAATACAAGATTTACAGTCAACATTCGACAGGTGATGCAGTCTGCGCATGCGTCTGTCAGTGATCGCACATCAAACTTAGCCTATAATTCACTTTGACTGATTATTATTTTTTAACTTTCAAATGAAGTCGTGTTTTCATTGTGTCAAAAATTTATATGTTTGGCATTGGATACGAAATATTTACTCAAGACAATGGAGCATTTTGGGTCTGAATATATTTAATGTGCTCCAATTTGCATGAAATTTTGGAATTAGGTTCATCTTACTCTCAAGTTTAAAAGTAAAAATAATTTAGAATCATTTGCCACTTGCCTGGGGAGATGACATCCCTTTTCAGTGGTGCAATTGTATCTCTTTCAAACTAACGTCGGATATCGATAAAAGAACTAATTAGAAGAGAAAAATGTTTAATATTGTTTTTTAAAAAAAAATTACTTTTCAAGTTACTGACTACTGCAAATTTGTTGTTTATCAAATTATATATTAAAAATAAATTATACATTTAAACGAAAATCATGTAATGAACAAAATTATATCAATTAAAATCCTAATAAATCGGTGTTTTATAAATTGTTCTAGGAACAATATTAGGCTAGATATAAAAATGGAGCTTTATAGTACTCAAAATAAGCTTTAAAATAAGTACTTCTGCGTGTAAAATGAGTGAGCTATCATGCAGATAAAAGACGCATACAAAATTTTTTTTCATTTAAAGCAAATAGTTTTTAAGTGCCATTTCCACCAAAATTAAAAATAATCGTATTCCCTCTAGAATCAACTTGGTTTAAAGATCTTGACGGATTCTAAAAAATACCATACCTTAGTGCAAACGATTTCCAAAAAGCTCATGATTTCATGAAAAAAAAATGTGTGGGTACATAAATAAAAATTCAAGGTCTTTTACTGACCAATTATTTCTTTTTATTAGTTTTCTGTTACACAAATATTGATAGTGTCCAACCAAAGTGCCTTTTGAGTCCTTCAATCCTTTGCCATTTCAAAATAAGAGAAGTTACGGTAAAATTTATGATAGAGAACGTTGTAGCTTATTTAATTACCTTTAAAATAGTGTATTGCAGTGTACTGATAAAATCAGAATTCAAAAAGGTATAATTCAATTAAGCCGGTGGGTGGTGACGATAAAGATTAGCCTATTTCCGACACACGCTTTCTTCGTCTCCATTTACTGCAATAATTTTGTTGATCGTAGGTTGGATAGAGCACATGTGAACAGAATTTGATAAATTAATTCACTTCAAATATAAACTTAAGTAATAATGTATATTGAATTAATAATGAAAAAAATTTAATTTAGATCGTAAATTACTAAAATCCAGTTAAAATATGGTACATAATTATAAAAATTGTAGGCAACATTATTGAAGGAATAATTTTGGGTAGAAAAATCCAAAGTGATATTGTACCTATACCGCAAATGCTATATATTAATTCTTTCTGAATTTGTTATACCTTTTAAAAAACTTCAATTTTCAACACGTGTGTCTTATGCTATGACCATAAATCGCAAAGGCAGACGATGATTTTTTTTGTGATAAATTTGGAAAATCAATGTTTTAGTCGTGAATAAACAAAAAATAATTTATTTATATATCCACATCTACAGGTATGACTGAAAAATTGTATAACCCTTGGCATTAAAATAAACTGAGCTATTGGAAATAAATTAGCAGTGTCTAATTTTTAATATACAATTTTATTGAACATTTTTTAATATTTGTTAAATGGATAATTAAAGTGTTAACTGAGAACGGGTATTGAAAATAATCATTTTATTTGAAACAGTTCTACATTCAACATCACTCATATATTGGTGTAAATAGTAATTCGAAAACCAATAATGATTATTTTTAACTGAACGGTATAACGATTAGTATAGGATATTAAAAAAAACGTAGATGTGGGTACAGGACAACGTCTGTCGGGTCATCTAGTGTATATATGGCGCTAATGGGCCATTTATTATTAATTAATTATAATTAGAAATGAAACCGCAATTAACTGTTGTAGACTCGATGATAATGTGAGTTTATTGATAACTCAATTTACAACGAAACTGATATGATATAAATTTTGATATCAATTTATTAGCCCGACAATTGATCGCTGACTAAAACCGAGAGACAATTTTACGATCGTGAAAACAATAATATAGCTACAGATTACTAGATAGAAGTTCACGTCATCGTAGCTCAGAGTGTGCTGTGTAGTTTAGTCATCACATTGGCGTCAATCAACTGACAGTTGTCATGAAACATAATTCATTCCGTCATATCACTCCCCTTCAAAAGAACAAGGAGTATCCGTAAGAAATAAATAAATTTAATTATTATAATTTGAAGGAGACTTTTTTGGTTTTAATCTTTCTTGGGGGATCCATAGTTAACTCCAAGTGATGTGGTTTGAATTCTTGTGATGTGCTTGGTTGACTTTCATGTATTATGTGAAAAGCAGTTCTGCGAATACTTTGCGGACGGTAGGGCATCACAAAATTATCATGATTCGTGTTGTGATTTCTGCACTAAACTGGATAGCTATTTAATGACAATTTCTGTAGGTTTAGAGAAGTATTGCCATTTAATAAAGTCTGTATTTCAACGTCCTTGCTCTGCTCTATCAAAATTTCCTCAGCAGTTAACTTTGAAGGCATTTGAATAGAATTGATCCTGGAAAAGGCATCAGCAACCACATTCTGTTCACCCTTCACATATGTGATATCAGTGGAAAACTGTGAAATGTATTCCAGCTGCCGTAGTTGACGATCTGATGCTTTCTCTAATTTTTGTTGAAGAGCATGTGTGATTGGCTTGTGGTCTGTCTTGATTACAAAGTGAAGGCACTTCTAGCAGATATTCAAAATACTTTAAGGCCGCAAAGATGGCTAGTAGCTCGCGATCATAAGTTGAATATCGGTGTTCAGTAGATGTGAGCTTTCTGGAATAGAAACCTATAGGGCGTCATGCACCATTTTCTTCCTGCTCCAGAGTTGCTCCAATGGCTGTTGTAGATGCGTCGGTTACTAAGCAGATGTTTGTTGAAACAGCTGGATAGTGGAGTAATGCAGCGTATGCGAATGCTTTCTTTATGTCATCAAAAGCCTTAAGAGATTCTGGGTTCCAAAAAATTGGAGTTTTGTCTTTCTTTACTGCACTTCGTAAATAATTGTTTAAGGGTGATTGTATACTTGCTGCCTTGGGTATTGACTTACGATAATAATTTGCCATGCCCAAAAATCATCTGAGTTCTATAACTGTCGAAGGTTTTGGATAATTAATGATTTTCTCTACTCGGTCAGGTGAAGGAGAATATCCTGCTGCACTCAGTTTGTAACCGAGAAAGTTTACTTCATCTTTACCAAAGACGCATTTCTCTAAGTTGATTGTAAGTGAATATTCCTGTAGTCTCTCAAAAACCAATTGAAGATGACGAAGATGCTCATTCATATCAGTCGACATTACCAGGATGTTGTCTATATAAATATAAACAAAATTAAAATCTTGGAAGATGTGATTGATAAACCTCTGGAATGTCTGGGCGGCGTTTTTGAGACCAAATGGCATGCGTAGATACTCGAAGAGTCCCCATGGTGTGATAATTACAGTCTTTTTGATATCCTCTTCATGCATGGGTACTTGGTGGTAGGCTTTTTCTAGGTCTATTGTAGAGAATACTGCTTTCAGATGCAGAGTATTAAACACATCTTGTATTGAGGGTGTAGGATACCTGTCGGGCAGCGTGTTTGCGTTCAGCCTCCTATAATCTCCACACAGTCTGAATGTGCCATTCTTCTTAGGAACCATGTGAATAGGGCTTGCCCATGGACTGTTGGAAGGCCTCAAAATGCCCCTGTTTAGGAGATCTTGTATCTCGGACCTGGCTGCAACAGCCTTTTCTCCGAATATCTTCCTGAATCTGGTAGCTAGTAGTGGACCTGTTGTGGTTATCCTGTGTGAAAAATGACATGATTTAATATTGGTTGTAACCTGTGGTTTTGTTATAGCAATGTACTGTGCCAGTAAATCCTTGAAAGGCTCTGCCGGGTTGACGGTGGAGATGTTGACTTGCTGTGCCTTGAGTACCTTTCCATCAGAGGTAAGGCCTGTGATTGAATCAATCAATCTTCTGCCCTTCAAGTCTATTAATAGATTGTAGTTGCTTAGGAAATCGGCTCCTATAATGGCTGCGGCTACATCGGCAACAACAAACTGCCAGTTAAAGCTTCTGCGTAGTGATAGATCCAGCTCCAGAGTTCTCTTGTTATATGTGGAAATTCTGCAAGAGTTTGCTGCAAATAAAACTAGCTCTTCCTTGGCATGACCATTGGCAAACTTATGGGCTGGTAAAATGGATAAAACTGATCCAGAATCTATAAGAAATTGGATTGCAGTATTTCTGTCTGATATATGTAGGCGGAGCTCAGAGCAGACAGGATTTATTTCACCGTCATGGCAAGCTCCAATTAATGACGGTGAAGTAAGTTTTTCGACCGGTTTAAAGATTTAAGCAGGCAGGGCTCTTCACACTTTGTGGCTTTCTCACCATATCTGTAGTGATAGTAGCAAACTGATCCACGAGAAGGTGTCCTGGAACTATGTCGAGAACCACTTCTTGATCTTGACCGATTGTGGTTTAATTCCTGCTGATCATTTTTCTGCCTTTCAGTTTTCAACAATGCCCTTAGTTCCTTGATTTCTTGGACGAATGACATAAGCAGGGTTTCATGGCGGTCCAGTCTCTGTTCCACTGAAGACTTGTTTGTTGTGGACATCACATGTGATGTGAGGCTACAGTGATCAACCAAAATATCGGCTACTTCCGCCATGGCTTCCGGGCCAAGATGACGAGAAACTATCAATTGGCGCCGAATGTGGTGTGGCAGGCGCTCTGACCACAGTTTCATTATGATGTCTTCACTGACCTCTTCCTTAGCCAAATCCATCATCTCTCGTAAGAGCTGTGATGGTTTCTTCTCTCCTAGAGATAAGTTTTTTAATAGTTTGTCAATCTGCTTACTTCTGGATTCAGACATTCTGCTTAATATAGTCTTCTTAATACGTTCGTATTTGTCCGTCTTTGGAGGATTGCGGAGGACATCTTGAATGAGGCGCAGTGTTTCAGAGTCTAGGGCTTTAAGTACTGCCGTGTACTTAGTGTCGTCGCTCCTGATCTTGGCAGACTGAAACTCAGATTCAATGAATAAAAACCATAGGTCTGGCGAATCTCCATTGAATGGAGTGAGACGGTGATTATTAATCGCTGCTATATTGTATTGCTCAGCATAACTGTCATGTTCAAAAACACGTGGACTGCTCGTATTTAGGTTTGCCTCCTGATCCAGATCGAGAGATCTGTTGAGCGCTGTTTCATCATGGATGAACGTAGATCGAGTCGACATCTTTGAAAAAATTGGTATAATTTACCTTTGTAAATTTCTTTGTAGCTGTCACGAGCTTTTTTTTTCCTCGTCCGACGTCACCAACTATGGGTACTAGAACGTTATGAATGTCTCTTGCTTACTGTTTCACTTCTACGTTCGGAGTCACCAGTTATGACACTAGTGTGGTATTTATTATTAAATATTATATTTAGTTAGTTATATGAAACCGTAATTAACTGTTGTAGACTCGATGATAATGTGAGTTTATTGATAACTCAATTTACAACGAAACTGATATTATATAAATTTTGATATAAATTTATTAGCCCGACAATTGATCGCTGACTAAAACCGAGAGACCAATTTCACGATCGTGAAAACAATAATCTAGCTACAGCTTGCTAGATGCGACATTCGCATCAGCGTAGCTCCAAGTGTGCTGTGTAGTTTAGTCATCACATTGACGTCATTCAACTGACATTTGTCAAGAACATTTTCATTTCGCCACATCAAGAAGAGACCATCACAGCTCCTACGAGAGATGATGGATTTTGCTAAGGGAGAGGTCAGTGATGACATCATAATTAAATTGTGGTCAGAACGCCTGCCACACCACATTCGGCCACAATTGATAGTTTCTCGTCATCTTAGTCCTGAAGCCCTGGCGGAAGTTGCCGATATTTTGGTCGATCACTGTAGCCCCACATCACATTTGATGTCCACAACACACAAGTCTTGAGTGAAACAGAGACTGTACGCCATGAAACTCTTCTTATGTCATGCGTCCAAGAAATCAAGGTACTAAGGGCAATGTTAAATACTGAAAGGCAGAAAAATGATAAGCAAGAATCTCAACACAACCGGTCAAGATTAAGAAGTGGTTCTCGACATAGTTCCAGGACACCTTCTCGTGGATCAGTGTGCTACTATCATTACAGATATGGTGAGAAAGCCACAAAGTATGAAGAGCCCTGCCTGCTTAAATCGTTAAACCGGTCGGAAAACTTACTTCACCGTCATTAATTGGAGCTTGTCATGACGGTGAAATAAATTCTGTCTGCTCTGAGCTCCGCCTACATAATTCAGACAGAAAGACTGCAATCCAATTCCTTATAGATTTTGGATCAGTTTTATTCATTTTACCAGCCCATAAGTTTGCCAATGGTCATGCCAAAGAAGAACTAGCTTTGTTTGCAGCAAACTCTAGCAGAACATCCACGTATGGCAAGAGAACTTTGGAGCTGGATCTATCTCTAATCAGAAGCTTTAACTGGCAGTTTGTTGTTGCCGATGTAGCCACAGCCATTATAGGAGCCGATTTCCTAAGCAACTACAATCTCCACTGTCAACCCGTCAGAGCCTTTCAAGGAATTACTGGCACAATACATTGCAATAACAAAGCCGCAGTTAACCACCAATATTTAATCACGTCATTTTTCCCACAGGATTACCACAACAGGTCCACCATTAGCTACCAGATTCAGGAAGATTTTCGGAGAAAAGGCTGTTGCATCCAGGTCCGAAATACAAGATCTCCTGAACAGGGGCATTTTAAGGCCTTCCAACAGTCCATGGGCAAGCCCAATTCACATGGTTCCCAAAAAGAATGGCACATTCAGACTGTGTGGAGATTATAGGAGGTTGAACGCAAACACGCTGCCCGACAGGTATCCTCCACCCTTAATACAAGATGTGTTTAATAATCTACATCAGAAAGCAGTACTGTGGGACTAGTAATGATTATGAAAGTACAAACTCCCATCGTATAAAAATATACAAATTTTATTCATTATAAAATATTACTGATATGAAAAATATAAAATGACAAGTCCAATTGTTTTTTTACTGTCATGACTAGCCTGCTAGATCCCCACAGTATTCTCTACAATAGACTTAGAAAAAGCCTACCACCAAGTACCCATGCATGAAGAGGATATCAAAAAGACGCGCCATATATATATATATATATATATATATATATATATACTAGCTAACCCGGCAAACGATGTTTTGCCATAAAAAATATGCCTAAATTGATAAAAAATTAATAAAAAAGCCAAAAATCAAATATTTAATAGATTTGGACTCTGATTCTTTGACAAATAGTTAAAAACTTGTTATAATTTTCAAAATTATTTGACATTTCATACTTCAAAAATTAATTCACTGGCATCATAGCTTTTTGTTTATTATACTTTTATCATATGTCATGTCATATATGTCAATGAAATTTTCTTTCAAATATTATTAATTTGTTAATAAATTAATAATTATTTTAAGTCATCAATGAATAATTATATAATTGTTAAATTCATAAGTTTGACTAAATCAACACAGGAATATTGTGGAAATAAATATTTTTTTACATAAAGATCTGATTTTTGACATTTGCATTTTATTTCAAATTAATTATAATTGTCAAAATATTTTCTTTTTGGTCAAAATTTAATATAATATGATATAATATTTAGTTTGTCTAGTTTGTTTTTATCAGATTCCAATGATACCCTCAGATTGGACTATTCCATTTAAGAGGTTACAATTTCCTGTAAGATTAGCATTTACGATGACAATCAAAATATATCTTAACTGATATATTAATAATAATATTATATTTAAATTACACAAATTTCTTTACGCTCCGATAAATAATTCCAACGCATCATAGTGTTTTGTTTATTTTAATTTTGTTTATGTCATTTTTTTTTTAAATTAAAGAATAAATTAAATTTTAGTCTAAATCAACGCAGTATCTTTATCTAAATATACAATTTTTTATATAAATATTTGATTAAAAATAGTAAATGTCAATTTCATATATCCAATTTGCACTAAATTTATAAATGTCAGAATATTTCCGTCTTGGTCCAAAATTAATATAATATGATAATATTTATTTTACAATAATGTTTTGTATCTGTAATTTGCTTGGCAATATTGCCTATAACATAACTTGGAATAATTAATTTATTTGCTTCTTATTGGAGTAAGTCGTTAAAAATTTTTTTTATGAAATGTCAAAATTTTGTTTATGATTAATTTTAAATTCGATATGCCGCTTTTTTATTGTGATCTCTGATCTATAATGTTTTGATGAAGTTTTGGTTTCCAAAATAATTTGGTAAGCTAATCAATTAAATCTAAATCGTAAATCTATTTATATAATTATTTTCATAAATATTGACAAATGAAATTTAATTTTTTTACATGTCAACATTTATTTAAATTTTTAAGCATTGATTTTATATTTAAAACTATAAACAGTGATTTTGAATATAGCATTTCATTAAATTTGAATTTAAATGTTGGATATTTCTATATATGTACATGTTTTTGAATTTTATTTTTTGAAATGTCAATTTTTTTTTTCAAAAATTAAATTTTGACATTTGTCATTTTAGTGTTTTGCTTTTTTTTTGGTCATTTTCTGTCAAAATTTTTAGAAATTTATAAAAATTATATATTTATATTTCAAATTTACTTTTCAAAATTTCCTATAACCTAAGTTGGATATATATGCACACGATGAGCCAATAAAATTTAAAATCGGTTCAGTAGTTTGGGCGTCCATCGCGAACCAACATCGTAACACGAGATTTATATATATATATATATATAAAGCGAGGTTTTTCTTCAGATGGTGAAATAATATAATAAAATTGTTTCTTGGGCATCCATCCAGTAATTAAAAAACAGTTTTAATGAAAAATGTTTTTATTTATAGAGAACATACGTTTCGGGTCTGGATTTGACCCATCTTCAGTGCTACAATTAAATAATTCAGGGTTACAACTTAAAACCATATAAAAAAATACATAATTAACAGACAAAAATAAGTAAAACAATGTATATGAAAAGTATATATGAAAAACAACCATAAAATAAACAATGTAAAGAAACTCACCATACAAATAAACTTTGAAAAACAACACAAAAACACAAAATTGCACGAAAAATAAATAAAAGTGAAATAAAAAATTGATGAAACGTCGAGTTATGAAAATTTTAAAAAAATTGTAAAATTAAAATGAATGAAATATTTTATTATAAAAAAGCTTATTCCAAACGAACATGTTGTTAGTTTGGAAGTTGTATTACGAGTGTGTACGAGAGTAAAATGTGTGCGAACGTGTTTGCGGAAAATACTGGAAACTGTATCGTCATTGGTGAGAGAACGGGATAGAGAGAATTTTGGTGGTTCCATATTACGAAGATTTTCTCAACGATCATGCGCAGTAGGAACATAGTAAAAAATTTTATACATGTGCAAGACATCCATAATCAAATCCCAAAAATATGTGAATGAGGAGAAAATTATTAAGAAAAAGTATAGATATTAACAGAAAAACGATAATAGTTAAGGAACGATAAAAGTTACATAAAAAATTATAACATAACATATATATGTATATATAAACGCAAAACAATAAATGTAATATATGTATACACATACACATACACATATATGCATACACAAAAGAATATGTAGAATACATAAAAGAAATGTTAGGATGTATTGCGCATATTGAAAAAATTATTTGAAGCATCGCGGTAAATATTGCAAAGAGAAGCCGAATCAAATCGTTTGTTAATAGAAGGTAATATTTGTATGAAAATACTCTCAGCGAACTTCCTGCGTAAAATGTTAGATTCACGATGAATAACTCTTGGATTGGTGAAATTAAAAGAATGTTTAAATTTGGAGACATGCTCGGTGATCATGGTTTTATTTTGTTTTCTGTTCAAACTATTAAGTTCGTGTTGGCGCATTCTTTTTGAGAGAAATTGTGAAGTTTCTCCAACATAACAGCTTGAACAATCATTATATATATATATATATATATATATATATCAATATAAACATTATATATATATATAAACATTATATATATATATATATATATATATATATATATATATATATATATATATATTCTAAACAATTTCTAGAGAAGAGAAAACAATAAACCTCATTAGTTTGTCTATATTTTGCCAATACAATCAAACTGGAAGATTTATACACTTTTTATAGAAAGCATAGTATAATTCATCCAAGTGTTTTTTGGTCTTTCCAATTGATTACGTTTCAAGTTTTTCGGATTCTTTTTGGATTCTGGATTTTGTGTAGAATTGTAAATAATACTACGGAGCTAATACAACATTTTCAAATTTTTGCGAGGAGAGATAGAAAATAAATTAAGTATTTTTTCTTTAACCTTAACTTTTTCTGCTTTTTGAAAAGTTTAAAGTAACTTTCTAAAAATTAAAGTAAATTTAATAACAAGTATATATGAAGAGCAGTGCGAGGCACAATAGTCCAATTTTACTTTGAGCAAATATAAACTATATTGTGAAAACCATAACAATTATATCACAACAAATAACACATATCAAACAAACAATTATCTGACTACGTTCAGTAAACTGACTTCTACTTCATCATTGTAGAAATGTGCTTTTTTGATGTTTTTCAAAAATTTGTTATCTAGACCTTTTTACCCTTTAGGCGGGATAACTTGAAACGCGCAGGTGGCAAAAAGTTTTAAAGCTTATAATTTTAAAGGTTAGCTCGAAAACGGCTAAACCGATTTGGCCAGTCTTGGTCTTGAAAAATTCGTGCCAATCCAGAGATGGTCGAAAAGGTGAGATATTATTACAAAATCGCGTAAAAACTTTTCATTTTTGATTTGAAATTTTATGTAGAAGCGTAATTTAAATAAAACAATGGACGGTGGCTAATACGTGAAATGTCAAACGTTTTTGACAGATGATGTTCAATTACGTTTAATAGGAAGTTTTACGTGAAAACTATTCAATTGTAATTAAATTGTAGTAAATGCACTTTTTGGCATATTTTTCTGAAACACGGTGCTCTGAAAAATCTCATTTGCATAATTATTTACTCATTGGTATTTATAAAACATTTTCTAGGTTATATTATTTTTCATTTATGTTATTTAATTTCAGAACCTAAATTTGGTATCGATGAAATGGTCATTTTGTCGAATAACATTTTCCCAGTTATAATTTCCCAGAATTTATCGAAGAATAGATAGTAATTTATGAAGGTCCGGGGTTAAAAAGGCCTACCACCAAAGTGTAAAAAACCAGCAAAGTTAAGCATTGTTTAACAGCAATATTTGAAAGTAGAGGGAAAAAGATGTATAACCAGCTATAACCTCAATTTTCATGACTTTGCTATCGGGAGATAAACGTTAATCTTTGAAAATCCATAATAAAAGTGTTTTCTTCCGTTGGTAGTTTTTGAGCATTAGTTAAAAATATAATTATTTTGAAAAATACCTTTAAAATTAAAATAATACATTAAACCTATTTGCCACCTGGCCGTTCATCCGTCTATAAGGTAAAAAGGTCTAGATAACAAATTTTTGAAAGACATCAAAAAAGCACATTTCTGCAATGATGAAGTAGCTGGCAGTTTTACTGAACGTAGTCAGATAATTGTTCGTTTGAAATGTGTTATTTATTGTGATATAATTGGTTCGGTTTTCGCAATATAGTTTATATTTTTGATTTGATTGTATTGACAAAATATAGACAAACTAATGGAGTTTATAATACCTTACTGTATATAGCATTCAAACAACACATCATTATACACTTAAAGTATTAATATTTATATATATATATATATATATATATATATATATAAATATATATATATATATATATATATATATATACTAGGTGACCCGGCAAACGTTGTCTCAAAGTCTACATGTCCCAAAGTCTACATGTATAATAATAAATTATATAATTCATAATAACAATATTCGTTTGTCCATATTTTGTTATTACAATCAAACTAAAAGTTTTATACACTTTCTATAAAAATATGGTATAATTCAATCCAAGTCTTTTTTAGTTTTTAGCCATGGTCAATGTACAGTTGGTCATTTTTCTCCACACAAATGTAAGTTTTTAAAGTGGTTATATAAAGAAAACTGTTGAATCTCACTCAAAATTAACATTACATTTTATAAAACAATTAAATAGCGTATAGTTAAAATTTTTATAAAGGTCTCGTAAACTAAATCACAGTGCTCACCATTCAAAAAACTAACAACAAAAGAAAATGCTTTAAAGATTACCGTTTATCTCCCGATAGTAAAGTCATGAGAATCAAGGTTATAGCTGGTTATACATCCTTTCTCCTCTACTTTCAAATATTGTTGTTGAACAATGCTAAACTGCACTGGTTTTTTGAGATATTATTGGTAGATCTTATTAACCCCAGATCTTCATATATTACTATCCATTCTTCGATAAATGCATAGAAAATTTTTCCAGTTTATTCTTCAAAATTAGTGGAAAATAACCATTAGTGAATTATATTTTACATTGCATTATCCAATGATTGTTAAAGTTCTTCATCTTTTTCAATTTGTAGAGTAATTTAATGAAACATGAACGATACCTGCATGGATTTTGACAAATCGTTTGGAAGGAATTCCTTCATAATTGTAGGAAATCAGTGAATCATTTTTCTGCTATACTTGTTATTGTAACAGAGGTGTTCATACATTTAATTGAATGCGAGCATTATTATCAATATTCAAAAAATTTTATTCCAGAGAACTTGTAATTTTGTGCATTGACATTTTTGCAGGTGTGTGTTCCAAAGCTATATTATCAACCGAATTTTCTTATTAAAGTTGTGGTCTGTTATTCGACAAAATGTCCCTTTTGATCGATTCCAAATGTAGGTTTTTAATTTGAATAATCTAAATTAAATAATAATTTAATCTAGAAAATATTTTATAAACACTAATAAATATAAAATTATGCTAACTAAAACTGAGCCCAATCCGTACATCCATTTTGAGGTTTTACCCCGGATTGTTATATAGCTATATAAAATTGATATTTCTTCTTTATAAATTTGCTTGAACATATGTACATTTTCAACATGAGTACATATTGTGATAAATTTCAATGTGTTCATTTTGATATTCCTTTTTTGCAACCGTGTATCCAAATTAGTGGCATCTTTGTTATCACCATAACCTGTATGTAGTATGCGCGGAAAGTAATTGAAAAAGACCCGATCAATAACAGCATTAGTATCTGAACAACATAAGGAATAATCTGTAAAAAATTTATTATTACCATGTGGAATATACCTAACTATTTTAATTTTTTCATTGCAAATTGGAATGCTGGAAAAAGTTCTTTCTATGCATTAGAAGGCCTATTTGGATGATGAAATCATGTAATCTAATGCAAGTTCGTACTTCTGATACTTTCCATTATTCTGTGTCAAACCCTAAAAATATAAATTTCATGGACTATATAACTACAAAACTCATTCTAGTATTGTAATGAAAAAATTGTATTGTAAATAGATTGTACTGTAAATATTTGAAATGATTACTTCCATATCTATTTAAACTGTACTTATGTGGATGTCGCATAACATAATGTGAGCTTTATAGGCAATTTTCAAACAACATTGTTTCCGAAGATCTTGTACTTGTATGTACACATAATTGAGATTTTTATGAATATGATTTCTAAAATTACTATCTGTGTTATAATTCAATTTTTTTATTCATATCGCTGACTATTATAACTTGCAATAAGTGATCAGACAGAAATGTCTTTGGTGTCCCTTTCGATGAATTCCAAATTTAGGATCTCAATTTGAATAACCTAAACGCAATAATAATATAATTCATAAAAAGTTTTGGTAACACATTATTCACATTATTGTAATGAAAAATTGGTAATGTAAATAGATTGTACTGTATATATTTGAAATGATTACTTCCATATCTATTTAAACTGTACTTATGTGGATGTCAAGTAACATAATGTGAGCTTTATAAGCAAATTTCAAACAACTTTGTTTTCGAAGATCTTGTACTTGTATGTACACATAATTGAGATTTTTATAAATATGATTTCTAAAATTACTATCTGTGTTATAATCCAATTTTCTTATTTATATCGCTGTCTATTATAACTTGCAATAAGTGATTAGACAAAAATGTCTGCGGTGTCCCCTTTGATAAATTCCAAATTTAGGATCTCAATTTGAATAACCTATATGCAATAATAATATAATTCAGAAAATGTTTTGATAACACATTATTTACATTAAACGAATAAGTACCTGCACAGCACAGCGTTTGAAATAAAATTATTTATTTATTTTTTCATAAACAAGCCTTAATCAATAATAATAATAGTAATATTTCAAGCTGTTGATAAAAGAATACAAATAGGCAGTGAGCAAACACTTGAGAATTAAATAAAAACCTCATATAAAATCAAAATAAGCATTTTTATTAACATCTAAAAATATATAGATAATTAAGTTTTAAAATTAAAAGAATAACACATAATCTGTTCCAATTTGACAATCATCTATTTGACATATGGGTAGTATTCATCTGTCGTTTGAATAATATTGTGTGGGAAGCCATTGTGAATCAAGTGCTGTTTACCAAAAATTTTCCAATTAAAAATGTAAAGTTTCTACGCGGATTTAAAATAATTTCTCACCTTTTGGACTTTCGCTGAATTGGCACGAATTTTTCAAGACTAAGAATGGCCAAATCGGTTTAGCCGTTTTCGAGTTTTACTAAGACATTTGAAAGAGAGCTCTATTTTTATATGTAAGATATATATATATATATATATATATATATATATATATACATATATATAAATATATATATATATATATATATATATATATATATATATATATATATATATATATATATATATATATATGAGTAAGTTCTTCAAGGGTAATACATCAAATAAAAGGCAAAGATTTTGAAGTTAATCTTTAATTTTCCAAACATTTCGACATCGTATTTTATGTCATCATCAGTGGATCTACAGAAAAAACATTGAGAAATTAATATATACTAGAAAAAAATGACAGAAATTGGAAGAACAACTATAGATACAAGTATTATAATTATAACAACAACGACAATTATAACTAAACAGATAGACAAACTATTGCTTTTCGAGTTACTATTAACACCAATATATGAGTGTTGTTAAATGTAGTACTGTTTCAAATAAAATGATTATTCTCAATTCCCACTGTTAACACTTTAATTATCCCTTTAACAAATATTAAAATATGTTAAACAAAATTGTATATTAAAAATTATACACTGCGATTTATAGTACAAATTTATTTCCAATAGCTCAATTTATTTTATTGAATTTAAGGGTTATACAATATTTTTAGACATACCTGTAGATGTGGATGTTTAAATGAATGATTTTTTGTTTATTCACGGCTAAAACATCGATTTTCCAAATTTATCACACAAACATCATCGTCTGCTTTTGTGATGTATTTATTGTCATAGCATAGATATACGTGTTGAAAATTTAAATCTTTTAAAAAGTATAACAAATTCAGAAAGAATTAATATATAGCATGCGCGGTAAAAGTACAATATCACCTTGAATTTTTCTACCCAAAATAATTGCTTCAATAATGTTGCCTACAATTTTTATAATTTCGTACCAAATTTTAACTGGCCTTTAGTATTTTAATATCTAAATTACATTTTTCACACTAATAATTCAATATACATTATCACTTGAGTTCATATTTTTTTAAGTGAATTAATTTGTCAAATTTTGTTCACATGTGCTCTATTCAACCTACTATCAACAAAATTATGGCAGTAAATGGAGAGGAAAAAAGCGTATGCTCAGCTAATCTTAATCTTAACTTCAGAAGTGAAAAAATTTGCATTTTGTCATCAACCCCCGCATTAATTGAACTATATCTCTTTTAGTCTTGATTTTATCATAACTTGTAATATACTATTTGTAAGGTGATCAAATGAGCTACAACTTTCTCTATCATAAATTTTACCGTAACTTCTCTTATTTTAAAACGGCGAAGGGTTAACGGGCTCGAAAGACACTCCGGTTGGGCAGCCGCGCACTCTTTATTAAACAATTAGAACTCTATCAATATTTGTGTAACAAAAAAATAATAAAAAGCAATAATTAAGTAGAGAAATAACTTGAATTTTCATATATATATATATATACTTTTCTACGTATTCTTTCAAAGATATTATAATGAGAAATTGGTTGTTTTTTCAAATGGATTTTTTTTTATCATGATTTTTTTATGAGGTTGGTAAAAGAGAGCTAAGGGTTAAGTTTTTGTTACAAAGAGGAGTGATACCTCCTTTTTCTGCAAAAATTATCAGGTGATACTCAATAATATTGCCAAACTT